>NC_091001.1:77721214-78032151 GCF_041146395.1 Eulemur rufifrons | reverse complement strand
GAGCAGACAGGCCTTGCTGGTTTCCTCCCAAAGTCTGTTACTGTTAGACCTTTCTTTACGCAGCTGCCCATTCTTCACCAAATCTAAGCGTACAAATGAACAGCTTTTCCTGGGTCTTCGGGTCTTCATTTCTCAAGGCTCCTGTGTCATGTAAAACTTTAATTAAATACATTTGTATATTATTTTCTGTTAATCTACCTGTGTCAGTTTTATTTCAGACCTAGCCAGGAACCCTATGAGGGCTGAGGAAACTTTTTCTCCTCTACAGGAATGTAGTAAGTGCTGAACTAATATTAGCTGCTTTATTTCCTAAGATGAACTCTGTTCAAGTGGATAACAACCCAGTAGAAGAAATCAGACAGGATGTTTCCATTTTGCCTACAATATATGTATTTTTTTCCAAGAAGATACCTGAATGTGTAAAACTCCAGGCAGGACATCCTTCTTTCTCACTGGGCACCGTTCCCTGCCTGGTAAAATTGAATTTGGTAAAATCCTCTCTGCTCTCGTGGTAACTTGTTTAAATGACCACACAGATGGAATTATATGTTTACTTGTCTATTTTCTGAACTAGCCTCTGTGGGGGAAGGAAGACATTCTACTAATTTTTATAATCCTGCTGCCTAGCACAGTGCCTGCTTCCTAGGAGTAGGTGCTTAATTGATGTACATTGAGTGAAAAGTGCTGTTTGAGCTGAGTTTTTATAGACAAAGATGCATATCCTGCAGACAGGTGCAGGGAGGGTTTCTAGGCAGGGGGCGTGGCGTGTGCAAAGGCACGGCAGCCTGAAAGACGAGGCATGCTCCAGGTGGAAAGGCTTGAGAAAGTTGGTAAATTAGTGAGGGAATCAGGGAGTGGGTTTCATTGGGGAGAAGGGGGTTATTTCTGGAAATTTCAAGATCAGGATTGTGGCTTCAAGTTGCCAAACTCCATGAAAGTGTAAGGCACTGGGATTGGGTAAGTCAAAGCATTGTGAGGCATAGATCCAGGCCTATGAGGATGCTGAAGTCTCCAGGAAGGTGCATGAGTGAGAAAGGAGATGGAGACTGAGTTAAGGGTCAAGGGTTCTGATAAATATGATGGAATGATCTGAAGGGCAGAGCAGGGTCAACATGTATGCATCCCCAGTGAAGGTGACCACACTGGCCTGCCAGCTGTGCCTTGCGTGGTTTTCTCAGCAGTGAGGATGGGAGTGCGTTGATTTCTCTCTACTCCGTCATGAAGACCAAACTGGCATCCGCAGGACTCAGGCAAGGGTGCAAACAGAAGTTCTGGCCTGCAGAGCCTCCTTTCTCTCTGTACCCCAATTCCACCCAGCATGCATTGGGCCACCCCAGCCTGCCCCTGTGAGCCCCATCAATACTCTGTAACAGCCATCTTCAGGCCTGTGTGTGTACACTGGGGGTTCAGTCCACCCTGGGGAGGACAAGCCAGGCCCCAAGTATTTAGGTTGCAAATTTTGGGGTCCCAAGTATCAGAGTATGTTTAGTGTGGACTTGGGTGATCATGTCCTTTTGGCCTGTGAGCACCCAGACTCCTTTCCTATGGGTGGAGTATGGCCAGAGCGGGGTCCTCTGAAGCATGGTGTCCAGGGAAGGGGCCACACTTCTGCCCTTATTTTGCTTCATTATCAACTAGCACCCAATTGTGAAATGACTGACTGTAGCAGAGAAAATAGCCAAGGCCATGCAATGGTCTTATTTTCTTCCAGCAAATGGGCTCTTTTAGGGATGAACAAAGATACACTTAAAGGTTATTCTCCTCTTGAGGAAACACCTTAGAGTTTTCAAACTCCTTATTAACCATATCAGACAACAGCCAAATTTGGCCCATGAGTTAGGGCTCTCCTGGGCCAGAGTACATTTCATGGACTCGGTGTTTCTCTCTCTCTGGCTTTTGCTGAGCTCAGCTGCGTGTCTGTCAGGGGGCAGCCTGTGCTTAGGTTCAGGAAGAAAAATGATGTTACAGGGAATTAGGAAAAATTCTGCTCACTGGAGTGCTGGGCTTTGCTTTGTAACTCCATTTTCCTTGTTCACCTAATTAAATTTGTACCACCAAGGTTTCAGGGTGACCAGTGGCCATGAGCTGCGTGAGAATGCAATACCTGGTCAGCTGCTGGCCCAGTCTTGCTACCAGAGGTGTCTGATCTAGGTCACTGCCCTTTATTCATGCCAAGACCAGAGTTTCCAATAAATCTACTTTTATGTAACTCTAGGAAGTGGACACATTTAGTTGTGACAGTTATTAAAGGGACTAGAACCAAGGGACTTGAATCCTTTTATTCTGCCATTAGTTAGCTGCATGGCCTAGATAGATCACTTAACCTCTGAATGGTGATTTCTTCTTTTATAACAAGAGAACCCTGTCTTCCTTCCTAACTCACAGGAATGTTTTGAGGATCTAATGAGCCAGTGCAAGCCAAAGTCTTCTGGAATGTGTAAAACTCATTGAAATGTAAGAGATTATTATCACTGTGGTATGAACCATTTATCATATCCTTTCCAAAGTGACAGCCCCACAGGAGCGTGGCTTTGCTGTGGGGAGGGTGGAGAGATGACAGTGGGAGAGGATTAGTATAGGGGCTGGGAAACGGGGAGGATGGAGCAGGGGCAGATGAGGTAGAGCAAGCTGTTAAAGGAAATGAAAAGTGACTGGAATTCAGGACCTCCTAGTGCTAAATGCTAGGCTAGGCAATCTACGCACACAAGCTCACTTAATATTTACTATACTCTTTCAGGCATTTCTTTCTTACTACTCCGCTTCTACCTTTTTAGAAATAGGGAAATTGAAATGTTCTGGCTTCCTGTACTTTTCTGTCTTCATCTCTTACTACTCTCCCTCACCTCCTTTTTTCTACTACAGCCACACTAATCTTGTTTTTCTGGAACATACATGCCCGGCTCACTCCACCCTGAGGCTTCTGCACTTGCTGTTCCCTTTGCCTGGAACCCCCTTCCCTCAATATCCTCATGTCTCACTTTCTACTTCCTTCCGTTCTATTCAAAAGTCACCTTCTCAGGGAGGCCTTTAAGTACCTCCCCCCCCCCCCCAATGTTTTATATCTCATCCCTCTTCCCTGATCTATTTTTTTTGTCATCAGCACTTGTCACTGTCTAGCATCAATGCATTTCCCTAATTATCTTATATGTCATTGAAATATGTATTTCTCACGACTGGAATAGTGCTTAAAGTAGGCACTCAATATCTATTTGTTGAATGAGTGAATGAATGAATGGAAAACAGAACCATGTGGGCTTGTTCAGAGTTAGTTTTTGATGTCTCTGGGTGACCACCAGTGGATATAATTTATCCCAACACCAAATATTTGCACAATTCCAAATGCTAGCTCTTATGTCTTTTAATTAGACTCCCTCTCACAAATAAGTTTCTTGAATTTTGCTGAAGTACATAGAAACCCAAAAAGCTGCCTTAAACATTCCAGACTTCCTGGGAAGGAGGCTTGGCACACCAGCCTGGTGGATCCGCAGCCAAGGCTCCAACAGCTTAAGGTGGATGGAGGTCTTCCTGGGCCATTGCCTGAAGAGGCGTTGCCTGGGCTTGTGGCATTGGGGAGCCTGGGCTGGAAGCAGCTCCTACTGCGTAGGGAACAGATGGGGAGGAGAGTTGTTCAGGGTGTCTGTGGGGGTGGTCTATGAAGGGTTCCCATCACTTCATAGGCAGAGGCAGTCCCTTTTCTTTCTGTGCAGAAGGGTTGACCTAAATCTATTTTGGAGGTAGAGCATTTGCAATTGTGTCAAGGAGACTTAGGGAAGCATCCAAGGGTGGAGATAAAGGCCAGGGGCTCTGCGCCTCCTATGGTGGTCACCAGGAGTCGGTGCGCCCAACTTTTTCTCTCCCAGTGGAACATTTTGAGAGAACAGAGATTAGAAATTAACATAAACTGAAGGATAAGAATGTGAATTCTCACAGCTCTTTTAAAGTCTTAAAAAACAAACCACCCCTGATATTTAATTACCCAGAATAGGTGTTTTTTTTTAGGCTGAGTCCTCAATTCAGGGAGGCTGGCTCTGTTTAAGTGTAGGGTGTATGTGTGTCTGTCCATGCACGTGTCTGTGTACGCACATGTGTGTGCAGCTAAGCCCCTTGATTCAAGGAGGGAATTATAAAGAAGAGCTCTGGCTGCAAGTCATAATTGAATTCCAGTCCTTGCTTGATCACTGTTTAGTCATATTACCTTGGGAAAGTCATTTCTTCTCTTCCCTCATTTACTCATCTTTGAATGAGGGCCTTGGATAAATAAAACACTGGTTTCCTTCAGTTTTGAAATTCCTTGAATCTGTGCAATGGAGAGTTAAGCCAGACTGTCCCAGGTAGTGGATGGTACTGGGCACAGTTCTCATACTTCTAGGCTCATCCTCCAACCTGACTTGCAAGGACAGATGGGAATAACTCTTTCAACTCCTGGGCCACAATGCCTTCTAACTTGGTCAATTGCAGGAAGCAGGAAGTTATTTGGGTGGCCAAGTCTCAAGAGGTACCCTGGGTATCCTTCACCTTCACCCTCCACTGGCTGCCTGATTTCCATAATATAATAGGAACAAAAAGCTGTTAGATTCATACTTCAGAGGCAGGAACCCTATGGTACAGCTTTTGCTACTTGTGAAACAACAACTTAAAACTTTCCCCGACCCAACTACATCTTTATGCAACTCGCTAATACCTGGCAGTGTGAGTTACCCTAGCTAATGACACATGGGGGAAAATTGCCTGAAAGTTCTCTAAATGCAGAGCCAAAAATATTCTTTGCATTTGATCATGTGGAGAATATCACTCAAAATAAGATGATTTTTTTATATTCTCCTTGTGTATGTGTTTATAAGGAGTGTCTCAGGATTCAAGAAATCCTGTTATAAGTAGAAGAAAAGGGAGCAAGAGCATAAGGAATAGATTTGCTCTTACAAACTTTGGGATTCAGTGCATTTTCAAAGCTCATCTATCCCAGATCAGAATGCTCAGGGGCTGTGGGCGATGCTGTTGGAGAAATATGACGAAGACCTTGGGTCATGAAATGGATCCAGCTGTCTTTACATTGTCTGATGTCTGAGCTGAGGAGGCTTTGAGATCTTCAGAAATATTTTCCATTACTCATTCTTTGAACTAGATCTGGGGTTCCCCAGATCTTGGTATGGGGAGCCGTTGGAAACCTAGAACATCATAGGACCATCGGGCCTTTCTACTAGGACCTAAGACTGAGCTCATTCAGTGTTTTGAGTTGAAGTCTTTGTAACAAATTTAAAAAGTTTTCTTAAGACAAAGATGAGCGGGTACCAGCCCAAAGGGGCACAGTAATGGACTGGCTTTCTTCCACATTGCCTCTTTCTTTGGTTTGTCTTGACCTTCTCTCTTTTCTCCTCATGTCTCCTCCTTGCTATCCTACTCCATTTTTTATTTGTTACTACTTCTCTTGTGTCTTTTCTTTCTCCTTCTCTTTTTCCTTGTCTTTTTCCACACCTTTCCTCGAACGGGGATTTCTTGGCCAATGTCTGACTCTAGTGGTTGCCTTCAGATCTGAGTAGCCTTTGGGTTTTTTTTCAGGGAGGGATGGAACAGACCAACATGGGGTGGAGGAGCTGCACTGCAGGTTACAGGTGGAGGGAGTGATGGCATGAATGTGAGGTGTGAAGGTGCCACATGTACCTCAAACCCCATTGGCTTCATCCCATGGGAGAGGAATTGGGTTGACTCAGGTTGGAGGATAAGGTTGCCTACCCAATCACTCCCCCTATTCTAGCACCTTCTTCCACTTTACTGACTGGCAGAGCCTGTCTTCCACTATAGAGGTTGAAAATAGTAGAGGCTCATTTTGCTACCTCTTTTGCAGCCAGGACAGCAATCTTGGATAATGAGTAGGAAGGAATGCTTTCTTAGGGTCTTTGGGGAGAAATTGTCTTCCCTTTGAAGTGAGAGATGCATGAAGGGGAGAAACCTCTCTTGTTTGTTTCTGGATTTTGTCTTTGCCTGCATGTGGCATCTGGAACCATGTAGCAACCTAGCTATGATGTGGTTGAATACTCCAAGGATGGCAGAGCAAAAAGATGGAAAGGTCCTGGGTTCTTGAGATCATCAAGCTGCCAGTCAAAGCCTGAGTGTCTTATGTAACTGGCCTTATTGTTTATTCCATTTTTAGAGTTTCTGCTTCTTGCAGATGAAAGCATTTTGATGAGAACCAGCAAGCACAACCTTATGGTTGAGCTTTATTTTGTCCTGACTTTTATTTTGTTCCTATAATGGAATCAATTTTATTTTAAACAAACAAAACATCCTATATATGTCTTCTTTCTCCGATGTCCCTTGCTATGCAGTAGCCAAAAGTTTGTTTCTTCTTTGCTTGTGCTTTTTCTAATAAAATAAAACACTTTATGAACCCAAAGGTTGGCCATCAATTTCAGTGATCTTTTCCTGATTTCCTAATAAATGCCAGGTGATGCTGGCCTAAATAAGGCATAGTGCCAGGTATGGTGAGAGTTGCAGCATCTTGGTGATAGGAGTAAAGAGGAGCCTTTCTCTCTTACTCTCTCCCTCCCTCCATTTATCCCTCCCAGAAATAAGGTCTGAAGGGTTCCCATGTTTAGCACATGGAGCCCTGCAGGTGAAATGATACTTTCCAGTGCCCCACCCAATCCCTTTCACCAAAATTACTGCTTCTGTATATGGCAAGACAAAAATTGTTTATCAGTGTGTTGTTTCAGTTCATCTCTTCACTCTACCCCTTAAAAGCTCTGGATTTACCCATTCAGTCTCTTTGCTCTGACCCCTTCAAGGAGGATCCTACCTTGCCATCTTTGGAGGAAAGCGGGGAGGGAAGAAAGCAATATGAGAGGCTAGCCAGGATGGGGCTGAAGGAGTTTATGATGCGTGAATATTTGAGGAAAGAGATAAGGGAAGCAGCTCTTGGGTGAGGTGAGGGTTAGGAGGGAACCATGCAGGGCTGGAATTCACCCAGTTTATACCAGGATAGCCAAATGAAGTGTTCACAGCCAGCATCCATTCTGGGAGATCAGTACCTGGGCTGTGTCAGTTGTTAATATTTTGAATTGCACCCCTGGAGATGTGGGCACTTTAAGAAATCTCTGGGTGCTATTAGTCCTCTTCATGGTTTTTAAGACTTGAAATGAAAGCTTAAAAAAAAACAGGGAAAAAAACTTGTATTATTTTGAAACCTCTTTTGAGTGTGTATGTATGTGTTTTCCATTTGGGTCACCACTTGGACTGAACCTCCACTGCAGGAGGCACAACTTCAGATGTGTTACCTGTAAAATCACTATTTAGGGAGAAGAGTGATTGATATACTAGATTTCAATTGCTTTTATTCCAATATAGGAAGTGTAGGAAATGTTTCCTTCCCTTGTCTAGAGGGTTTAGGAGCACTGAATTTAGTGGCCCATAAATCTGCTTGCTTATTTGAGAAAAGTCTCATCTCTTCCCAGGATGTAATGACAGAGTGATAGAAGGAATACCTTCTGAGCATGTCTTGGTGTGTATTTGTCTCTGAACATACTCTTGCCTCTCAGAGCCACAATTTCTTAAAGCAGTGTGTCATCAGAAGCCATGTTGTGAGATAATTAATACTCTATCATATTTTTAATTTAGCTGCTACTTGCTTTGGAATCTAAATTCAGAGATACATTGCCTCTGGCCACAAATAAGAAAGATAAATGACTGCAGATGGAGCTGGGACAGCCCAATAGTGCAGCAAACAGGTGCATGGGGGCTGGTAAGGAAAATGCCACCAGAGAAAGCTTTATTTTTGTATAGCTGTAGATCAGTGCTCTCCAACAGAAATATAATGCAAGCCACAAATACAAGCCATATAGGTAATCTTAAATTTTCTAACAGCCACATTAAAAAAAAGTAAAGGAATAGGTGAAACTAATTTTTAAATGTATTATATTTGTCCCATATGTTCAAAATAGTATTGTTCTGAATATGTAATCAATGAAAGAATTATTGAGCTATTTTAAATTGTTTTGCTTGTGCTAAGTATTTGAAATCCACCATGTATTTTATGTATAGCACATCTCAATTCAAGCTAGCTACACTGAGTGCTCAATAGCCACATGTGGCTAGTGGCTACTAAACAGCGAAGCTGTAGACTACTTATAAGGATAATTACTTTTCACTTCATGCTCACAATATATTGAGATGCTGCCAGGTCAGATGGGCAGGAATGATTGCTTTTTCTTCTGGCTCTATAAGGACTTCCTCGTTAATGCATTTTGGGATCAACTTTTGAAATGTTTGCCAAAGTGCAAGAGGAGGAAGGATCGGCTTCAACACTGAGACTCTGAGAGGAGAGCTTGGCCAAGGCACAGAGCTTGGTGGAATTTATGGGTGATACTTACCACCCAGATTATCCAGATGGGGTCATTTATGAAAATAGAGGTGGGTAGTGTGATTATTTATCAAGAGCAATATGCTGCAATGGAATGAGGTCTAGACTGAGAGTCAGGAGAGGGCACTAGTCCAAGCACTGGCCTGGGGGGAGAGAAATAAACTAACATTTACCCAACCAGTTACAACACTAGGCACTTTACAACCACTTTCTTATCTATTCCTTATAATAAGTTCAAAAGTTAGTTATGTATATAACCAACTCTAGTTTACAGAAGAAGTTGAGCCTAGAGAGGCTGAGTCCTGGTTTATCATGGAGTACAAATAAAATCTCAATACTGGATGGGCGTGGTGGCTAATGCCTATAATCCCAGCACTTTGGGAGGCTGAGGTGGGGGCGATTGCTTGAGGCCAGGAGTTCAAGACCAGTGTGGGCGACATGGTGAGATTCTGCCTCTACGAAAAGAATTTTTAAAGAGTCAGCTGGGCATGGTGGCGTGTACCTGTAGGCCTAGCTACTCAGCAGGCTGAGGCAGGAGGATCACTGGAGCCCAGGGGTTCAAGGCTGCAGTGAGCTATGATTGTGCCACTGCACTTCAGCCTGGGTGACAGAGCAAGACCTTGTGTTTTTTTTGTGTGTGTGGGTTTTTTTTTTTTTTTTTTTTGAGAACTCAGTGCTGACAGCAAAGCTGCTGTGTTCTTAACATTATAATCCATACACATATCATATAATAGGTGTATCTTCTATTACGGTTCAACCAGAGAAGCAGAACCAGTCACATATATGTATGTATGTAAATATACGTAGGTGGTAAATATTTGTTGCAGGGAGTTGGCTTACACGATTGGGGGGCTGGTTAAAGTCTTTATAAGGATGTTTTCGTATCTGATGCTGACGCCTCAAGTCTTCAGGGCAGGTGTTCGTAATGGAAAGATCATGAGCATGCTGGAAGCAATTGCACGAGGTGGAACTCCACAAGCACAAACTGAGTTCCGTTTACGTTCTTGTTCTTGTTGCCTCTGACCTTGGTGATGAAAGTATCCTGCAGAAGTTGGGACCTTCATCATGGAGCTAAACACATACACCTGGCTCAGGAGTCAGAGAACCTGGAGGGAGGATCCAGGGGAAAGTGGAGCAATTGTAGACCCACCTGCTGCTTCACAGTGATGAGCTGAATCAGCATTGGCAACAAAGTGTGTTGAGCTACAAAGTGGCCGCTGTTTCCCTCTGCCTTTGGAGGGATCTTCCCTGTGGCCCACCCTAACTGGAAACATGAGAAAGAGAATTCTGGGAAATGTAGTTCAGCCTATCCAAGTTGACACATTACAAAGCCATCACTCGGGTGCTTAAAAAATATTTGTTGAATGAATGAATGAATACTGTGGTGCTTCTCTTGGAAATTTTCTGGAAGTCAGAACACCTAATCCTGGCTCTGCCTCTTACAAATAAAGCAATTTTGAACAAGTCACTTAATTCTTTGAGTCTTGGTTTCCTCATTTGTAAAGCTCCAAGAATAATCCCTATCCTATATTTAATGGAATTTTGTTGGGATCAGTTTAGATTATCTGAATAAAAGCACTGTAAACATTATAAGGGTTCAAAATCAACATACAAAAGCATAAAATATGACATAGTATTATTTTAATTATTGTTATTAATAATTCAGCTTCCTAATGTATCACATGGAATTAATAGTTCCTGACCAATTTACCTTATAGGTATGCCAGGAAGATTAAACTAGATAAAATATGTAGAAGCACTCTATCAGCTCTCCAGTGGCATACTCTTCAAAGGCGAGAGTTAATTATCATTCAATACTCAGATACATTTTCACATTGTGTTTTTAGTTCTGGGCTAAATGGCTTAGAGGAACAAGTATGTAACTGGAGCCATTGGTGACTCTGGGAGCTGAAGAGCAGTGGCCATTCCTTGGATGGGAGTTGTGGGCAGTAGATGAGGTTTCTGTCCTATAAATTTGGGCTTGCATTTCATAGCAGCCAAACTTGCTCAGCAGAATGAAGAAATCTCTGCGGAAGTTTTTGGTAAAGATGGCATAGAGGAAGGGGTTGGCACAGGAGTTGATGGGGTAGAACAGGACCAGGAGGATCTTTGCCTTGGACACAGTGATGAGGGGCACCTTGAGGGAGGCAGAAATGGCAAAGAAAGAAATGGGTGCCATGCAGAGGAAGTCGGTGAAGATGAGCATAGCCATGCGCTTGGCAATCTTGGTGTCGCTGGAGGAGGATACGATGTTGGGGTTCCTCACTGTGAGGTAGATGTGGGTGTAGCAGCCACAGATGACCACAAAGGCCAGGACATTGAGCACAAGGAGGGACATGACATACAGCTGTGACAAAGGGCTGTCAATATCCATGGGCAGGCAGATGCTCACCTTCATGTAGCTGCTGATGCCAAAGATGGGAAAGAGGGCAGCCACAAAAGCAAAGATCCAGCCCATCACCATGACGCTGGCAGCATGACGGAGCTGCACTTTGCAGTCCAGCTGCATGGCATGGGTGATGGTGTGCCATCTTTCGAGGGTGATGGCTGTCAGAGTGTAGACGGAAAGCTCACTGGCAAAGACAGTGAAAAAGCCAGCAGCACCACAGCCTGCTCCAGTTTGCCAGTCAATGGCATAGTTGTGGTATTGGCTCTTGGTGTGGATATCAACTGATGCTATGAGCAGCAGGTAGATTCCAATGCAGAGGTCAGCAAAGGCCAGGTTGCACATAAGGAACCGGGGAACTGTGAGTTTGTATTGGCTGGTAATCAGGATCACCAGCACTATGATGTTCCCGGTGATGGCCAGGATGCTGATAAACCATATCAAGACTCTGAGAATGTTGTACCCCATGATATCTTCACATGGGTTGAATGCATCTGGCTTAGGGGAGCAGGTCACGTCAACCACTTCATTGCATAAATCATAGTCAAATTCACTGTACATTATGTCAAATCCTCTGCCATAACTGGATTCATCGTCTTCTGCCAGAGAGACTCTCTGACCCCTAGCCTGAGTCATATCATCAAATTCTTGCCTTAAAATAGATTTGTTGCAAACTGGATGAAACTCAGAGCTAGAAAAATACAAAAAAGAAAAGAATCAACAGCCTGGATCCAAAATGGCAAATACATCACTCTTTGTGCACAGTAGAAATGATGGGGTTTCTTCCTGAGATGATTATTTTTTCTTTAACATCTTGTCTGCCCTTGTGGCTAAGCTCAAGGGTTAATGCTGCTTACTGTAAATGCGTATAACAACTTGTGTATATATTCCTAGGGTTGGATGGCCCACTGGGGAAACCATCTGGCCACAACCTGAATGTGGGGAGGAAGGCGCCTGGGACTAGCGAAGCCTTGCTGTTAAGTGCAAATAATTTACAGACCTGGCATCAGCTCTACCCTTTTCCTTCCCCCATCCCCATTCGTCCATCTCTGAATATGCCCGAGTAGGACATGCCCCTATTCCTCTACTCTATACTCCAGTCACTGGAAGATTTGGACTGTTGTCTGACTCAAATGAGAAGTTATTTGCTGCTTCTAGCTACATAAACTAGAGGATCAGAATCTGTAGTTAGTTCCCAGCCAGCCCCTGTTCCCTGGCTCTTTGGTACTCAGGCTAGGAGGAGGCCAGCTAATTTGCGTGAAATGTTACCAGGGTCCTGTTCTTTATTATCTCACTCCCCAGGAGCCACAGTAGTCCTTGGGTATGTGTTTGTCTGCAAGGTAAGCCTGGCTCTCTCATACTACATAGTTTCCTAGTGCATGCTCAAAAGAACAAATGCAAGTTGCAAAAGGGCCTAATTTATTCCAAGATTGCAACTTATCCCCTGGGAAGCCTGGTTCTTCTTGGGCTCACTTTCCTGTCTTGCTTTTCCCTTTAAACCCAAATGTACAAGAGGCCTTGTTGATAGGATAGAGGCACTTACAGAGGGATTTGAATGAAATCCAGATGATAAATATTCAATCCATGAGCATACTTATAAATATTCTACCTCCGAGTATTCTACTAATACACTGCATATAGAGACAGAAGGTAGCACTTTGGTTTTGAAGCAAAGGCTTACAGAATGGGAATGGTTTACACTGGGACTCTTTTTGGATGGAAAAAAAAAATCACACATACACACCTCTACCTCTCCCTCCCTCCCCAAGGGGCAAATTCACAACAATATTAAGTGACTATCTTTCTCAAACCTTAACATTATCTCAGATGAGAGTGGGGAGGTGAGTATCAAACCTTTCAAAAGCCCTCATAAAAAGAGAGGTGGCTGGGGAAAGTAAAGACGTTGTTTCATGTTAAAGGATGTGTCTTGCCAAATGTTCCAACATACACGGACTGAACCTTTCCCATCAACCTCAGTGAGAAGCGGCTTTTGGGGAGAACCCTCGCCTCCCTTCCCACACCTCTGGGAAGTAAATTGAGTTGCCAGGAAGTCATTTTCCCTTGGCCCAAGGGATTCTTTTGTTGTTGTTGGAGAATGTGTCATCTTTTGTTTTAGAGACTGTTAAAACTTTTCAAATTAGTCACAGGTTGCACTAAGGGGGCTAAATGATTAATGTGTGTAATCGAAAGGGAATGGAACCAGAGCCTAGAAAATCTTTTGGTTTGGTCAGCAATATTTCAAGAAATGTGAGGCAAGCTCTTTAATGGGCATAGAGGGGAAAAGAAGGTCATTCTGTGGTCTTTAGTCTAACTCCTGACTTCTGTTAATAAATCCTATCATTGAATTAGCTGCAGCTCAATTCTAGGAACAGAAAGTAACATGGTACTTGCTGACTGCAGTTTGGTCCATTCGACTGACATCTGACTTAACCACCTAGAGTTTTCACTTCTTGGAGCTTATGGTTGGCTTCTGTGAATATTCCTATTATTGATACTGCTACCAACATATTTCAAATGTTGTGCTTCCCCTTTCTGAAACAGAAGTGACCCAATGACATGAGGTGGCGAGAAAGGTAAATAATGTATGCCTCTGAGATAAGAACAGACACAGAAGTGGAAACTGAGGGAAATACAGCCTTGCCCCTGCAGTACCTTGGCAAATCCCAAGTATCATAAGGAGCTGAGAATTCAGCTTAGGGTCAGTTTAAAAAGTGACATTCTTGGACTCTGATCAATCAATGAACAGATGCTTAGGAGGTGACATAGCAGAGTGTCCCAGAGCCTGAGCTTTGGAGACAGGCAGGCCAGAGGGTTTGGATTTGACTTTGGTCAGTGTTGGTCAGTTTGTGTAGTATCTCTGAGTCTCAGCTTCTGCCTGTTTGAGAAGAGACTAATAATAAGTTACCTTTGTGAGAATTAGATAAAGGTGCAAAGTATTACAGTGCTTAGCAGTGAGTACTCAGCAAATGTCAGCAATATGAAGACAAATGATGGTGACTACTTATTGAGTTCTTGCTGGGGCCCAGGCCTTGAGTGGGTATTTAGAAGTATATGCCACAGTGCATCAATTCAAAATCTAGTTGCGAAGAAATGGCCTAAATGCAAGAAATATTAAAGAATAAAATGAGAGCAAATAACATAAGCTGAGAACAGAACTATGACAAGGAAATATCTGTATCTGGTTCAATGACAAATGAGGAGTGTGATTTACACAGCCTTTGGCAAAAGTCCGGGAGGACCACTGGCCAAAATCTCAGTCACAGGGGCTCACATTTACAATTTGGGCATTATTTCCCAATGAAGACCAGAGGCACAATTTCATCATACAACTATCATCAAACTATACCTACTGTGGTGTACAATGAAATAACACTATATAAGGAATAAATTCTGAGATTATCTTATGAATAGCATAATTATTTTGTATTGTTTGTGTGAATTTGTTACATGTAAAAATTAAGCACCGATTTCAAAAGAAAACACAACACCCATTGCAATTTTTGTTACTCCATTGTGGCATGTCATGGAAAAGGTGTGTGCGTCTCCTTTGCTGTACCCTGAAAGGCCCAGATGGTAGGTTACTACACAACAGGGACACAGAGGGGATGAGGGCTGGGTGGTCTGCAGGGATCAGGGAAGGCCTCATGTCATGGTACCACGTAAGGTGGTCCTGGAGATTTCTGGTTGGGAGAACCCTGAGACTATGTCTATACTACCAGGAGGTGACGAGACCAGAGGAGTCTGAGCAACACAGTGAGATAATAAATTCCTGTGGTGTGTTGGCATTGGCCCAAACACCACATGCAAGCTGCTCTTACAGTGATCTTAACATCCTTTGAGATTTCTCCTTAGGGGTATTCAGTTCTAGGGACTTGGCAGTGCATTGGTATCTCACTCTAGAATTATTCTTGTCTGGAATATAAAAGAGGCAAACCTTTGTTTCAGCCAGGACCTTAAGAAATTCTGGTTGTTAGGAAGAAATTTCCTGGCTTTCAAGCTAATCTGTGAGGAGTGCCCAATTCTGGATAGTTTCCCCATGATGCGTGCTAATTCTGAAAAGCAGCCTTTTTTCCCTACACATCCTTCCAATGGGTCTTAGTATAGATTCCCAATTACTTTGAAAACATTTTAGGGTATGTACTGTTTTGTCGCTTTTCTTGTTTTGCTCTTGAGCAAGAGATATGTATGGGCAGGCGGAATAATAGAGGAGACTATTAAACGGTGAAATAGTACCATAGGAAAGCTATATTCGTTCTAGGCTACCACACAAGTGTAGTGAAAAGGCATCATTTGGTTGTGTGCGACTACATGGTATGGATTGTATAGGTGAGCTCAAGGGAGAGTGAGAGCTTTGAGAACTCCTGATATTTGTTCAGTTCTTACCTCCAATGGATTCTTTAAATGTCTGCAACATGTGTAATCTCCACCGCCATTCCCTCTTCATTCTCTCCAGATCCTGTCTGATTACCTCAACTTGTTAACCAGTTACCTACTGGGACTTAGGTCTGTTTAGATTGTCCTCTATAAGTCAGGGCCTCCTTGAACCTGGCCTTCCTTGAAAGCCAAAGTAAAGCATTGCTTCAATATTTGTCCTCCCTGTGAGGTGGGAAGATCTGAAGGTGGATTAGAGAGGCCTAGTGTGGTTGGGACGTGCTGCAGATATGCACATCAATCTCTGGCATGACATTTGTGCTTCTCCCCTCCAAAGCTGACATGGATGGTAGTGGGCTAGGGCAGACTTTGAGACTTGAAGGATAAACTCATATTGGTATGAAGGAGAGAGGGAAGAGATATTAAGCACCAACTATGAGTCAAGCATTATGCTTGGTGCTTTTCATGTTTTCTCATTTAATATTTGGTAGATGTTTCATCATGTGGGTAACTCTCTCCCGTGAGCCCATTTTCAAGGAAATTAAAGGGCCTAACCATCCCTCAACCTCCACAAAACTGAATTTTTGACTCAGAATGTGCCTAAGGACTTTGGTCAGGGAGATCTCTCTACAAGTAGATTCTCTGCATGTCACAGATATGTAGAAGTTGTGGACTCAGTTCTACGTTGGGGAATTGCCCAGGCAGGGCTCAAGACAGAGGAAGACTCACATTTGCCGTCTCCAGTTTGCAAAGGCACAGCAGTGGCTGGGATAGGTGAGGCTGGCCTCCATGAGGGCAACAAGCTTTTCCAGACTAGGAAGCTTTTTTAAGTTGTAAGTTGACCTGGCCCTCAGCTTCTTAAGATTTTCTAAGCCATAGCTAGGCAGGGAATGGATCCTTGTTCCTGAAATATCTCTATAAAGAGAAAAGGTAAATATAACATGATTACTGTGGGCCTAAAATTTTCTGCTCTCAGTTAACAGCCAAAACAGCAGACATTCTAGTGATATTCTTACACGGATGAGGAGGGAAACTACAGTTCATCTAACACACCTTGGTTAGATGAGTATTCAGCTAACAAGAACATTTAGTTTGGTAGGAGTCCTGGCCCTTGTGTTCCTGGTAGGAGAAGTTAGGTAATAGGTCATCCTGATTCCTAGATATACTTACATTCTGACTGATTGGGGGCTTAACTGTTGCCGGTGAGTAGAATTAGCCATCTCTCCAATGGCTTTACAGCTTATTTGTCTGTACTCATGTATTTGCATAGGACTTAAGGGGTTGAGACTATTTGCCCTTACCATAAAGCTGGCTACAGAAATATTTCTAATGAGCTCAGGTGGAATCTGTGGCCAAATTTCAGAAAAGGGTGAGAAGAAAACACACCATAAGGAGAAGAAGTATCTGGCAGGTAGTAGAGGCAGCCTCAGCACAAAGCCCAGGTGTCAATACAGAGTGGTGGTTGTGAACTTGGCATCCACAGCAGGCTTGTCTGCCTATGTGTCCTGGCCCTACTATCAGAATTATGACTTCAGTCAAGTACATCACTGGTCTGTTTCAGTTTCTTTAGTTATAAAATAGGAAGATAAAAATCATACTTACCTCAAGCAATGGCTGTGAAAATTAAGTGAATTAAAGTACATAAAGAATTTCGTGGTCAACAGACATCATGTAATGGTTGGCAATTATTATTGGTAAACATCACACACTGAGAGGCAGCTGTTCTTGCTTTGTAGGAAAGTCTCTCCCCAGGTGAACTAGCAGAGGTCTAATGGGAGCCAGCACAAAGGCCAGTTTAACCAAGTCCCTGTCCCTGGAGAGCTCTAAGTCCCATCGTTTCTGGCAGCAACACCAGAGATGTGGGTGCTTTTCTGGCAGCACCACTGGCAGCTGAAACCCTCAAAACCAAGACCAGCTGGTGAGAATGAGGAGATTTAAATGGCACCAGCTAGGACCTGTTGGGGCCAGCAGCGTGGTCATGAGTGGGTGCTTCCGATTGGGGTTGGTAGCAAGTGATGATCAGGATGAGCTCATTTTAGCACCCCTGGGGACCCTTGGATATACTTGAGGAAGAAGAATCTTTTAGTTCTGGCATTCCCTGTAAGTCAGAACAGTAATCACTCACAGCAATGAAACTTGGGGGTGTGAATATATATTTGCTACCCCATATGTTCTCACAATCTGGTGAAAATCACATTCTCAAAGTCTTGTTTTCATTGTGTCATTCTCTTACTTAAAAATTTATTAGGGCTTTCTATTGTCCAGTGAAACCCACCCCAACTGCTGCTCTGTTTGTCACTTTCCTTTCCCAACCAAACTGATACTAGTTGTTCGTACTTGATGTCACTATTTCCTCATCTCATGATCCAGAGTTTCTCCCCAATCTCTAGAGAAATAATACTAAGGTGCCATGTCTTAGTTCTAATCTTCTTGATTTCTCACTTATGTTGAATAGGGAAAACACTCCTTTCTGAGATGCTTTTTCTTGGCATCACATTCTCTTTGATTGCTTCTGACATCTTTGACTTCTGATTTTTTTTGTTTTACTTCTTTTCTATTTGTTCCTTAAATATTGGCATTTCTTCAAAATTAGGTCCATTCTGCCTATACATAATCTTTTGTTGATCTTACCTACTCCCTTAGTTTCGGATACTAGGCATATGCTGGGCTTCCAAATTTATGGCCCCATTCAGATCCTACTCTTGAAACTCAGGCCCAGATAATCACTGGTCTACTGGACCCCACCATTTTGATGGCTTGTGGGCATCAAAACTGAACTTACCATCATTCTTATATTCATCCTTGTTTTTCCCCTGTCATCCAAAACAGAAATCTGGGCACCATCCTTGACTCCCTTCACTCCCTTCACTCCCTCACTCAGACATCAGTCTCTGTCCTCTCAAGCCTACCTTTTAAATGTATTTCAAATCAGTCTACTTCCTTCTCCTGTTACTTTGGTCTCAGTCACCATAATCTCTGCCTAGACATATGCAATAGTCTCATAACTGTTCTTCCCGTGACCATCTATTTCTTTCTTTAATGCAGTCTCTACACTGCAGATTTTAAAAATGCCAATCAGATCATGATTTCCTGCTCAAAACTCTTCAGTGATTCACCATTGCTCTTAGGATGAAGGACAGATCACTGGATAGAGTGTCCTGGGGATTTTCTTGCTGTCTGTTGCATCCATTCCGTGCCCTTCTCTGTACTCAGCTCTGTATTGCAGGAGGCATGATCCCTGTGGGTTCCATTTACCAGGTACCAGCTTGTCAATCAGCTTCCACTTGGCTTTAGCAAATGACACTGCTGGGAGATTTGAGAGTAGGTAAAAATTAAGGTGTGTCTCATCCCTCCTCTGTCTCAGGCCACAGCTGAATCTTCAGCTGTCATTGAACAGATCTGCTGAGGATCCAGCTTCTACCAGTTGGCCCAGTTCCTGGGCATCAGTAAGACTCACTTCCTTACTTGCTGCTCAGGTCTTAGGGTTAGTGGTTACCGGATTGTTGATCCCCTGTTTAATATTTAGGAACATTTACATTTTCAGAACTAATGATTACCTTTATATAGTACATATATGTATATTACAGTTACTCTCTTCTTTGTTAGATGCCAATTTGATCAAATTTGTTCATACTATTCAAATTTTTTGTATACTTATCAATGTTTTGGTTGTTCTATCACTGAGAGAAGTGTATTAAAATCACTATGATTTTTGGATTTGTACACTTCTAGTTTTGTCAATTTTTGCCTCATATATTTTTGATGACTTCTTTTAGGACCATACGAATTTAGAATTTTTGAACTTCTTGGTAACTTTCTTTATGTAATACTGGTCTCCTAACTCTTCAGAAGTTTCTTCATATTTGCTGGTCCCTCCCTGACTGCCAATCATTAAGAATACCTATGAACTCAGTGCCTAGACTTCTTTTCTCTACCTTCACTAACTTGTGTAGTTGAGCTCATTCAGCCTTATGATTTAAACACTATTTATATACTGATGGATCTAAAATTTTTATTTCTAGGTAGGTTCTTTCACATGAACTCCAGACTCACATTCAACCATCTCCTAGTAATCTCCACTTAGATGTCTAATAGACAGGTCAAGCTTTGGATATTAAAAATTGAGTTCCTGATCTTTTCTGAAAACCTGCATTCTTTCCAGTTGTTTGTGCAAAGATTTTGAAGTCATCCTTGATTCCACTCTTTCTTTCACTTCCCTCTCAGAAAAACTTCTTGGCTTTACATACCACTTTATCTGGAATCTGACTACTTCTTAAAATATCCATTGCTGTCACTGCAGAGTAAAGGTTCTGGTGTTTCAAGGTATCTTCTAGTTCCTGCTCTTGAATTATAATTCTTCAGATTTGGGGTCCCTGGAGATAAGAGTCTGGTCCAACCCTTGTCTTTGTGATGAGACTTTGCTCTCTGCTGCCAAATGACCCAGCTGTCCCAGCCAGCTCTCCATTTATATTTGCCATTGTTCCAGAGCTTCCCAACTTTTTCTGCCACAGGAGATGTTTCTGGTTTCTCTCTTTAGTCAATCCCTCTTATGACCAGTTCTGCTAGCAACACTTGCTCTGTTCTCCGAGATCAAGTTCTCGTTTCATCTGGCATTGGGGCTCCTCTTTTTTTCTCAAGTGTAGAAGAAAGCAAAAATTGAGACCCAATTCCCTGTTTTTCTAAACAGTTGAAGGCTCCCTCCAAGGAATGAGATAAAAGAATATAAAAAGTCCTTTTAGAAACAATTTAAACAGTTAAACCTTTACCTATTATGAACATTTTTTCATATTTTTCAAAGCAAGCAATACAAAACAGAAGACAATTTTTTTTCTTAATTATGCCTCCTTGAGTTTAGAATATTTAAAAAAATCACATTAATTGAAAATTTCCAAAGAAACAAATTTTTATATTACATGGAATATTCATCCTATTATCTCATATACTCTGTGGTAGATTAAAGGTGACTGCAATTTCTTTGACACTCTACTCATCAATGGTCTATTTGCTCTACCCTGGAATCTGGCCACAGATGCAGCAGGCATGTGAGTGAAGGGAACAGCTTGGAAGTGGATCCCTCACACCCAGCCACCTGAGCAGACATCGCAGGGATTAGAGACAAGCCATCCAAATTTCTGTCATACAAAATTGTGAGCAAATGGAATGGTTGTTTTAAGCCACTAAGTTTTAATGCAGCAATAGAGAACCAACACAGACTCCACTGAGGTCTCTATGACTTCGTCACCTCCATAATTTTTAATGGTTATAGAGGTAATTTTTCCTTGAAAGCCAGTAAGAATGCAATAGCATTATATTCTGCATACTTTCTGCCTCTTGCCACTTACTATGTTTTGCTTTATGTACTAGCTATTTGTATTTCTATTTTATCTCTCCTTGAAGGTAGCACTGACTTTATTGTTGTAAGGACCCAGAAAATTATTGCTTTGTTTGAAGATATACTGGGAAATGACATTGGAGAATGATCGGGAAAGGGAATAGAGAGATCACCCCAGCCAACTGTGACATCCTCTGACCTCCAAAGTCTTGTACCTTGTGTTGGCTCTTCTATTGTTTCATACGGTTATTTTCATGTATGTATGTTTGTCTCCTCAGCCAGATTTCAGATGCCCTGAGATATCAGGGATTATTAAGACACTTTTGTGTTCTGTATCATATCTGGCACAGGGCTGGGCTCAAATCTATTCAATCAGTAGTTGTCTCATTAGCAGAGATGCCTTAGTATTGTCAAAAAATGAGAAGCTGGAGAAATCTTACAGGAGAGCTGATTCTAACAGGAGAGGGATGTAAGGCAGACTGAGGAATCCAGAAATCCGGTTTAAAGTGGGCTCAGCAAAATGGTGCTTGTGCAGCAGGAAATTATGTGACTGAGAGTATCAGAGTTACCAAGGAAGGGAGCAACCTTGTGCGAAGTTTACAAGGAGACAGACGTGCATTAGGGAATGAGCAGAATATGTTGTGTGGATTGACCTGAATGCAATTCAGTGTTTAGATGTCAGATTGGGCAGCCTCCTTGGGAGACTTCAGTGCCTTTCTGTCTGCCCAATGTTCTGGAGCAAGCTTGTTATCTTGGATTCCTTCTTATCACAGCTACAAAATATTTGTGCTGCTGCCATTTGCACAAAGTGGCTTTGCTCCTGTGAGACTAAAGCATCTTGACAGCGTCCTGGGATCCAGATCTTCTGTTGGTGGATGTTGAATGAGGAAGTGGTCAGTAGGAGAAAGAGGAAAAGTCACTTAAATTTCAGTAAAGCAAATTCTTTAGCAAAAGTGGTTCCTGGATGATAGGGAAATAAAAATTTTTGTAAATGTGTTTACTTAAAGCTTACTGGCTAGAGTGACCAAATATAGAACCTGTCAAGACTTCTAAATTTTGGACTGAGAGAAAAATGTTTGGTATCTCCATGGATTAAGAAAAATCCACAGAAATTTATATAAGCAGGGACAAAAATAAGTAGATCTTATTCAGTGTGGTTTGAGATTTAACTACATTAGTATTCTGACTTTTGCTTTGTTCCCCTAAAACATGCACTCACACACACACACAGTCTATTCCCTGGCTATGATTTTTCCACATGGCCTGAAAATCTGATGTTTCATTTTTATTCCTTTATTAAAACACTCTCCACTTTTAGGATGCAAGTATCCATAGGGGGAAATAACAAAAAAAGACATTATCAGTTATTCATATCTTCATGGAAGTAGGTTAGTATGACTGTGATGGTTAATTTTGGGTGTCAACTTGACTGGATTAAGGGATACCCAGATATCTGGTTAAGTATTATTCTGGGGCATCTGAGAGTATTTCCAGAAGAGACTGGCACCTGAGTCAGTGGACTGAGTAAGGAAGATCTGCTTTCACCCTCTGTGTATCATCCAGTTGGCTGAGGCCTGGACAGAACAAAAAGGCAGACTCTTCTAAGGCTAGGGCACCTTTCTTCTCCTGCCTTTAGACATCAGAACTATGTCTTCTGGCCTTGGGCTTAGGGACTTGCAATGGGTCCCCCAGACTCTCAGGCCTTCAACCTCAGACCAAGAGTTACACTATCGAATCCCCTGATTCTCAGGCCTTTGGTTATGGACTGAGAGTTACATCAGTAGTTTCTAGGTTCTGAGGCCTTTGCACTTGGACCGAGCCATGCTATGGCTCCCCTGGTTTTCCAGCTTGCAGACAACCTGTCATGGGACTTCTCAACCTCCCTCGTTGCATGAGCCAACTTCCCTAATAAATCCCCTTTCATCTCTCTCTCTCTATATATATCCTATTGGTTCTGTCTCTGGAGAACCCTAATACAATGACTATTGTCTAAAAATGGGCTGAGAGAGAGGCCAGAACACAAATCATGGCACAGTGAGGGGTATTTAGAATAGTTATTCTGGGCAACTTTATTTTGAGGAATAAAGGTAACCATGAGATGGCTTAAATTTTTGAGGCTTGAAATCCAGGCAGAAGAGTTCAGAATTTACATGAGCAGAAGAATGACTTATTGAAAACTATATTTTTGTAAGGCTAGTCTTGAGAGCCCTGAGCCTGGCATGCAGTAGGTGCTCAATAAAAAATACTTGATAATGAATTGGAGAGAGGATCGAAGGTAGGAAGGGGACAAAGAGGCCATTGCAGAAATTTAGGCTAGGATGATAGAGACCATCTCCTCCCACATAGTAACTTTGCCTGTTAAAAGTCATTGTGTCATATGTCATGTCACATGATGACAAGGATTTATTGGGCATCTGCTCTGTGTTACTATAGTCTTCTGTGAAAATTTCTGCAGTGCTTATCGTCCTGGGAAGTAAAATTTATCCCTCTACCAGAGATTCATTAGGGCAGCTACTGTTTGTGGTTTTCATCTCTCTCTACTGAGTCGATGCTAGATACATAGTAGGTATTCAGTCAACATCTACTAAATGTGTGTCACCTAAGACTTGATACTCTCCATGAGTAGTTGAGAATGTTTTCTTTTGTTCTTGCCCTTGTTGCTGGTGGGCTGGGCAAGGGGGACGGGGCAGGATATTTAATCCTTTTCTTTCTGGGTTGTCTGGTCTGATGACTGTGGTCTTTATTTTTAAATTATCACTGTGGTTAACATTTCAACACATGTTACAGTCTGGCAGTGAGTGGTTTGGAGAATTTAAATCTCCAAAAGTATCAGCAGAGACACCATGGGATGATGGCTAGCACTGAAGAGATTTAGTAATCCTAAATTGTTTCAACATTGCTAGGATTCTTGGATTTGAGAGACAGAGTGGCAAGAGAGATAGCAGTTGGTAATATGATGCTGAGTCAGGAGAGGCAGGAGTTAAATAGCGCTCTGTGCCCCATTTAATAAAGTGTGTTATAGCCAGTGCCACAAATTTGATTTGAACAATTTCTATTTTTCCCAGCAAAGATGTTATTACAGGTCAATCATTTCCATAAGTGAGAGCACATTTCTGGTGTATACTACACTGACAGATGGCTAGAAGACCTCTCTTTCATGATCCCAGGCGGGATAAAAAGGCAATTTACTATCTATAGGACTGTGGGTACACTGGTAATGGAAAAGAATCATTCTTATACAAATAACTCAGTGTTTGAATCTGAACTATCAAATGAATCTGAGCTATAGCCAAATCAATTTGATAAACCATCAGAATATGATTGTACTGGCTCCAGCCTGCAAAGGCAATGCATTAAATTTTCCCCACAGGAAACTGTTTCCCAAGAAGACAGCAATTGCTCGATTGCTTAAAAAAAAACAAAACAACAACAAAAAAACTTGAGTGAGTTCAGAAAATCAGGTGGAAACTCAGGTGACTGCTGATGTTCAAGGTCAAGACTCATGAAGGGGAATGAGGATTCTGGGCTGCTACTCTGAAGCCTGATGAGGCTTGTTTGTGTGGCCCTGGCTTTCTCTGCATCTATTTCTCTTTGCAGTGGAGCTGCTTGGCCTTGTACTGTTAGCTGATCAGAGGCTCCCCGTTCTTCCCTCAACTAGAAAGGAGCTTGGGTGCATTCCCTTAGAATCCTTTTCACATATCTACTTGGGGCAAAGGACTAAGCCTGTGGGGGAAGAAGATCCACCACAGTTAGCTCAGGGAGGAAATATTTTGGAGGCTGGGAAGTGATTTCCAGAATGCTCTCTGGACCAGCAGGTTTACTGAGGAAGTTGTTAGGAATACAAGTTCTCAGGTCTCAACTCTGGCCTTATGAGTCAACTCTGAAGGTGGGGATCAGCATTCTGAGGTTTTGTGATCCCTCCAGGTGATTTTGATGCACAGTTTTAAAACCACTTCTCCAGGGCAGTTGAGAACCACTTAGAGCAGGGGTAGCTCATAGCCAGGTTCTACTCTGGGAATTTCCTTTGGCTGACTTAAGGAAGATTTGGCTTCTCCCCAGAGACAGCCTGCACCCAGGGACTGTTGATGCATAGGACTGGCCCTTGTCTTAATTCAGTATGACTTTGAAGGACCATCCTCCCTCCAGAGCTCCCTGTGAGATCCTCTGAGCCTTCTGTTGCAAGTGCATCACTGTTCAACTTCCCTCTAAGCCTGATTCTGCTTCCATCAAGCATTCTCCATGTACCCTGAGAGCACTTTCCAGTAAGCCTCCTGCATGCAAATATATCACAATCCAACCCAAGGCAGAGTCATATCCTTGGCACAAACAGCACATGCTGTAGGGTGAGCAGTCTGCAAAAATTCCCACTCCTAACTCATGGCCTGAGGTGGGCCAGTCTTCTGCAAAAGCACCTCTCAGGCCAGAGCTTAGCACCAACATGCTTGGTGTTTCAGGTTGCAGAAGTGGGAAACAAGATAGGCCATTCATCTTCTTGCATCTTAAGTTAGCAGGTGGAGAGACTTGAAGGACATCTATGGACTAACCCGAAAGCCCTAGAAAGGGAGGCTTGATGTTAAGGTGATCAATTCTTATGCCGCTAATGGGAGGGGAAGGAAACTAGTATTTATAGGCTGGGCTTTCAGCCAGTATCTTGCATTGAGATGAAAAAAATGTGGAACCATATTATCGCTTTCTTTTCTAAGTCATGGGAAGTGCTTCATAATTCGATTGGATTTTCTGTAAATTTTATTCACTTAATTCTGGCCGAGATATTCTTGTGGTAAAAGGAATAAAACAACAGGCCTGTAACTTGATGGACGCTGCAGAACTGCTTCTGATGCTTTCACAGAGGCTCTCTTCTTGCCTGCGTTCACAGCAGGGCTGGCTGGGGGATTTGAGTTTTGTGCTCTCTGTTAAACATTCTTATGCGATACGTTGTGCAGTGCCTTGGCCTGGAACCTGCGTATGCAACCTCAGGAGACGATGTTCTTCTGTGCCATGTTTATATATCATTGACTTGTGTTCCTAGGCCGAGAAGCTGATGTCAATAATTAATTTCCCCTCTATTTCAGTTCACAGCCCGTTGCGAGGGCCTTATTGAATAACTTTTATATGTTTGATTAAACTTACTTATGGCAACATGATATGGTGAGAACACGTGGAATGTGAGGCAGAAGCCTAGTTTCTGCCAGGCTCTGCCACCTCCAGCTGTAGTGTGAGCTTTAACAGGTCACTTTCCTCCTCTGGCCCCAGTTCCTCTGCTGGATGATGAATGACTTGGGGATCTTTTCCTTCTTAAACATTCTCAGGAGCAGACAGTGGGTTAAGTGCTATGGATTCACTACTGTACCTGTTTACAGGTCACATATGGAAACATACCCTTTCACTGATACATTCTGCCATGAGCAGACAGAGGTGCCTATTTAAGAACATTCAAAACTCTTAGGCCTTTTAGCTGAGTAAAATTGACAAACTACTATTGTGGGGGTCAAAGGTATCAAAGGTACTTTGTAAAGGTCATTTGTCTCCCCCGTAGTCAAAGAACAGGGACAATTAACTAAGCATCAGAAGTTCTAGGTACTTTGCATACTACTAGCACATAGACGATATGCCCAGCACCCTTCATTTGTTAGGACTGTGTCTTGCTTTGTACTTCATAGCACCTATCATGACCTCATATATTAAGCTGTGAATTACTTTCTCACTCCCCTCTGCCCTCCTGCACCAAGAGAATATAAGCTTTCTGTGCAGAAGAACTTTATTGTTTTCCCTGCACTATACGTAGGGCATGACATAGAGCTGGTGCTTAAAATCTATTCACTGAGTGAAAAAAAAGAAAACATATTTACATATGTATTTTTTAACTTCAAACAACATTAGGAAATAGGTATTACTGTTTTTGCCATTTCTTAGGCAAGGAAACAGGTCTTAGAGAGGCAAAGGCACTAGTTTTAAACCAGGGCAATCTGGCTCTGGCACTTCTGCTTTAATCGTGCCAATGCTACCTCCTTTTGCAGAGGTTGCCTATGTCAAGCCAGCCATTCTGGAATAATCTTTAAATTTGGTCAGGATGATAAATCTGTCTTAAAGCATACATTTCTTTCTTCAAAGGGGCAGAGTCCCATGTATGGGTCACAATATACCCTTTATCATCAATAATAAACATTTATGGAGTTCTCATTCTACCATACAGGGTCTAATTCTAGAGATACATAAGTTTCAGCCTGCAGGAGAATATAAGCTATTTGGTGAAAAGAAAAGTGATGTTGACAGATGTTTAGTGGGTAGGTAGATAAGTAACCACATATGCCTACGCTGATTGCCAAATAAGAGGTTCAGGTGAGTGGCTCCAAATGCCTGAATTGACTTGAGGCAGGCTTCCTAAGGTTCTTCCAGTAAAGCTTTAGATTTATTCACAGATTTATCCGTTTCTTTGCTCACCATTCCTTCTTGCATCTCATGCCTGCCTTCTGGGTTCCTTTTTTCTTCCTGAAGTACATTCTCCAGCAAACTTAGTAGGTCTTGCTCAGAACCCAGAAGAACACGTTTTTTAAAAAAGGTGTTTTGACAACTGTGATGCAGATTTACTCCCTCCCTCCAAGAAGCCACAAAGGCTACTGGAGCCATAGGAAGAAGTCACTGGTGGCTGAGGTGGTCAGAGAGGCTCGAGGAGGTGGAACTTAGAATGATCCTTGATGGGAAGGGGCAGAGTAGATAAGGAGAGAAGAGGGGCAAAGTCACTTGTCAAGGGAAAGATGGGGGTGAAGAAGTGACAATATGAGAGGTATGGATGCAGGGCTATGAGGCACTGGATGTATCCCAAGGTAGCTGGAAAGAGGATCCCAAAATAATGTGCCTGTGGGTCTTGCTGGGTTGAAGGAAATTCCTGGATGTTGAGGATAAGAAAGGAGAACTGTGCTTTCCCTTCTAGGAAAGATACGTATTGCAGAGTGGTTATGAGTGTGTACCACGGGTCAAACCAGTCCAGCTTTGAATCTCTGCCGTAACACTTGCATGACCTTGAGTTAATCAACCCCTCCAGAGAAAGTAGTTTGCTCTTCTCTAAAATGGGAATAATAGCTCCTACCACAGTGGGTTATTACAAGGATTAAACAAGAAAATGTATCTTAACTTCTTAAAACACTGCCCACTCAGTAAGTGCTCATTAAATGCTATTATTACTGTTGCTATTTTATTGAAAGTTAGACAGTGGATTGGCCTTAAATTATCCCTATAAATCTTTGTAGATGACATTAATAAAAATCTACTTTGATTGCCAGCCCTATCTTGGAAGCTTCTTTGAGTGGAGAGGGTTGACCTCTAACTTACACAAACTGAGCTCTTACACACAGAAACAGGGGATGCTACTCACAGAATGACTGGTCCAGAGGCTCCCTGGAAAACATCATTAGGCAATTCTTCCAAATTATTGTTATCACTTAGATTCCTGGGGATGGAGATGAGGAAAGAAGAAGGAAAACACAAAGCCATATAAATATTGCTGTTGCAAGAGCCATTTCCCTCTAAATGGCCTGGAAGAATAGTCAGGGCTACTTACAGCTCATCTAGTTGGGTTCCATTGAATGCACAGTTGTGTATTTCTTGAATCCCATTCTTACTCAGCCATCTGAAATAAAAGGCCCATTAAAAAAACAATAATGTCAGATGCAAACAATACACGGATTTCATAATTGAAAGCACAGGGCAAGGTCAGACAGTGCAAGTTAGTGGCATAAAGAAAGTGCCACCCTTAAAGCTCACAGACAGGGTTGTGAGGGAGACTGATTTATCACTGTATAACCTTTTGTAACTTTTAAAGTTTGTATTATGTGCATGTATTACCTATTCAAAGGAATAGATGAAATTTAATGTTGAAGGGCACATTGAGGCAGAGTAGCCTGAATCCTGTAACTGTAAGGTTTTTGCACACATGAGTAGATGTCATGGAGGGAGAACAGAGATCTAATCCATCCCGAAGGAACAGAAATCACACAATTATTGAACAAGTGTTTATAAGACAGAGAAGGAACATTTTGTGTCGCCTTTCTCTAAGGCTTTAAGCCTTACACCCATGCTTACCCACAGCAGCAAGCCTGGCTGTCATCAAAAAGTGATCTAATTAAGTTGTCAGACAACTTGAACATCTCCTGTGACCCGGGGGGACCTAGTTATTGGAGGTTTGTGGAGGTGGCTCTGGGTTAAGCCAGAAAGGAAGAGAAATCAATTACAGAGATTGTGGGCTGTGGCAGGGCAAGGTGGTGTGAAGGGGTGTGGGAGGAAGCTCTGAGGGAGGTGGTGGGTGGGAGTAGAACAGTCACCCTGATTGTGCTAAGTAGGTCAATGAGCAGGGTTGCCTGGACAGGGGACCCCAAGGACACCTTGGGCCCACAGTTCTGCCTTGCTCTGCTTCTGAGTGGGTCTGAAAACAAAAACAGATATCCAAGGTCAGGAGTGCTTAGCCCGAAGAGCCGCTGACCACCTGCTCTTGTTTTGCTGTTGCGTTCTTTTCCCTGTCAGGATTAGTGGGTTTATAAATAACACTGTTCAAAAAGTGGACCCAGAGATGCTCCTATGTGTTCAGGACTCTATTTCCTGGGCTGCAATGGGTAGCTAGAAAACACTTAAAATCCCAGGAGGACAACTGTATGTCTTTTTCCTCCTCTTGAAAGCTAGTTAGCTCAAAAATTCAGAAAAGAGCAAGGTAAATATTTTAAAACATTTGCAAACAATTGGTAGGTTCTGATGGGAAGGAAGTGGCTATGTACTCCCACCATGCCCACTTCCTCCTACCCATGAGAAACCCTCTCCCAGGGACCTCCGGGCTCCTGCCTTATTTGTCAACTTGTCCCAGATTAGCGAGAGTTTCTGGGGCAGCTGCCCCTAACCTGTGGGATGAGGGAACTAGAAAAGGCAGAGCAAACCAAATGCAAAGCCAGCAGAAGAAAAGAAATAAGATCAGAGCAGAACAAAATAAAATGGAAAGCAATAACAACAACAACAAAAAAAAAAATACAAAGGATCAATGAAACAAAAAGTTGGTTCTTTGAGAAGATAAAATTGATAGACCTCTTTGCTAGGTTAACCAGGAATAGAAGAGAAAGGATCCAAAAAGCTCAATCAGAAATTAAAAAGGAGATATTACAACTGATACCACAGAAATAGAAAATATCATCTCTTAGTACTATGAAGATCTCTATGCACATACACTCAAAAATGTTCAGGAAAGGGACAAATTCCTGGAAACACACAATGTCCCAAGGCTCAACCAGGAAGAACTAGAACCCCTGAACAGACAAATAATGAGCAGTGAGATTAATACATTAATAAAAAATCTTCCAACCAAAAAAAGCCCCTGACCAGACATATTCACAGCTGAATTTTACCAGAGCTACAAAGAAGAGCTGGTACCCATACTGCAGAAGTTATTCCATAACATTGAGAAGGAAGAAGGGAATCCTCCTCAACTCACTCTACAAAGCCAGTATCCACTTGATAGCAAAGCCAGCAAAGCACACAACAAAGAAAAGAAAATTACAGACCAATATCTCTTATGACTACAGATGCAAAAATCCTCAATAAAATTATTGCAATTCAAATTTAATAGCACATCAAAAAGATAATATCCACCATGACCAACTTGGCTTCATCCCAGAGACCTAATTCAAAAAATGTGATTAACCACATAAACAGAAGCAAAAACAAAGACCGTATGATCATCTCAATAGATGCAGAAAACGTATTCAATAAAATCTAGCACATTTTCATTGTAAAAACCCTCAACAAATAAGGCATGGAAGGAACATATCTCAAAATTGTAAAAGCCATATATGACAAACCCACAGTCAACATCATACTGAATGGGGAAAAGATGAAAGCATTCCCACTCAGAACTGAAACAAGACAAGGATGCCCACTGTACCACTTCTATTCAACATAGTGCTGAAAGTCCCAGCCTGAGCAATCAGGCAAGGGAAGAAAATCAAGGGTATCCAAATGGGGAAAAAGGAGGTCAAACTATAACTCTTTGCTGATGGTATGATTTTATGTCTAGAAAACACTAAAGATTCTGCCAAGAGACTCCTGGAATTGATAAATCAGTAAATTCTCGGGTTACAAAATCAGGATACACAAATCAGCAGCATTCCTATATACCAATAATAGTGAAGCTGATAATTAAATCGAAGACCCAATAGCTTTCACAATAGCAACAGAGAAAATACCTAGGAATATATTTAAACAAGGAGGTGAAAGATCTCTACAAGGAGAACTATGAAACACCGAGGGAAGAAATCACAGATGACACAAACAAGTGGAAAAACATATCATGCTCATGGATCAGTAGAATCAACATAGTTAAAATGTCCATACTACCCAAAGTGATTTACAGATTCAAAGCAATCCCCATCAAAATACCAATTTCATATTTCAAAGATCTAGAAAAAATTCTACACTTCATTTGGAACCAGAGAAGAGCCTGAATAGCCAAAACAATCTTAAGCAAAAAGAACGAATCTGGAGGTATCACATTACCAGACTTCGAACTATACTACGAGGCTATAGTAACCCAAACAGCATGGTATTGGCACAAAAATAGAGACACAGACCAATGGAACAGAACAGACAATCCAGTTATAAAACATCCACATATAGCCAACTGATCTCTGACAAAGCAGACAATATACACTGAGAAAAAGAAACCATGTTCAACATATGGTTCTGGGAAAATTGGATAGGCACATGCAGAAGAATGAGACAGTATCCATATTTCTCACCATTCACAAGAATTATTTCAAGATGAATAAAAGACTTAAATGTAAGGCATGAAACTGTAAGAACTGTAGAAGAAAATGTAGGAAAAGCTCTTCTAGATATAAGCCTAAGCAAAGAAATTACGAAGAAGGCTGCAGTGGCAATCACAGCAGCAACAAAAATAAATAAATGGGATCTGATCAAATTAAAAAGCTTTTGCTCAGCCAAGGAAACTATCATTGGAATGAATAGACATCCTACAGAATGGGAGAAAATATTTGATCTCTACAGATCCTATAAAGGGCTAATAACAAGAATCTATCTAGAACTTAAAAAAATCAAGAAGAAAAAATCAAACAACCCCATCAACAAATTGGCAAAGGAAATGAACAGAAACTTTTCAAATAGAAGACAGAATAATGGCCACCAAACACATAAAAGAATGCTCAACATCTCTAATCATTAGAGAAAGGCAAATGAAAACCACAATGAGATATCACCTAACCCCAGTGAGATTGGCCTCTATCAAAAAATCTCAAAACAACAAATGCTGGCGAGGATGTGGAGAGATGGGAACACTCTCACACTGCTGGTGGGACTGCAAATTAGTGCAACCTCTGTGAAAAAGAATTTGGAGATACCTCAAAGAGCTAAAAATAGAAATATCATTCAATCCAGCAATAGCACTATTAGGCATCTACCCCAAAGAGCAAAAGACATTCTATAATAAAGACATCTACACCTTAATGTTTACGGCAGTGCAATTCACTATTGAAAGGATATGGAAACAACCGAAGTGCTTGTTGATTCATGAGTGGATTATTAAAATTTGGTATATGTATACAATGGAATATTACTTAATTATAAGAAATAACAGTGACCTAGCACCTCTTATATTTTCCTGGATAGAGCTTGAGCCCATTATCTGAAGTGAGGTATCACAAGATGGGAAGAATAGGCTCCACATGTACTTGTCATCAAATTGGCACTGACTGATCACTATGGTGCTCACATAGTAGTCATATTCTCCAGGGATTAGAGGGTTGGGGGGCGGTGAACTCACAACTAATGGATGTGGTGAGCATTTTAGAGGGGAAGGGCAAGCCTCTAAATCTTGCATGGGTGAGGCAAAGATATAAAATGTAACCAAAATGCTTGTACCCTCATAATATCCTGAAATAAAAATAAGAAAAGTCCCAAAACATGAGATATTGGTGTGGATGCAGAGAGAAAGGAACACTTTTACACTGTTGATGGGACTGCAAACTCTAGTGTAACCTCTATGGAAAGCAGTATGGAGATTCCTCAAAGAACTAAAAGTATAACTTCCACTCGATCCAGCAATCCCACTACTGGATATTTACCCAAAGGAAAAGAAGTCATTTTATCCAAAAGACACCTGCACTCAAATGTTTATAGCAGCACAATTCACAATTGCAAAGATGTGTAATCAACCCAAGTGTCTACCAGTTCAGTAGTGGATTAACAAAATGTGGTATATGTATACTATGGAATACTACTCAGCCATAGAAAGGATGAATTAATGCCTTTTGCAACAATTTGGATTGAACTGGAGACCATTATCCTAAGTAAAGCATCCAAAGACTGGAAAAATAAAGACCACATGTACTCACTATTAAATTGGAACTAACTGATGAACACACATGTGCACAGATGGAAGTAAACCTCAGTGGAAATCAAGTAGGGGGGAGGGGATGGGATTGGCCACACTACCTAATGGGTACAGTGAATAGTGAATGCTGTCTTGGTGATGGCCACAATTATAGCCCTGACTCAAGCATCACAAAAGTGATTCACGTAACCAAAAACATTTTTACCCCCTTAATATTTTGAAACAATAATAAAGAAAAAAAAAAAAAACGATAAAAAACAAATCATGTCCAGAACTGATGCCCTTGGGTTTGTTAGGCTGTAGGAGTCTCAAACTGCTAACCAAGGGTCTTAAGAAATGTAGTACCTATTTTAAAACCAGATGATGATGATGACAACATCAACCTGGGCAAAGCATCAGCTAAGAAGTAAGTGCAGCAGGAGCTTACCTTAATCTTTTTGTTTCCTGACCAATGTGCTCACTCAACAGAGGCTCAGGAGGCTACAAAAGCAGTCTGCCTTCATCCTAAAGAGTGAAGGTGCTGGGGGACCTGGCCAATTAATACTCATTGAGGGGCAGGCAAGGGAGGTGGAAGGCAACATGTGAAACAAGCCTCAGAGTGTGCTGGGAGCTCCCTTCATTTTATTTCTTCTGAATTAGGCCATTCTCCTGGCTGGCCATAACCAGGTGCTTCCCCTATTCAGGCAATCTGCTTGCCAGGGCAGAGTGGGAGTGGGGAAGGTCTCCGAGGCCTCCACATGGTGGACTTTCCACCCCCCCTACACCACTAATTCCCCTGCCTCAGTAACCAAGTGTCTGATAATCCCTCATTGCTGGGCTGTTTGAAAAATATTTAGTTTTAGAAGAGAGCCTCAGAATTTTGAAAAATGCTATTGATAGAAAGCTTTGTCAATCATCAGTGCCATGTTAGCCATGCTTTTTTCCTTGTGTGTGCTTGGATGTTCCTGCTGTACAAAAGTACCCCTGCATCAGATAAAGCACCCAAACTAAGATCAGTTGGAGACTTAAGCTATGTTGAGTAGGAATCTTCCGATTCTATTGATTATGGATTTTATGGATTTTATTGATTAAGGAACAACCAAGGTAGGAAAAATAGATGATGTTCTCACAAATGGGAATTTATCCTTTAGAGACATGTCTGAGAAGTATTAGCTGTTAAAAGAAAATTATCCTCTCTTGAAAAGTGTATTCCTAAATTCTGGGGAATCACAGTATCCACGAATAGGACTTAGTGAAGAGTGCACAGGATCTATGTTTCCTTTGTAGCACTGGGTTTGCAAGGCTACATCAGAAGTTATTTCCTCAGGTTCTTTTTCTTCCAGTTGGGGGAGTTGAGACTAGGTAGCTTAAAATGTCTTATGGTTTGAACAAAAAAGATGCATGTCAATTTACAGAACTGTGAGACTCCTACTAACTGTATATTTTATATGAAAATAAATATTTTATTAATTTGCCACATTATAACATTAATTTTAAGTCACTATTTAAAAGTGACATGTTTTGAGTAAGAGTCAAAGAAACAAACATCCAGGTACAACTGTTGACATTTATCACTAATCTCTGTCTATGCTGTAGCTCAGGAATCCTTTTACTGTCGTTTGCTTCACAATCCAGCAGGCCAGCATTCCTCACTCACATATTCATCATTTTCCAAAAGCTCTTTGTGTTGTTATTTTTGTTTTTAACCTTCATGTCCTTGATTATTCTATTTCCCTTGTTTGCCCTTTGCCAACTCACGAGGTAACTACCCCTCATCTTTTAAAGTCCATTTCAAACACAACCTCTTTTCCAGCTTTCTTTCCCTTATTTAACTTTTCCTTTAACCCTCACATCACAGGCTAGTCAGAATAAAATTATGCCTTCTTTACTCTTAGGACAATTGCTTGTTCTTTTTATATTGCACACCATTTATTCTTCTTGTATTTTAATTAGTTTGTTTCTTTTTCTTTCTCTTTCTCACTCTTCCCAGGCCCCCATCACCTCATCTCAACACACATACCCCCTGCTTCACTCCGAATACCATGAGCTTAAGTGAAAGGATTTCATATTACTCACTTATTTGTTTTTTGTCCTAATACTAGGCACTCTGAATACATGCCTTTGATTTAATTTTATTTTTCCCCTCACACATTCCATTTCTATGCTAACCTGTTTTCAAACCTTTTCCTTTGTTCTCTGTAATTAACGTCAAATATAGTGCTTGGCTTTACTCATCAATGTATCATCTCTGTCTACTGTTTCTCTCTCTCTCTCTTAACAGCTGGATCTCTGAATTAAATACTTGCTTTGAAAAGGACTAAAGTTCTTTTTGAACTTATCTTTTGTACATATTTTAAAAACTCATACTGGTATATTTTTTAAAAATGCAATACTTTGTAAAATAGAAGGATAAAATAGTTTTTTTATCTTACAGAGGAAATTTGCAATTACTGGTCCCCAAAATGTCATTCTGTGCATCTCACTGGCATGGATCCCATGAGTACGTAATAGCCCACAGTGCCACATTTCTTTGCCATCCGGAAGTCAGTAAACTGCCACACTGGCCACCGGCACACAAGATTGGAAGGTTGTTCATTAACGACACAGAGTGCATTTAAAAACTTTCCCAAAAGTCAGAATAACTCGAGCTCATTAAAAAATGTGATTGTTCCAAGAAAATGAGAAGTCATCTTATGCTCAGCGTGGGCCTGAACGGGAGCTGTTTAACACGGTTATGAGGAAATAGCCATATCTTTCCTATTCTGCCTCCTTCCTGATCTTTTTTTGGGGGGCAACAAAAGACTTGCCAGGCAATAACTAGCTTTATTGATGCATGAGTTATTCTGTCCTTTGGAACAGATGTTGCATCACAGGAGACCATCATTCAAAGAGCAATTTTAAATACTTGAATTGCACCACAGAACCATAAATTATTAACATGACTTCATGTCGTGATTCTGAAACGTAAAGATGAGAGAAACACACAGATTTAAATGCTGAAATGCCAAAGTTACCCAAACAAAATAGGAGCATCCCATTATAAGAGATCATTAAGTGAAAAATCAAAATGTTGGTCTGTTGGATTTTTTCCTTACTTACAGAATCACACTTTCAAAACTCAGCCCCATGAAAGAATTTCTTTCAACTGTATGGATGTTTATGTTATCTTGAACGTCTCTAGAAGAAAGAACAAATAAGATATTTATATCAATTCCACTCGTGTAACCTTCCCACATTTAGTTTACTTGACATGATGTGGTCTTTAGCTGAGGTCTTGATATAATACAGTTAGCTACTGTTCAGAGGATAATAAGCTCAACGTTTGGGAAATAGATGGCCTCTAATTTATCTTTAGTATGTCCATTCTTCTTAAAAATGGATTTACAGACATATAATGTCTTTTCTCTTTGAAGATTTTCTTAGCTAATTTCACTGTGTTAAAGTTCTCTCTAACATACTCATTTATTAGCCTTGCCTCCATAGTTGGTCTTGGCTCAATATAGAACGCTTAAACTGACCTTTTACATCCATACCAAAGTTGAGCCACCTTCTTCCTCCCATCTCAATCCCCCTTCTTACAGCTAGGTTCTTTCCTTGTATTCTCCTTGGGTCACAGAACAATTTTATCATTGATTTTTCTTTTTCTGGATGAAAGGATGGGGAAATTGTCATTTTTCTGTTTGTATTTCTCATGTTCCTATCAAACTTGCCTGTTAGGTCTGATCTAATATATAAATGGAGAAGGAACAGCTGTAGAAGTAATGTAGTAACAGCTTGGAACAATTTGAGAAATTCTGAAAGATTCTCTGTCTTTCTCTCTCTCCTCGCTCCTCCCTCCCTAGCTCCTTACACCCCCTTCCCAGCTTCTTCCTTTTGGGTCTGTCCACATTCTTATAATTTCACTACTGGAAATAGTCACCATTCTACATTGCCTTTTCTTCCCATCTTTCAACATAACCAAGATACTTCGGGAAAAGGCAAACACATCCTGTCACTAATATGTTGGTATCGATTTGTCAGATAGTTTCTTTTTAAAGTGAAAAAAGGCTTGACTTGCAGATTTTACTATAACCTGGCTCTGTGGGACAACACTCTTACTGAGGACTCTGTGACTTCCAAGAACTTTACTGCTTGTGTTCCTATCTCTGCTTACCCAGAGTAATGCTTTTGGAGGATGTAGGCTACACAATGCATATTAGAGGCCCAGTAGGCTGCAGGGAAAGACAGCTACTGAGCAAAGTGTTGGTAAGTGCTCAAGGAAAAACTTACAGTAAAACCTTTTGAAGAGATTGAATCTTGTGAACAGCTGGCAAGTGCTTAATACCTGTGTTGGATATTAACCTAGAGAGAGACAAGATGAGAGTAAGTAAAAAGGAAGCTGGCTATTTAAACAATTGTTAGAGTATGAACTTCCCAAAATCAAAATATCAATTTTGAACCATCAGAAAAATCTACAAAAAAAAGCCCATAATATACCAGAATTATGCTTACATTTTCTGTTTTAAGATTCTCTCCAGGGTCTAGTAAGCCACTGATTTCTTAGAGAAAAGAAACTTACACTTCAGACACAAGGGAACTAGGATGCTACAATGTTTAATACATTATTAAAAAAAAGATTGATAAATTATTATGATCCCAAAAGAACTTCCAACTAGATAACAAAATTTTCCTAAATTGTCCCTTACATCCAACCTTGTCATACTCGTTGGAGAACTGACCCTTCCCCACGCCAAGTGATTCTCTTGGGATTAGAACATGAGATTCCATGTCCTTTGACCCCAGGGTATGCATGTGACCTGAGCAGGGCCAATCAGACTCTGTCCTGGAAAGTGGTTGGAGGTAGGTTAGAGGTGAGTTTGCTGCTGCTGCCACCCTTAAGGGAGGGATGGTCATAAATTCCTGTTGCTGAAAATTCCAGACCTACCCTGGATCCTTCCCTGGTCGTCTTAGTCTGCCTTCCTCAGGAAGCAGGGCCTGTGATGAAATCTGACTGTGGGTAATATATTTGATAATATGAGTTCAGAGCATTCAGGGCAGGGGAGTAAAACAGGGAAGGAAGAAAGCTAATCAATACAAGGATGAATTATTGAGTTGGCCATCACTACTGGTGATTGCTGCTAAATCCCAAGGACTTGACTTAGGAGATTTTCAAAATGGATCTCAGAACTATTGATCTAAGTAGGGGGAGAGTAGTGAGGGGAAGTATTTATCTAGAGAATTTATTTTTGGTCAAAGGTGACCCCGTGGTGTTAACTTCCCACTTCTGGCTTGTACATTTGTGAGTAGCTGGCGAGTTCCTGATGAGCATCTCTTACAGTGGTGCACAAGAAGTCTCGGGGCAGGAAGAGGGAGGTATCCAAGGCAGGGCTGGGTGATGTCCAGTTATACCTTCATTAAGCTGGATGAAATTTGGGTGGAACTGGCTGCCTCAGCAGTGAAGGTTTTTAAGTGGCACATGAGAATTGTCTGACACATTGTTCTTTAGCATTTCCCTCAGTCCTGTGAGTTATTTGAAATCCTTCTAATACCTCTCCACTCCCATTTCCCTTTTCTGTGTGGTTTACCTAAGCTGGAGTTGGTCTTGCTTGCAACATAAAGAACCTTCACTAATATACTCATTATTGTGAAGGACCAAAAGTCTTTTTGAGATTATCATTTTAAAGTAGATTTAGTATCTTATTCTCTGCCTCTATATTGAGAGTGGGTGGATCCTGTCTATGGGTTCTCTGTAAAGGTTCCCAGATGTTTTGTTCCCTCTCTGTTCCCAACGATCCACGTAGAACCCATCTTGGTCAACTCTTCTTTTGATTACTTCAACAGCCCTTCGGATGATCTCCCTTTGCTTTTTATTTGGAGAAAGGGGTTATTAATATACTTTTTGGAGGATGTTTTATGTTGCTATTTCACTTTAAAAACTTCACATGCAGAAAAATGAACTCTCCTTGGTGTAGAGGTCTATGAGTTAAGACAAATTCATATAGCTGTGTAACCACTAGCACAATCCAGATAGAGAACAGTGCCATCACTCTCCAAATTCCCTAGTGTTTTCCTCTGTAATTAACCTCTCCATATACTTCCTGTCCCTAGCAACCACTGATCAGTTTTCTTTTCCTGTAATTCTGCCTTTTCTAAAATTTCATATCAGGGGAATTGTCTAGAATGCAATCTTTGAGTCTGGCTTCTTTCACTTAGCACAATGCCCTATTTCTCTTCCTTCTTTCACAGCAGTTTCTAGAAAGCATTGTCTTATAAACTCTCTTCATTTTCTCATATCCCATTCATTTTCCACCTGCTTCCACTTCACTGAAACTGTGATTGTCATGCCAAAAATCCACCAACCCACTAACTACCAAATCTATTGAACACTTTAACTTCTCATTTTATTAGACCTTTCTGGATCATTCAGTACTCTTTGCCAGTCTCTCTCTTCTATTGGTTTCTGTCATTTTGCACTCTTCTGTTATTCCTCCTTTTCCCCTGTTACTCCTTTTTAGCATTCTTTATTTCCCTTCCTTTATTTGTACTCTGGGGCTTTTGCTTTTCTTCTAGGTAGATCTGACTAGGTAGATCTCATTTCCGAAGGTTTTAAGTAGTATCAATGTTGGGACTCCTAGATTCAAATGTGCCATCTGATCTCCATAGTCTATTGCTAATTAAAGATACTTCACATAGCCTCCTTAATGTCTGATTGATGTAGCCAACTAAACTTCTTCCCCCCTATTGTCACCTCCACCAAACTTGTTTGTTCTTCTCCATAGATAGTATTGCCATCCATCAATTGTTTCTTAGAAGTATGACAGTTAAAGTCAGCTTCTTCCTCCTCACTCTCTAATATCTAGTCCATCTCAAAGTCCTTTAAATTCCAAAATACATCTTGATTCCATGTCCATTGACAACACTCAGATACAAGCTACCGTTCTCCTGCCTCTGGATTTTTGCAATAGTCTCAAGCTTTCTACACATTTAATCCTGTGCTTTCCAACCCATTCTCCATTCAGCACACAGAACATGCTTTTAAACAATGTAAATCAGATTGCTGTACTTCTTTGCTGCTAAGGCTTTAGTTCTTTCCCATAATATTTAGCATACAATTTATATTCCTTACTGCCTACTCTTGCACCTTTATCTCATGCCATTTCCTCAATGCACTTAGGCCCCAGTGCCTTTCTCTCAGTTTCTTAAGTTCTTCCATGTCTCTAGGTAAGGGCATGTGCTTATCTGGAAGGCTCCCACCTGGCCAAATGTAACTTATTTTTCAGAGTTCAGTTACAAATGTCACTTCTTCAGAGAGGAACTCCCTGTCTGCCAAAATTAGGCCCCTGATTTATTCCTAGTATAGCTGTATCCTTTTTAGCATTCATCAAAATTCTAAGATGTATATTATTTTGTGTTTATTTTTCCAATATCTGTCTCCTCAACAAGATTGTGAATCATACGAGGGTAGGATTCAGGTTTTCCCTGAAAACCCACTATTGGCACAGTGGTTGGCACATATAACGTACTTGATGTTTACCAAGTTCTTTATGCCAGGTAATGTGCTATGTGCTGTCAAGAGATGAGCTCACAAGGAATTATTCATTACCTATGTTCATTACACCTAACTGATTTGACATTATACGGGTAACAACTTGCTCATCTTTCTTAGTGAATAAGAGTTTTATATAATTGAAGAAATGAAAAGTTCATGATTGCCCAATAAGAATGGTACAGATACATCATTTAACATCAATAGCATAAGCTTCCATAGCCACTGTACTTATGGAATATATATATATCTGTAGATGCACATTGAAATTGTTGGTCTTTATAGGAAAGAAAACACATTGCAAAAATGGCTAAAATTATTCCTGTAGTGCTGAGTTTAAGACACTTAAAAAGATCTAGTGACTATCTAGTGAGATGGATTATCGGTGATAACTCTGTAGCTGAGATTCTCTATAACCCCAAGATAACACAGGAAATAGAGTTGGGATGAACACTTAGTTTTCAATTCATTTTTCCCCTCTGATCAATAAATTCATGTCTGATGGAGACTGGAAGTGAGTAATCAGCTATGAACTCTATGTCTCAATGGGTTTGCTTTGGTCAAATGACTGTTTGCTGCAAAATTATTTTGATTCACTCAACCATGGTTTATCTTCAAAAAACAGTTAAAGGCCTGAGGGTAAAATGTCAGCAAATTTAAGATCTGAAAATGGGTCTTTTAAAGAAAGGTAACTGGCTCCGAGTTTTCCCTCTCAACAGCCAGTTTCACATTCTAAGCTGGTGTTAGCACTTTTCATGCCTGCCTCATTGCTCTTAATGTTTAGGTTGCAATAATGAAAATGAGCACCTCTCCTGTCAGGATGAACTTTTTGGGGTCCCTGTGATTGCTGGGAACCTCATTCTCACCTACCCTACCACACGATAATATACTTGTCTTTCATGAACAGGTGACCCTGTGGCTCTGATGCTCATTACCCTAAACAATGAAAGTACTGATACTTTCATTAATCTTCAGTGATGTTGGTGGGTTCTTGTTTTTTCTTAACAAGATCTGTGTTTGCTTGTGTTGCTGGTTTTAGGGAGCTTGCAAGTGAATTGAGAAGCCTAGCAAAGAAGCCTAGCATAGAAGAGACACTCAGAATGATCTAGTGCTAAACTGTATGCTACTGATTATGAGTGCCTTAAGAATTCAGAGAAGGGGAGAGAAATGTGGGCTGGAGTAGGCAAGAAGGACTGCTTACAGGAGGAAGAAAAAACCAGATATCTTAGTACAGAGCCTTCTGGCCTAAACTAAGAGTAGTAAATGTGCACAGCTGGACCACAAGAGGCGGTGGGAGGATAGGAAACAGGGGAAAATAAAAGGGAGGGAGGAGGCATGATCTCAGGACACTTTAAAGCTAGGTAGAGAAGTGTGGGCTTGATGGGCCAGCATTGGAAGGCACTTTAGGGTGCTGAACAGGGAAGCAAGAAGACTTGGGGGTTCCCTGAGCAGAGGTGGCCCATGTTCTCACCGCCCTGTCACCTCCAAACTTCACAGTAGCAATAAACCAAACCAATCCGTGGTTATCAAGAACCTCCTGCGGAGGTAAATACTTAACCTACTGGACTGAGAAAAGTAAGTCAGGAAAAAAGATAAGATATCCCTTATCACACATGCCAACCAAAAATACAATTCTTTATTCCACCCAAAATCCACCAGGCCACGGAATGATCAATCTGAACCAGCTCTCTCTTAATCCAGGACCTGAGGCAGCCAGAGTTCATGCTGTGGCTTGAACAGACCATTGATGCTTTAGGCAAATTTGATTTAGGGAGGGGATGCTGTCAGCAGGGTACATGTGCTCAGCTTATCATTGTTGCCAAAGAACGTTTCCTAGTAGCCAAGGCTGAGGGTTTAAAGCTGAATTCCATTCTCTACCTTCTAATTGGTTTCCTATAATAGAATTTGTTTGCTTTTAAGCCGTTTGAATCTTTAATTTTTTAAATTTTTTTTTTTTTTTTAACATTTTTAAAGTGTCCTACATAAAATTGAAGTTGATTCCTTCTTCCTGACCATTCTGGAAGAAGTTAGGCCAATGATGGGTAAGAATAGTTGATTATTGTTATTCACAGCAGTTATGTTCTATGAAGTCACCTCAAACACTGAATTAGTGAATCATTGCTCCTAGGGAAGTGCAAGGTTAGAGTCCTACGAGCCTTTGGTCACAACATTCTTGTCATGGTTTGATCAATATGTAACCTTTTTTTATGGTGTTTCTATTTAAAGACACCTTATTTAATATAGATTGATTTATTAACATTGAACTCATGGCCTGCAGCACTATAACTCATGTCTGAAGGAAGCTAATATAACACACATTATTTTCTCCATAAGGCACATCAATCCTTCTTGAGGTTAAGAATACTAGACAGCACTTCAGCCCTACTCTTGGGGGGCATTTTAAATAGTGAAATCACCAACAAAAATGACATACATGAAAAAATCTGGTGCTAAGTAGACTATGCAAGGGACAGTTGTTTACAGTATGAGAGCTGAAACAAGAAGGCAGACTGTTGACTTGTTCAACCTCAGTTGGGAACATATGTCAGATAAATTTTTTGCCTCTCTGCACATGTGCATGTCCAAGAATAATGCAAAAGTGTTTGGAGGATAAATTTAGCAAGTAGGTGAATTAACAAATATGGAATACTGAGGATCAAATGTATATGAAAAGACTCCTTTATGTGGCTTAATGATGTTTAGATTTCTATTAACTACCGATCCTTATTAACTGGGAATTTGCATATTTGTATACAATATGATAAAAGATACTAACATATGCTTTCTGAATCATTAAATAAAAATCTAGCTTAGTATCACAGAATCTTGGGGTTAGATGGCAGAGAGTGTAAGAAGCTGTGGTGCTACGAGAAGGGCCTTAGACTTGAGGTTAGCGAATGGATTTGAGTGCTGCCCACCAGCTAGCTGGATGACACTGAACAGTTCATTTCCTTTTCAGAGTCTCAGTTTCTCTCCCTGTAAAATGATTTGGTGTAAGGAATTATGTGTGATGGTAGGAGATGCCGGTTTCCTGCCTTCTCAATCTCATGTCTTCAAAACTGGATCTCTCATTTAACTGGGACTGTTTGTCTCAATCTCCATGGAAACCAGACTCCTTAGTAATCAGGGGAAATTGAAGGAGCATAAGAGCCGTATTTCCAAGAGGTCAGTCATATAGTTCTGGCTGCAGATTCTGTTTGGACCTAGTGTCTCAGTTTAGCAATCAGCCTCTGTTTTTGAGGAGGGCATGCAGCATAGCTTCAAAGGCAGTGCCTCTGGTGCCAGATGATCTGGGTTCAAACTCTGGCTTTATCACTTTTTTAAGATGTGTGGCCTTAGGGGTGAGTTGAAATCTCTAGGACTCAGATCCTTCATCTTCTACATAGGGAGATGAAAAGATTTACTTTCTGGGAAAACTTAGCACCATGGCCAGGCACTGTTACTGCTGTGGCTGTGCTCCAGCCTCTATTCAATTGCCATATCTGAGATCCTGTCTGATGGCTTTGTTCTACTAGAACCTGGGTCATGTCTGGCATTTCCCCAGTTCTCTTGGGTGCTGAAATGCTGTTTCCATGGTCTGAGTCCCTGTGGGACCTCCATGACACCTGAGTGAGCTGGTCTGTTATCTGCTGCCTGAGGCTCCTAGGGCTCTGCTGCAAACACTGGAAGCCACAGTGGAGTTTCCCAGATTCCTCCTGCCCCTGTTCACTAATTGCCCCTGCCTCCTCCTGATAAACTTGCCTGGATTAACCCTCTCACCTGTCTGATTCTTAGTCTCTAGGGTAGGCCTGGCTTTTTCTGGTCAGGATCATACTATCACTTAGAGATTTGCTGAAGTCAGGGAAAATTACTACAGAGTTGACAAAGATGACTTGCACATTTTTTTTTACAAAAACATAAGTGATCCAAATTTGTTGACTTTTCCTATGATGACAAATGGCTGTCAGAAATAATGCTACAAAGCAGATATTTTCAAATTAGACACATTTGATTTGTCCCTTAAAGGGAAAGGTGATATATTAACAACGAGGAAGAAGTCAACAGCATTTGAAAGAAATCTATGCAATGGAGAGAGCATTTGGCAAAAATGTGTGTAAATGGTTAATTTATTGCTGAAAATGATGTATGTCATCATGTATGAAAGCTCATTCATGTATTTAAAAAATAAGAAAATATAATTTTCTGACCAGTTTTTCATGGGGTTTTGAATACTTTCATTAAAAAATATAAAAATGCAACATCTTCCAGGTAGTTTGTAAGAACATCTGACTGACATTAGGGAAGGAAATTTACGAGCTGACTTTCACACAAATTTTTGCATAAAAGGAGTATAGAATTGAACACTAAGAATCATGACCCAGGGAATGTATTTATAGAGCCTTTCTTCCATTGGATCTGCCTATTTTAGTGAAATTTTGACAGCTTTCACAACCATTAAAATCTAGTATTGATAAGACCTGTGAGTTAACTAAGGATTAAAAAAAATAAAGCATGTCCTATGATATTTATGTCTCTAAAATATTATTATATTTAATGAGAGCAAAACAGGCTTTTTGTGCCATATAAATGATATATCAGAGAAGATGAAAATATAGAAACATATTATTTATCTCTATCTCATGTTTTAAAATATTTTTGTGTATATTTTGCAGTGCACAAAATGCTATAGTCATATATGTATCTACTTTATAAATTAACTTGGGATATATGCTCAAATATTTTTTTGGTTGATGGGGTGCGGAATTAAGACTGTACTATTTAATGCATAGGATATTTGGCTTGGATGAGAAACTTGTGATTTTGAAGTGCTGCCAGGTGGAAATGGTAATAGATTTGTGCTGTTCTGTTCTGGAAAGTAGATATAGGATTCATAATAATAATAGCCAACATTTATTGAACACTTCCTATGTACCAGGTACCACACCAAGTACTTACCATTGATTATTTTATTTATTCCTCCCCACTACCTTAGGAGACAGATATCATTACCATACGCATATTAGAGTTGAGGATGCTCAGCAGAGAGAGGTCCAGTAACTTTGTCAAAGCCACATAAAGAGAGGCAGAGCTGGAGGTTGAATCCAGATCTTTCTGAATCTAAAGCTTATGCTCTTACCATTATCTGGCTTACCTTAATGACAGAGTGTAAGAGTCGCCCAACAGAAGAGTGCATTGTACTGCTAAACACTTGGTTCCCTACCTCTGGAAATGTATCCAAGAAACTGCATGGAAGAGTTTATTCCTAAGGAGGGACTTGGCCTCTGTGACCTCTAAGATGCCTTCCAACTTAGAAACTAAGCGTTTCTCTAGAAATCCTATTTCCAGAGGATATAAATTCTTTGTGTACAAATTAAAGGCTATGATGGTCTAGTAATTTTGGGAGGTTCTGGGTTAGTAAGGTTAAGCAGTTTCTTTCCTACAGGATTTTCAGAGCCTTTATGATGATACTATTCATGATAAATGTCCAAGAGAAGGAAATAGCATATTGGCTTTTCCCAAACCTAATGACCTAGGACGCCCCCTTTACTGTAGAGTATCTCCTGAGTTCGGTGTTTCCTAGTTCAACCTTGGAAGCCCTGGTAGAAGCTAAAGCATTTATGTCAAGTTTTTTTTTTTTTTTTAACCATAGATTAATTCTCTACAAATGCTATTATTATACTATTAGGACATGGTCGGCAAACTCTCTGTTAAGCAGGGTATTCTATTAGTCAGCATCTTCTATTCCGCTACCATGATGCACATCAAAGTTTGCAGTACAGAAAATAAGAACTGTATTTGTGAATGGGCAGACTGTGTCAAGTGACGTCTGAGTTACATTTTACTAGCACTTTGGACGTTTTAGAATGGACTTCTTTAGATTTCGACCAGGAGAGATAAGGCAAGAGACTGCATAATTCACCTAGAATTGTATAGGATATCAATCACAGGATCAGATTCCTGCTCTTAGTCCAACAATTAGAGTTGATATAACTGGGTTGGGGTAAAAAGAAATCTCGGCAAACTGAATCAAAAGGGAACTGAGAAAGAAGTCTTTGACAAAATGGGCCTGACCTGAATGTAAAAAATAAAGTTATTTGTCCTTTTATTTTGGAGCATGCTATAGGATACTTTTGGGGCTAGGGCAGAACTCAGTGTAACAGGATGTCATAGTCAGTTTTCCTTAAGATTCTAAGGTATGTGAGATGCTACATTCCAGGTTTCTGGAAACTAGTTACACACTTCTTAACCTCTCATATACATTGGGCATGAAAATGGCATGGAGAGTTAAATTTGGGGAGAGACCTTGCAAGAAGGGTTTCTGGAGATAGCTATGAATTTTCCCTTGCTATTCCCCCAGCATGGAAAGGATGGGGATTTCTTGGTGCTTCATTTAGGTTGAAAGAGGGACTTTAAAAAGACCATGTAGCAAGTTTCATACCCAATCCACGCCCCCCCGCCCCCAGTTTGGGGGACACAGTAACCAGTGTCTGACTTAGGCTGGCTAAAGTGACAATAGACCAGAAGACTGCTAATTGGGAAGTAACTGAACTCCTAGGAACTGGTTACGCACACCACGGTTCTGACCCGGGTTTCTCTCCTAAGAAGACAAGACTGGGAAATAACCTCGCTTTATTATTTGTGCAGGACATACGACTGACAAAGTTATTTTGTGTTATCTCGTCTGACTTTACAGTGAGCTTCTAAGGTGAGCATAATTATGACTACCATTTTACTGACAAGAGAGGCAAGACTCACAGGGGGTAAATTACGTGCCCAAATTTCTAGACTTGAACCAGAAAGGATGACAATTGGTACTTGTCTGTTACATTGCCACAAGCTAGGTACCATTGTAAATGCTTTACCTGTATTAAAGTCACTTAATCCTGCCCACAACCCCATGAGGAAGGTATATTATTAGCTCCATTTTATAGATACAGAAATGGAGGCTTAGAGAGTTTAAGCTAACTGTCTGATAAAAAGTGAAAGAAATGGAATCTGAACCCAGGTACTCTAATTCCCATGCCTCTTGGTGATATTGGTTTTATTATACTACATGGGCTATATAGGAACTTTAAAAACCTAAAGATCTCTCTAGGTTAGATTTAGAGCTAACAGTGTTGCCAAGTGGCAACCTTTTGGGACCTTCTTGGATGCCGATGTAAGAATAACTGTAATCAAGCTACCAATTTGTTGCAAGCATATACTTTAAAATTACATATGGGAGTCACAGAAGAGTTGATATTTTAAACAATTTACACACCCTTCTCCACAACTCATTTCTAATATTAATTATTTAGAAAGCTATTTCTTAGGTACACACTTCAACTTAGCCCAAGTCGATAACAAATTCCAACTGGCAAACATATTAATAAGGTGTCAATGTTGTGCTCAGAACACTGGGCCCCTTCACGTTGGCTTCATCCACATCCTATACCCCTCTAGCTATCGTGTGATGGAAAGTGGGATGAAGTGGGTTGGAGTCAGACATTCCTGGCTTCAGTTCTCGATTCTACCAACTGTATAATCTCTGAGTTTCAAAACCCTCATCTGTAGATTGGGGAAAATGCCTACTTCACTATTTTGGAATATTGGAAGATAGTTTATGTGAACAAAATGCTTAGTTCAGAGTCTGCCACATAGTAGATACTCAATAGGTATCTTTTCCCTGAGCTTTCTGCCACAAGATAATTTCTTAATCCCATTTTGTGAGCTTGGGCGATTCAGTCAGCAGCTCTGAAACTCAAGCTTCTCATCTGCAAAACGGAGCCACCAGTTAAATACTTTGCAGGGCTTTTGTGAGGGTAAGTGAATTACAAGGTGAAAGTGCTTTTTGAATTATGACTCCTGTTACCCACCCTCATACCATCCAGCAATGCCTTATACAACTAACAGTGCTTGCACTTGTTTGTTCCTTCAACTTTCAAAGTGCTCTCATACCTGGTCTCATCTTGCCCCTTCCCTTCTTTTCTTTACAACAACCTTTCGTAGCAGATGGGGAAGTTATTGTTCTTGAGGCCTAGGGAGGTCTTCTTACTTGCTTACAGGTTCTCATAAGCTGGGCCAGGGCTGGAACCTAGGTCTTTGGCTCTCCTGTAAAGAAAACAGCTTTTCCTTGGTGTCTTGCTGAGTGAGTCTGTGTCCCTCATAGTCTGGTCCTTGTCTAGAGACACTGTGCTGGAATGAAAGTTGGGAGGGAGGTCGGCTAGTTGCTTCCCTCACAAGTCCCCCAAACTTCCCGCACCCTCTCTTTTCCTAGCACTGCTATCTTTGCATTCCAAATGGAGGAGGGAGAAGCACACTGCCTCTTGAACTAGACGTTACTTGTGGGTTCTTTGCTGTGGGTGAGCTCATGATTAAACCACAGCAGAACATTTTTTTGATGTCTGCTGAAGATGAAAATATTCTTTAGAGCATTTGTCACTTCAGTGTTCACACTCTGTGACACCCCAAGATATTTCTCTAAAAACAGCAGCTGCTCCCCTCTCACTACCCAAACAGAAAGGCTCTAAGTCAGGCCCATATTCTCATTAAGGGCCTACTGTGTACAGACCCTGCACTTTCTAGAGACCTAGAGATAAAGTGAACACAGCCCTTGCTCTGGATGGGAGGGCAGTGGAATCTGCCGGGGGGCATCTCCCACTGCCTCATTGTTTCCCGGTCCTGATCTGGCTGGCTGGTGAGTTCTCTGCATGCATTCTCCCTGCAGCCATGCCCTCGGGGAAGACACCCTCCTTCCCAGAAGGGCAAGTGAAGAGTTTGGGAGAAGCTGGGACATTCTGCTAGAACAAACCTGCACCAGGAACTTGAAGCCTAAGAACACACGTTACAAAAGAAAAATTACATGAGATGAACGAATGTAAGGAAAATGAGTTTCCCTCAGCAAGTATTGCAGAGTGAAGTGAGAATGAGGTAGGTGTAAGAGGTCTGGGCCATAGCCAGGTTCCTCTCTAAAATAATAATAATAATAATGATAATTTTCCTTCCTTCCTCCCTTCCTGGGCCGTGCGCTGGGAATGAGAAAACCTGATCCTCACCCTGGAGTTGCATAAAATTCAGTTGGGCTCGCTTGGGGGGCAGTCTCCCTCTGCTCCATGTCCTGCCTACCCTCACTGCCCACTGCCCTGCCCTGCTTCCTATGGCCCAACCCCATGGAGATGGTAGCTCTCAATGTGTGACCTTTCCCAGGTTTCATTGCAAATACAAAGGTGTCTGTAAGGAAAAAAAAATGTCCTTGAAACCTCTCAACATGAGTCTGCAGTGGTGGGCTAAGAGGCAGCAGTTTATTGTCCATGGGCTTTGCCTGCTGCCCCTTCCAACGTCACTGTCCAAGCTGGCTGTCATCCTTGTGCCCCAGGCAGGCCCTGCCAAGGATCTGTCCCCCCCACCCCCCCGACAGGTGAGCTGCAATGGCTGCTAGGTACTGTTTGCCTCTTAAGCCTTATCTTCTCATCCAGTGCCTCTCAGGCTCTGCTGAGGTGGTCGTGAGGCACTGAAGTGCCAGGGACACAGCCTATGACTGTCCTTTAGTGCTAGTTGAGTTTCAACTGTACTTAATTGATGAGTAATTTGCAGCTGGTTTAAATTGCTTACTGAACCCACAGGATCTCAGCATTTAAAGGATCTTCTTGAATCCTGGGGAAGGATGCTGGATTTTCTTATCTTGCTGAGCAACTTCCTCCTTTCACATAAGGCCGTTCATGCAGGGCCTGAATGTGCTGAAGTCAGGACAGGCAGGGCACGGGAAGCCCCAGGTTCATGAAGGTCCCTGTTCAGAAATCAAACACTTGAGGTCCAGAAGAGATCTTAAAGGATGTAGAGTCCATTTTCTTCATTTGACAAGCCTCTTAAAGCATATTTTGTTATGTCAATTTTTCAGATGAAGAAACTAAGACCTGGAGGGATTAGTACATCACTGTCTGTTGGGGTGGGGCGCGTGATACTAGTGATGAGGAAGAAATAGGGGCTGAGCTTTACTTGGCTATCTGTTTCACATTGAACCCTCTCTAGATTTGTCTTTATATCTGATTTCTGGTGATGAGAAACAGGTCTTGTTTCAAAGTTAACAAGGTGAGGATACACCTACCCATAAGAAGGTGTATCCTATGAAAATAAAACTGCACAGACTCTGCAAGTGGCTAGAGTACATGGTTACCCATGTGCTATTTGAGTGGGTCTTGTAGAACTTATTTTTCCCTCTTGGAAGTCCCTGTGTCTGGGAGTCCATCATTATCAGCTCTTGGGTTTAGCATTACCTTTTCGAAGTTCCTCTTTTAAAAACACACATTCCCCTGGAAAGAGGACTATTAGGACCCAGAAATATTGACATAAATTGGATCAAGTGATTTCCTTGCTGATGGCACTGACTTGGGCTTCTTGCAGGGGAAAGCAGACTGAAACAGGTTAAAGGAAGAAAACAGGGAGGAAAGGTTAGCAGCATGAAAAAGTCACCGTCTTTATGATAAAGAGGAGGCCTTCGCCCTCCTGGAGATGACATGCTTAGGCTGAACTCTCACCTTGAACATCAGTGTTCTGGAAAGAAAATCTGGCCCCATTTTTCTAGAGTGGACAATAGTAGGCAAAGTTGAGTTGGCTCTGCCAGACAGCTTACTGATAAAAGCAGCAATTGCGAATGTACATTGTGCCCAAATACCTCGTAGTCATGACAACATCCTTAGATACATACAACACTGACATCCAGGGAGATGGCTAATAATTTCTTCCCAATAATCACAGCCCCATGTAAGATGACTGGATTCTTGATGAGTGCTGCCTGCAGGGTGACTGTATGTGGCAGGTGCTTGGGGGAGGACTGGGGGAAGGGACCCCTTGGGGGTGACAAGAGGTGAGTGGGCAAAAATTCATTGCAGTCACTTGGCTTCCTATCTGACCCAGAGGTAAATCATGAGATTCTTTTTTGGAAATGTGTCCCCCATTGAGCCATGCCTTTCTGTTCTTCCAGGTGTCATGATTATTGTGACCCTGATCATTCTCATCATGTCACTCTGCTGCTCAAAAATCTCTTATAGCTTATTCTTTCCTATTATGTTAGGCTTAAAATCTCCTCCCTTAATTTTTCTCCCAATCTTACCCAACCCAATCCACCCAAATCTAGTCATACTTCATCCTAGTGTACAAACTCTTAGTCTCTCCCCATCCTCTGCCTACTCCATGGTCCTTTCACATTCTGTGCATTTACACTGTGCACCTCTTTCTTTCACAGGAATTTTTGCTTTTTCGTCTCTCGAAATCACATTTATCCCTCAAGCTCCAGCTATGTTCCCCCCAAGAAGCTTTCCCTGACTACTGTGGCCCAAGGCGAAGTATCAGTCCTCTGATTTGTGACGAGTGCAACACAACTCTACAGGTATATTGTTACTTTCAGGGGTTAGTGGATGATAGTCTTTTCTCCCTAAGGGCTGAGCTCCTTGAGGTTAGAGCTGTCCATTGACATCTGTGTGTGATATCACACTAATGTCACACATGTGTTCCCCTCCCCACTTTCACTGCTTTACTTTTCTTCCTAGCACTATTACCACCTGACATTATCCAACATCGTTTCCTTGTTTATCTTCCCAACTAGAATGTAAGCTCTGTGAGGGCAGAAGCTTCATCTGTCCTGTCATATTTTGCACACTCAACAGCCCAACACAGCCTGGGATGTAGTATGTCCTCAATAATTATTGTCAAGTGATTGAATGACTGACTGACTGAGTTCTTACTAATTGGCCAATTCACTTCCAAAATAATGGAGAAAGGGGGAGGCACCAGTCCTTTCTACCATGCACGTGGCTACCACAACTTCTAAAAATGAACCCTAGTCTGACTCTTTTTCTAGTCATCATAGAGAGGTGAACACGGATGAGAACCAAAAGCATCACAGTAGTCTGTTCTGTAGGGACATTGTACTTTGCATTCAGAAGAGCCCTACAACCAAGGACTACATACTTCTCCTAAAAAATGGATGTACTTTTAGTGCCCTGCCTGCCCTATGGATTGCTGTGAGGTTCAAATACAATAAAGTATGATAAAAAGCATTACATTATAAATCAATATAAGAATGGGAAGCATTATCCAACCAGCTGTCTCTGTGAAGAACTGTTATTAATTTGAATGGAGATGGCAGGGAGCTTGTGGACCACTAGTGTTGAAAATAAACATTAAAAAGGTAGGGTTAAGAATTCACTATTAGAACTCTGCAGGATACTGTAGCTTTGCTTATGGAAAGACCTTTCTGGATATATCAGGGGTTCTGTAAGATTCCTTTGTCCTCTGAGAAACACAAATGATGTGTTTCCATGTTTGAATACGTTCAGTGGATTCTGTCCAAAAGAAGCAGTTAAAGATGCCTCCTTAGAAATATGGGAAGGGGAAAGAGGCCACTACCACCACCACCACCACCACAATTGTCATCATCAAATCAGAAACACTTATTGTGCCTGAATGATATACCAGAGACTTAACAATCAGTATCTCATTTAACCCTTACACCAGTCTAAAAAGGTAGGTATTATTATAATTTTCTTTTTCCTTTTTTAAGCAGAGGAGTGAACTGAGGTACAAAGAGATGAAGTTCTCTGCATGTGCACCCTTAAGTGGTAAATGACAGGGTCAGGAATTTAGTAAGAATTGCTAACAACATTTATTGAGAATTTTCTAACTGTTGGTCATTCTTCAGAAGCACTTCATTCGTTTTATCTAATTTAGTAAAATTCAATGATGCAGGCAATGTTAACATTCCTATTTTACAGAAAGGAAAATTCAGACTTGGAGAGGCTAAGCCAATTACGTAAGGTCACACAGCTAACAAGGGAAGGAGCTGAGACCTGAGCCCACACAGGCAGCAGTGGCATCTGTGTGCTTTCTCGCAACCCCGACTGCCTCTTGACTCCCTGCTCTCTGTCCCACCTCTAGCACAGGGTTCGGCTTTTATAATCAGAAAAGCTACTGTTATTACTCCCCCCAAACCAAATGAAAGAGAGGAGACTTAGCAGAGGGCTGGGAAAGAGACAGCCTGGACTGCTGAGGGGAGTCCCAGTGAAGAATCTCCTGGAATTGTTCACAACTGGAGAAAGCAGATGGCGTGACAGCCATTTACAGGCCCACATCTGAGTGGAAGATGGGTGTCAGTGGGGGGGTAGGGGAGGGGCCCACACAACTGTGTGAAAGCTTTGCTAAAATAGAATTATGGTTTATTGAGTAGTAAAGAGCAACATGCAGCTGCCTGAGAATTACATTGACAGGATGCAAAGGCAAGAGAATATTGTGTAAACCTTATTTACTGATCAGAAGATAATCTTTCATACACAAAAGGTCAGCTCCAGGAAGGCAGAGCAGTAAAGAAAGAAATACTGCCTGTAAATACAATATTGACTTAAAAAAATCCACCCAGATGAATCTTTTGATGCATATTCTTCTAGTTAAAGAACATTTCTTTATTCATGAATTTTTTTCCTAACCATTTCAGGTTCCTCAGTGAAGCATGAAAGCATTGATGAAGAGTACTGATTTCTAGTTGTCTTGAATTCTGTGCCATCAAAGGAGCAGCACGAAATGACATCAACAGGGAGAACTTCAGAATAACATTTATAAGTATGTGTATGTAGCAATTAGTGTGCTCAAATCAAACAGCAGCTCATTGCTGCTTTAATGGCTGTGATGATAAACATTTATCCAGGCTTAAGAAAAAAAAAATTCCAACCACTCAATCCTACTGGTCTCCACTGGATTCCTTCATCCATTTTGTGTTTTTTTTTTTTTTTTTTTTTTTTTTGCCTTGCAGCAAGTACTTCATCAACCCAGAGAATATCTGAAATCATTGCTGTTGACCTCTACCTGGTTGCTAGATCATAAAGCTGTTGTGACTGCTGCTCGGACACAAATAGGCACAGAAGGAGATACGCTATGGACTGAATTGTGAGAACACTAAATTCATATGTTGAAGACCTAATCCCCACTGTAACTGTATTTGGAGATAGGACATTTAAGAGGTAATTAAGTTTTAATTAGGTCATAGTATGGGCCCCAATCTGATAAGATTAGTGTCTTTATAAGAAAAGACATCAGAGATATGCTCTTGCTCACTCAAGTACACTCTCTCTTTTGCTATCTCCCCACTTCTCTCTCTGTGCCAGTTGATGACACAGGAAAATGGCTGTCTGTAAAGCAGGGAGAGAGCCCTCACCAGGAACCAAATCAGCCAGTACTTTCATCTTGGACTTCCCTGCTTTCAGCATGGTCAGAAATAAATTTATGTTGTTTTAGCCAGCTAGTCTATGGTATTTTTTTTAAATGACAGTCCAAGCTAACTAATATAAGATGGAAGCTTAACAGGGTTTTGTTTCCCTGATAAAATCTTTCAGATTCAAGGATCAACTGTGCAGTTAGGTGATCCCTCTTAGCAGTTTGGAAAATATTTCAAAGGGCTACAGGCTTAGCCCTGAATAGATGTATTGCTGGTAGAAGTGCCTTTGGAGGGGGATCACCATGTGCCACATGCTGAAGAGGTACATACAGCTGGGCAATGTACACTCTGCCCAAGAAGTTGAAAGGCAGACAACTCTTAGTCTTAATTCCTAATGGGGGATCTACATGGAAGTAGATGTAAAAAGATTGTATACAGAGAATTATAAAAAGAAATATAGACTGTATAATTGTGTACCCCCCAAATTTATATGTTGAAACCCTAACTCCCAAGGTGATGGTATTTAGAAGTGGAGCCTTTGGGAGGTATTTAGGGTTAGATGAGGTCACAAGGGTGGGACCTTCATGTTAGAATGAATGGCCTTATAAAAAGAGGAGAAGATTCAGGATCTCTTTCTCTCCATGTATATGCACCAGGGTGAGGCTGTGTGAGGATACAGTGGGAAGATGGTTGTCTGCAAGAGGGCACAGTGCCAAGAACTGACCATGCTAGCACCCTGATCTTAGACTTCAGCCTCCGGAATCATGAGAAACATTTGAGTCACCCAAGCTGTGGTATTCTGTTAGAGAAAACTAAGACAATAACATGTTACTTTTCAGAGCAATCAAGAAGAATCTCTTGACAATGACAATCCCTCCCAACTCCTATTTGTTCATTTCTTTCCCCAGTTGGAGAGTTGGTATAAAATGCTCTGAGAACAATAACTTTCTCTCAGAAAAGGATATGGCTGTAATCTGTCACCCCTGGCATTGTGTGAACTTGATACAGGAGCCAGGTGGAACTGAGGACTACTCAACACCTAGAGTGGGACAAGGACACAAAGAGGAGGCTGGACTTAGATGATAGATAACACAGATTTCAGCCTCTTCCACAGTCAAAGGCATAGCTCTTTTCCCCCTGTTCTGCCAAAGATCTCCCACTTTCCCTTTCTCTGTCTGGGACTGTGCTTATACGTTCTTACTATTTTTCCCTTGCCCTTATCCCTGAATGGTGGGACCAAGGGTCCTTATTAATAAGAGTGAAGAGGCCAGACTAGAAGCAGCACATGCTTGCGCCACTCTCAGAGAGGCTCAATGGAAGATGCCTACCTACAGCTGGTTCTTCTTGGAAAAAACATTGTAAAACCTTGAAGAAGCAATGTGGGACATTCAGAATGAAAGAGAAAAGGTGATGGGGCCATTCATTTGGCAAGCTCAGATCAAAGGGATCTGGGGGGGGGGAGCATCCACACAGGGGGAAGGTCAGGAACATAGAGCCCAGGGGCACCATACTCAGCCTGCAGACAATGTGGCCCGAGTTGGTGTGGGGGGGCCCCTCTACTACTGCAGACCTCTGGAATGACTGAGGAGCTGCTTAGAGTCTATGCAAAGACATTGCACTGAGAGCAGACACAGCAGGGATCTGATGGGTACCAATTCCAGGTTTCTGCAGCTGATGCCATCCTGAGCTCCCAAGTGTACACAGTGCCAGGTCTGCTCAGGACTTGGCATCACAGACACTCCCCAATGCTGTGCCCTGTGACTGGAAGCTGAGCAGGGGCAGTGCCTTAGGTACTACAGTCACCATCTAGGAAGCCTTGGGGCCCACCAGAACTGATCTCTGCCCACACAACTTGGCATCCACAGTCCCCATACTGGTGAAACAGCCCTCTGTTGGGTGGCCCTGCCTCTGTGGTCCTAAGCCCCCACCCCCGAGTCTCCACCACTGCTGCTGGGCTGGCAGAACTGCACCAAGGTCCAATAATCTACCAGCCTCAAGCCACAGTTACACCTAGACCTGGTTGAGCAAACACTCACAGCCTGGTCAACCTGGACCACTGCCTAGATGGCGTCACCCATATTCACTGTCACCTCTACAAGGAGACCACAGGCAGAACAATCCCCCATAATACCAGGCTCTGTAGAAAGGGTCTCACTCAGCCCCCAACTCAAACTTCCTACAATAACCTGGGGAACAACCTACCACTCCACACAAAGATCATCCAGCACCAGCTTGAACTGTGGTAATCACAGCACAATAGATACCCACCAATATAAAATCACTCAAAAGGTAGAGCTCACAGGTTGTATAAAACAATAGCGTAAGAGGGAAGACAAAGCAATAAGGTACTATTCAACATTATGAACACCACAGTATCCCATATATCAATTCTATCATTCAACATTAATGGTCTGAATACCTGACTCAAACGACATCGTCTGGCTGAATAGATGAAAAAACACAACCCAAGTATCTACTGTCTCCTGGAAACACATCTAACCCACAAGGACTCAAATTGAAGGGATGGAAAAAAATATTCCATGTGAACAGACACCAAAAGAGAGCAAGTGTAGCCATACTCATATCAGATAAAATTGATTTTAAATCAGCAATGGTAAAGAAAGACAAAGATGGTCATTATATAATGGTAAAGGTAGCAATTCAACAAGAAAATGTATCAGTCCTAAATATACATGCACTTAACACAGGAACGTCCAGATTCATAAAGCAAATTCCACTAGATATAAGCAAACAGATAAAAAATAGTAACATAATTGCTGGGGATTTCAACACCACATAAAAGCAGAAAAACACTGGACTTAAATGGGACTCTACAACAAGTGGAACAGACATTTACAACACATTCTACCCCAAGGCTACTGAATATACATTCTTCTCCTCAGCACATGGGACATTCTCCAAGACTGATCATATCTTAGGCCAAAAAACATGTCTCAACAAATTAAAAAAATAGAAATCATACCATGTATCTTCTCAAACCACGGTGGAATAAAGCCAGAAATTGATTCCAAGAGAAACACTCAAATCTACAGAAATTCATGGAAATTAAACAACTTGCTGCTGAATGATTATTGGGTCAATAGTGAAATTAGAATGGAAACAAAGATTCCTCAAACTGAACAACAAATGGGCCACAAGCTATCAAAATCTATGGGCTTCATCAAAAGTGGTCCTAAGGGGGAAATTCATAGCCTTAAATGCATATATCAAAAGACAGAAAGATCACAATTAACAACCTAATATCACATCTCAAGGAACGAGAAAAGGAAGAGCAATCCAAACCCAAACCCAGCAGAAGAAAAGAAATAACAAAGGTTGGAGCAGAACTAAATGAAATGGAAAACAAAAAACCAATACAAGGGATCAACAAAACAAAAAGTTGGTTTTTTGAAAACAAACAAAATCAAGAAAGCTGAGCCATCCCAAATGAGACCACCTAGAGCAGCCAATCACCAGCTGACCTGCCAACTAACCATAGACGCATGAGTGAGCTTAGCTGAGGTCAGGCAAACATAGTTGAGATCAGCAGAACCATTCCACTGACCAACTCACAGACAGGTAAAAAATGACAAATGGCTATTGCTTTAAGCCTCTATCTTTGGGTGGTGGTTGGTTATGTGGCATTATTGATGCTACCATAATATACACATGCATTATTATTATTTCCATTCTCTTGACAAGGACACAAACTATAAGATGTCAAGGCCTTGCCTGGGATCAGTAACTAGTAAATGGACCTAGAAAGTTTAACTCCAGGGTCCAAATTCTTGTGTTATTTTGTTGGGGACCCATCAGAACACTCAGGGCTCTGTCAACAGCCCTCAGCAAAGTTGAAAGCCATTTATTTGATTGGAGGAAGCTGTGTTTCTGCTGATAAGAGCAGGCCCAAAGGAATAGAGCTCATACACCAGGAATCTCACTGCTGATAAAATACAATGTCTGTTACTAACCAAAACTTACAAAATAAAGTGCTGTAATCTATCAGAGGAAAAATGCATATATGCAGAAAAAGAGACAATGCCTTCAAGGTCAAGGTCACAAGCTAAATGCTAGCAAAAATTTTGGCTGCATCTTATTAACACTAAATTATGACTGAGTTCTATAAGAGGTCTGTATGATAGTCCCATTAATGCAAATGACAATTCTTATATCTGTTTTTGCAAATGGAAACAAAATGCAATTATATTAGAATTTGCTCATTAAACTAAACTAATTTCCACCACCATGTGTCTCTTACCTCCATTTCTGCCTCCCTCACATCGTCCTTGATAAAAAGCAATTGCTCCTCAAAGTAGTAAGTGGGAATTTTACTAAAATAGGCATGCACAAATTGATTATAGAGAGGGTTCCAGAATATATGCGTTCTTACAGATATCGGAGGTTGGGAAGGTTCTGGAAGGCCTCTGGGTTGATGTAGAGCAGGTTGTTGGCCTTTTCAATTCTACTGTAAAAGAAGAAAAAACATGCAAAAGTGATTTCAATAGTAAGGAATGCTGTAGTACCTTTCATGTACACAGGATTCATTAATAAATCATTCATCCCATCTGTCCGTTATTCATCCATCCATCCAAAATTTCAACAAATATTGAGGATGCATGCAGTGTGCAAACTAAATTAGCTAACTATACAAACTAAATATTAACCCTGTCCCATTTAACCCTCATTGCCTGGGGCCTGTCCATGAGAGGCAAACAGAGCATTGGCTGGGTGAGTCGTTTTCATCCTGAACAGAGCTGGGTCTTAACCAGTAAGGATCTGCCAGGGTTTGAGAAGGCTAAGAGGGCAGGGGTGAGACTAATCTGGGAAAATGAGCTTTTGTCTGGCCTGGAGATAAGAGAAAGAGATGAAAAACAACAAAAGAAGGTGAAAAGAAGATGAGAAGGTATACATATACCACATTTTACTAATCCACTCATGTATTGATGGGCATTTGGGTTGTTTCCACATCTTTTCAACTGTGAATTTTGCTGCTATAAACATTCGGATGCAGGTGTCTTTTTTATAGAATGATTTTTGTTCTTTTGGGTAGATGTTCAATAATGGGATTGCTGGATTGAATGGTAAGTCTACTTGAATCTGTTTAAGGTATCTCCATATTGCTTTCCACAGGGGTAGCACTAGTTTGCAGTCCCACCAGCAGTGTATGAGTGTTCCTGTCTCTCCGCATCCACGCCAACATGTATTGTTTTGGGACTTTTTGATAAAGGCCATTCTCACTGGAGTTAGTAAAATGTGGTATATGTATACCATGGAGTATTACTCAGCTATAAGAAATAACGGTGATATAGAATCTCTTTTGTTCTCCTGGAGAGAGTTGGAACCCATTCTATTAAGTGAAGTATCCCAAGAATGGAAAAATAAGCACCACATGTATTCACCAGCAAATTGGTTTCCCTGATCATCACCTAAGCGCACATTTGGGAATAACACCAATTGGGTGTCGGACAGATGTGGGGGATGGGGGAGGGGATGAGTGTATACCTACATAACGAGTGCGATGTGCACTCTCTGGGGAATGGACACGATTGAAGCTCAGACTTGGGGGGATGGGGGGGCATGGGCAATATACATAACCTGAACTTTTGTACCCCCATAATAAGCTGAAATAAAATAAAAGAAAAGAAGATGAGAAGGAAGGAGAAAGGGTGAGGAGGCAAAAGGATATTGGAGAAAAAGAGAGTAAAATAACAAAGAAAAATGAACATTGGGAGAAAACCAATCAACATCTCTGGTTTTAGCCATGAAATCTTGGCAAACAGTAGCTGGGAATGGCCAGTGGTTCCCTTAGTGCTGAAGACTGAGGCTGCTCCCTCACAGCTCATGGAAAGGGGTGACTTCCTCCCTGTGTTGGCCTGTGTTGTGTGTCCTGATCAATAGTCTGGAGATGAGCATGTTCACATTTGGATTCCCACAGAGAGCCTGCCCTTGCCTTGTCTTGCTGGATCAATGTATATTTGCAGAGATGCTCTGTTAATTACTTCCTCCCCGTTTCATTAGTTTTTATGTTGCAGTAACCTGTAGCTACCCAGATCCAAGCACCAGGCAATTAATCATTTTAAGTACAGTTAATGCTGCCTGGGGGGTGAGCACCTCTTCAGGAAAGGAGGAGATGAAAGACCCATTCCATCAGCTCCACTGTCCATGGAACTGCATCGAGGGTTGCATGCTTGACCGTGCCCAGAGGGCTGGCTCCCCTTTGGTTCATTTCTCTGATATTCCCCGTGGGTTCTGAGACCCTGGTCAGATTTCTTTTCCCAACTTGGGTTTGAAGAGACCAACGAGAGACAGAAGAAAGGAAGGAGCATGAGGGTAATGAGTAGAGGCAGAGAAAGCATCTAGGAGGCAGAGAAAATGAGGAAGAATGAGGGTGGGAGGCAGAGTGGCTGGAAGGAAGGAAAAAGGAGGGCATTTGCTAAAACGGACAGACCGAGTACCATTCCTAAACACATTCCATAATATTAATATATATTCCTTAATATAAGTCCCCTATTGATATTTGGCAAATGCTAAAAGCAAAATTCTTACTTTTTAAAAAGATACACAAGAGTCAAGAGATTTATGTTCAAGATCTTATCCTGTTGTGGATTAGGCTGAATGACTTTAGAAAAGCCTCACAAATTCTCCATAACTTTCATTCCTTGTCTGTAAAATTAGGAGGTGGTTAGCTTTCCAAGTGTGCTCCATGGGAATTTTATAGATGTTAATAAATGATCCACAAAAGAAAATTTTCCAGTGGCATTAATTGAGAAATCCTCCTATATTAGCATACTATAGGCTCTGAGAAGTTTTCCAATGGGAAGCAAACCTAACTATATTTGCCCAGGGTTTCCTAATCTTATTTAACCATAGAATCTTTACTTTTTTTTTTCTTTAAACACCTAATAATTTCCTGTGTCCTCAGCGATACACAGAATATACTTTGGAAAATTTTCAACCAGTCTCTAAAATCTCTCTTGGCTTTGACATTCTATGATTCTCTGAATTAATTTATGGTAATTATAGACTGGTACAAAACAGATGTGGATCTGTGCGAGCACTGACAAATATAAAACTGGAACATCAACAAGAAAATTTAGTTGAAGAAGTAGAGAAACTAAAGATTGTTATGACATACTTACTCTAGGCCAGCTGATATGCTAGATCTAATTTATATTTATCATCGCCTTTGTTCATCACGATAATTCTAAGACGGATGTAATTTTATTATTCCAGTTTTACAGATGAGAAAAACTAAGTCTCAGATGTCTGTATCTGGGCCAAGGTTTCACGGTGAGTGTATGGCATAGGCCAGTATTCAGACTAGGACTACCTGGTTTCAACTACGTCATGTGGGACTTATCTGGGGCTTTGACTGTGGCATAACTTTGAAAGGGAGGATGGCATAGAGGTACTTTCTCACAGTCACTGGACAAAGTTCTCAGGTCTATGATGCTAAAAACTCTGGGAGGCAGGGAATAGGATGAGACTAGGCTCTGGGATGGTGCCTGGGTCACCAGCCATAGACACGTAACAGTGCTTTTCAGGCTGACTTTGACATCTTATAATGACAGTCTAGGGATCTGAGGACAGAGCAGAACCAGGGCCTCTCAGGAATATAAGAGCACTTTAATGCTTTGGCCAAGAACAGCCATAAACCACCAACCACACCCCTCCCACCCCAGGGCTCTTGCTTACATTTCATGTAGCTTGGGAAGGTTGGAGAACACATCGGCCTCTATCACTTCCAAGACGTCATTCTGAGTGATCTCTCTGCAGAGAAAGAAACATCATTCCAGCCAGTTCCGTTACACTCCATAAACATATTTAGCGCTCAACACAGAGCCCTGTGCCTAGGAGGATTCATGAGACACACAAAACTCCTTTTCCTCCCTCAAAGAAGTCAGCTGTAGTAATGAGACAAAACTAATATATTAGATGCTAATATTTACAGAACATGAGAGAATAAGTCCAAGGCAATGGTTCAATTTAGAGATTATCCAGTCCATAGATACAGAAACTGAGGCCCGGAGAGGGAAAGAGACTTGCTTTGAAAATATTTGGGGAATATAAAGGATGAGAAAAAAAATTTGAGTTCCTCAGAGCAGGAGGTCAGGGCACTTTTTCTACAGATCCAGATAGTAAAAATATTTTGGCTTTGCTGGCAATTTGGTCCCCATCACAACTACTCGGCTGAGGTTGTTGTGCCAAAGTAGCCATAGATGACACACAAACGAATGACCCTGACTGTGTTCCAATAAAACTTTATAACAGCAGATGGCAGGCTCTGTTTGGCCCAGGGGCTTTAGTTCAATGACACTGTCCTGGACTTTCTGCTAACCTGGCTCTGGAAGATGAGAACCCCGATCCAGTCTCTTTCATAATAAACATGGATTTAAATCCCCTCCCCTCCATGCCATTACCCAAGTGGAAGTTGCTGTTGTAAGGCCTGTGGCATTAATGATATCTTGGACTAAAATACCCAGAAAAGATCCTTCAGGTCTCAGGCTTTTTTTTCTCCTGGAGTAATTTGAGGGCAGTAGAGAATGAAGCCCATTATGCAAAACCCAGAGCTTGTGAGGAGAGAGGGTGGCTTAATCGGTTAATATTTATAAAGCGGCTCACAGATGAAACGTGCTAGTACTAGGCCTCCCGAGGAAGATGCTTATGCAGTTTTAATGCGGCAGCTGGGAGTGTCAGGAAATCTCACAGGCGGCATGCATTCAAATTGGCTGAGACAGAAGCACTGTCTGCTGGCCTGGGATTTAGAGAAGAGTCCGAGAAAGGCTCTTGATCAAGGGAGAGGCCTGGGTGGGGGAGGAGATGCATATCATGAGCAGCGGCTGTCTCAGTGAGGGGGGGCTGGCGGACGTCTGGAGCTTGTCAACCCCGTGGTGGCAGGGCCTTTTCTCACAAGCCCCCACGAATGAGGAGACATTTTTGTGAGAGAAAAGCTCCTTTTATTCCATAACAACATCTTTCATCATTAATTTAGTAAATTCAGGTCTTCACGGTTTTTACAGTGGAATATGGATAAGGGTGGTGTATGCGAATTTTGATTTTTAATAGAACATGCTGGCTACTGGCCATTTGTTTTGCCCTCTTGCAAGTGAAGGGAGTTCTGGGAAGTATAGGAATGAGGAAGGAGGGGAAAGGGATGGAAGAATAAGGCATTTATTCGAACACTTAAAAGAGCTGAAAGGGTGGAGAATGAGACGTGGAGGAACAGGGTGGATACCAGGGAGGGCTTAACTGCAAATGGGCCAGATCCCCCAAATGCTATTTCTAGCAATAGATTTGGTCACCACTCAAGGTAACATCTCAGCCTAATGATGAAGACGTAGCTCCTTACCAGAATTCACGCTTGCGAGTTCCCTTATCTGGATTTTTTTTGGTCAAGAAATTATTAGAACACACGAGCCAAGAAATACTTCTAAATTATTTCCGAATGTAGCTCATATTTTATGGTCTCAACTTCAAAGACAGAAGAGAGTACTGGGGTTAGATGAGGGGGGTGCCTTTGGCCAGGTGAGGGTTGGGGGAAGTTGAACAGGGTACAGCAGTGGAAAAGGAGAAATTCAGAAATCTTGTTCCAGCCTAACCAAGTTTTGCTTCTAGTTATTTCTATTATCATTTTTTGGGTGTTTACTATTTACCAGCCACTTTACATACGTTCTCACTAATCCTTCTGATGTACTCTGGTCTCCACTTTAATAAGTGGCCCTGCCTGTGTGCAGAACCAACTCTGGCTGACGGCAGGGCTCACGTGCTTTCTTCAACACTCCCTGTCTCCCAGGCCACACTGAGCCCCTCTCTGGACCTTGGATTCTTCATTGCAAAAAGAGGGGGTAGATCAGATGATTTGTCAAGTCCTTTCCAGAACAGTGCAACAGGCCTCCGTCCTCAAGCACAGCAGCTCTGTAGAAGGCTTATTTCCAGAGAGAAGACTCTCCTCATCTTGTAGGACAGCACTTCCCCAAGGCTAACACATATACAAATCACCTGGGGATGTGTTAAAATGCAGATTCTCACTGGGAAGGTCTTGTGTGGGACCTGAGGTTCTGCATTGCTAATAGCTCAGGTGCTGGTGCTGATCACAAGACCATGCTTTGGATTGCAAGGTTCTCTAGGGACATAGTAATAATTAATACTCTTACCAGACTTTTCCCGCCAATGCACATACACATGGGTGGTATGAAAAGCGTGAAGGAGGAGTTCAACTACATTAGTTCAAGGGGAGTGAAGTACCTGATTTTAAAAAATGTACATCCCCCCTGAAAAGCTGCCCTTTACTCTGTCATCACTGAAATTTTCACTGAAGTCTTTCTATTCTCTAGGTACTCACAAGACTTTTTAAATTTCTCAGTTACAGCACTCACCACCACGTTTTTATCTTTTTTTTTTTTTTTTTTTGGTAATTGTCTGATTTCCAAGCCTGACTTTGGGTTTCTGGATGGTATTTTTATTCATCTGTCTTTGTATCCCCAGCATCTAATGATGAGTTGGTATGTGGTTAGTGCTCAGTAAATGATTAGTAGCTGGATGAATGAATGGATGAATAGAGGAAGGAAAAAAAGTCTTCAGGCCTAGGAATGGCATCTGCTACACTGCAAAGGAGATAAAGTGTGTCTGTGGTATTCTCTCACCCCCTTTTCTGTAGCCAACATGCCCAAGTCCAGCAAATGACAGCCAAGCCTAGCTTGTCCATGACTTAGGCTTTTGTCTCAGGAATTTTCAAGAATGCAGTATGTAACATGCAAGGAGCACACACATTCCACACTAATAGCATCTGCCATACTAATGGCATGAACTAATAGTTCTGCCATACTAATAGCATCTGAATGCCTTTTTCCCTGCCTCTCTGGGTCACAGTTCTCCCCAGCCTTTCTCTGGCTACCAGATGAGGTCCCTGAATGGAAAAAACACCCACAGAAGAGAAAACAAGGGAGAGGACTGGTATCTGGAGGGGTTCATAAGGTGTCTGGGGATTAGAGAAGAGAACTTCTAAGGCCCCTTCTGTGCATGAGAGCCCATGTTTGTAGGAGGGAAGGGAAATGTGCTTGCATGAGATGCTGTGGGTTATCAGTGCATTCCCTCTGGAGTGGGTTTCAGAGCCATTATAAAATTTTCCTCCTCAGATTTGCATTCTTCTGGTCAATGGACTGATATTCACATAGAAGTACATTTGACGGAGGGGTGGGGTGGGACTTTAGGGAGCGAATGAGCGTTTAGAATTCAGTATGGTTCACCATTAAGTTTCAACCTATTATAGAGTACTAGAACTGTGTTCACCACTACAGCTGACACTCATTTGCTAGATGCTTGAACTATTTCATTCCGAACAGAGTTGCTAATGGTTTGTAGGATGAAGAGATGAAGAGCTGTGACCAGTGATTAATGGCCTCCCTAGCATTTCAGTGACATGAATTGGAGAATAGGAAATAAGATATCAAATACAGAAATCTCTTCTTTGCTTTCTTTCTGATAGAGGGAGATATTCTCCAACTGGGTCTTCCCTACATTTTCTTCCTCCCTTGTGTCTCTTGTCGCAGAGCATTTTCCTCCAACATATCCAATATAAATTTCTCCCTAACTTGGTATATTAGTGGATTCAATTGAATTAAGATATTTGTAATACTCACTGAATCAAATTTCTACCTTGTTTTTAGTAACCTCAAACTAAATTGAGTTGACTATTTTCCTTCCCTGAGTCCCTCATAGTCTCGGATTCCCACAGACCCTCTGTTATTACCCCTCTCACACTTCATTGGCTTTGCATTCTGCTTTGTCTTCCTTCCTAGGCAACGAACTCCTGGAGGACAGTGACATTGCCTTTTATCTTAGTATTCCTGCTCCCAGTGAATTGTTTGCTGAATGAATGAATTAGAAAGATTATAAAAGATTTTCCATGTCTGCTTTTGCACAATAAAGCTGTATTCCTGAAAACTTGCAGCAAACAGAGTATTTGCAAATCAAATCGTGTACTTGCACAGGAGGGAGCTTCTTGTTTAGCAGAACCTTGGAGTGAATCTTTAAAAGAGTGGAGAACTAATTCAACAAATGTTTAACAAATTTTGATTAAGCAGCTGCTGTGTTTCGGGTACTGGGATCATTGCTGGGAATCTAGAGGTGAAAAAACTGGGTCCTGGGTTTCATCAGTCATCTCTAAGTCAGCGAGTCTAGTGTTCTAGGCTTTCCTTACCTCGGTGCTGTCTTTATTTGATGGGCTACACTGAGTTACCAGAAATAATAAAACAAATTTTTCATGTAAGGCTTTTCAATATAACAAGATATATATATGTATAATATATGAATGACATATAATTAGATATGTTGTATATCTTGTTATATTGAAATGCAATATACATACAGTGCAATTATAATTATAATATACATGTAATTCTTATATATATATTATAGAAGAGGGCAAGTGAAAATTCCCATGAAAATGTGTTGCAGAAAAGTTCACAGAGCTCTCCAAATACACATTCTCACCCTCACTTAGAATTCACTTAAGGTTAGATCCAGAGACTTTACAAAAAAGTAGACAGCTGAGTTTGAATCCTGCCTTCATTTCTTATTAGCTCTATAGCTGTGGGCAGCTTACAGAGTCTCTCTGAGCATCAGTTCCTTGTCTGTACGATGGGAATAATAACTCCCCTGCAGGGTTGCCAAGGGGATTAAACAAGATAAGGTGGTCAGTGTGAAAGCACAGTGCTTGTCACATGCTCAACTCCAGCATCACCACGCCTGCCTGGCATTCTGCCTTCCTGTCTCTGTGGGTTTAGGACTGAGGTCACCTGCAGCTGGAGATCCTGGGCTAGTCAACCATCACGGTGAGGGAAAACTGCCAGCACAGATCCTACCAATGCCTCTCTAAGCTTTAAATACAGAAATCCAGGTTATTCCATTAACCTCATCTATAGGATCATTTAAATTCTTTAAACCAGGCGATCGCACTGTCCCAAACTCTAGCACCATTCTGATTCTTACTTACGTTGAGACCACCATCTGATCCCTTGGCCACACAAAGGAAATCAGGCAGAGCACGTAGGCCTCTCAACGCAAATTGTCTCCGCCACTGAAATCCTAACCTAGAAAGCATGCTGCTCCCTTGGGGAAAGGGTCAACTCAGGGCAGGACATGTTGTCAGGGTGTGGTAAGGACATTGCCAAAGGGCTCCTTTCACCTCCTCACGTGGCAGCAGCAGGTAGATGCCTTTCTTTCCTGACAGGTCTGAGATGGTCCTACCTCCCCAGATCTGCTTCCTTTTCTCATGGGCAAGGACAGTCTTTGCATAAGATGTCCTGAAGATCTGCCCCAAACGAGACAGAGATAAAAGTACTTTCAATGGCTTGGCCTAATTCAGAAATCTGAAGTCAGCTCATTCATTTTCAAATAAATTAACAACAAACTGTTGTGTTCCTTTTTAGTTTTATCTTAATTTAAATATTAGGTAATCTACATTTTGGTATATTAGGTTTCTTTTGCTTCCCTTAGCAGGTGAGGAAAAGGACTAAAAAATCACAGTCACAAGAGCTGACATTTATTAAGCACCCAGGTGTCAGGCAAGTTTTTTGTGCTTCTCATTTATTACGTTACTTAATCCTCTCAGCAACCCTGTGAGTTAAACACCATCCTTAGCCTCTTTTACAGAAGAGGAAAAAGAGACACAAAGAAATCAAAGTTCCAAGCAGCAACTCATATAATATGTGCCTTTTTAGCACATTTTCTATGCAAGTATAAAGCATACACAATAATAAAAAGTACTGCCCTTGCCTTACAAAAATCTGCACTGTGGTTGGGTAAAAGTCACATGCACGACAAATTGAGAATGCGAAGTCAACGAAACAGAAGTGGAAGGCAGGGTGGGAAGGATGCCAAGTGCCCAACATGGAGCTGGGTAAACAGTGGGGCTTGAATATATTTTATTATTTTTCCTTATCTACCATATTTCCCTCCATCACACCCTCTCTAGATGTCAGCATTTCTCAAGCCTGTCTTGGTATCCCTCAAGCTTTCCCTGCTGAAGACCCCTTGGACCACCTCATCCCCACTCCCCCTCAGTTAGGACCTCTCTGCTGATAATCACAGGTTATCAACATAAGCTCCCCTCTTGGGCCAGAGTCCCATGTCTGCAACTACCTGAGGCATATTCCACTACATACTCTGTGAGCCCATCACAGACTAGTCTAGAGCAGGCCAAGTATTTTCCTCTCCCAACTCTCTTCCCCTCCCTAATCACAACCCAAGCCAACAGTTCTGTCTGACATCCCCTACTGGCCCAGTGGATCCTGGGCGGGGAGGATCATCTCTGACTCCTCATCATTTAATGTCCAAACAGATCCTAAATTCTCTCAATTACTTTTTTCAGTAGTTCTTGCAAACCTCCTTTCATTTCCTACAATTATTGTCATAATTATGGCTCCCTGCAATTTCTGCCAAACCAGCAGTTTTTTGTTTTTAGAGATGGGTCTTCACTCTGTCACCTAGGCTGGAGTGCAGTGTTGTGATCATAGCTCACTGTAGCCTTGAACTCCTGGGCTTCAGTGATCCTCCTGCCTCAACCTCCCGGGTATCTGGGACTACAGGCCTGGAGTGTGCCACCATGGCTGGCTACTTTTGTAGAAATGGGGTTTTGCTACGTTGCTCAGGCTGGTCTCAAACTCCTGGCTTCAAGTGATCCTCCCAACCTGGCCTCCCAATGTGCTAGGATGACAGGCATGAGCCACAACACCTGGGCCAGACCAGCAGTTCTTGACAGTTACGGCATATCACTCAGGAGTAATTTGATGTTGGTCATGGGTCATCTGTTTTCAAACAAACTATGTGTCCCAATGAGTCACTTAAAATTTTGGAGTAGATTCAAGGTTATTTGTACAATATTCAAGACAGGGAGAATGCAGTAGCATGTGAAAAACAGAGAGAGCAGAAGCTGGTGGGCTATGAGTCATCCATCTCTGCCTGCACACAGGAGTGCAGCTAGTACTTGTGCTTGGGAGCCACGCATAGGGTATGGTTTGGGAAAGCACATGGAATTAAAAGAGAATGACAGAAAGTGAAGGAGGGACAAAGATTTTCTGGAGGTAGAACCAGATTAAAATTGGGAGCTAGAAAAGGTAGTCAATTCCTTTCTTACTCTGTGTATATTTGTCACAAATTGCTTAAACGGGAATTCACTGAATTCTTGGTGATGAAAGACAACTGGTTTGGAAGGTAGTAAGGGAGTGGACATTGTGTATAGGGCAGAAAGGAGAGGCATGTTGATTGAGTCATTTGGTTTCGGTGTGACCTGCCATCTTTGGCAGAGACCAAAGAAAGGGAGTTGGGAAGTTAGAACACCCTCTGACACACAAGGGACAGGAATGGTAAACTGTTCTTAGGTTCAGGACACTTGTAAGTTTGAGCTGTATAGCTCACAGCTGCAGGAATAATGATGATGGTAATAATAATTAACCTTTATTAGACATTTGCTGTGTGGCAGGCATAGCAGTAAATGCTCTACATGGGTAATCTCACTAATGGCCTTGTCTTGTCAGGGCCTTGCTGGCTTGTATTTGTCTTAGTTCACATACATATGTGAGTGGCAGCATGAACCTGGAAGCCAGACAGGCCTGAATTCAAATTCTGGCTTTATCATTGCCTAGTTGTGTGACCTTGGGCAAGGCAATTAACATCGTGACATTTGTTTATTTCAATGGGGACGGTTAAAACTACCTTTTACAAGATTTGTGAGAATTATGGAGGTAATATGTGGCATGGAATAGATTTCCAGCTGTCCTCCAAAATCATTTTCCCCCTCTTATTCCTGTGTGCATAGCTGGACTACATTTCCCAGCTAATCTTGCTGTTAGTTGCAGCGTTGTGAGAAGAAAGCTCTTCCCGTGGAATGTGAGCAGAAATGATGTATGTTGCTCCAGGCCTGACCAGTAAACCCCCATGTGTGAGGAGCACCACCCGGACTACTAGGTAAGAAAGAAACAAACTTGTTCCAAAAGTCCCTGACATTTTGGAGTTTGTTGTTTTCATCTATCCTACTCTAATACCTAAAGTGAGAGTCTAGCACCCTGCATGGTTCCTAGTACTTGCTCAATAAATGCTCCTCCCATCGGATCAGGGTAAGAATTTGGCATCTACCATCTGGTGAGAACTGATACATATAGTAGATGTTCAGTAAATTCTTACTGGCTGATTAATTAGTAGTCATGCAGGAGTATTGCTTGGCCAATAAGAAGAAAACAAATAACGAAAAATATCCTCCTCAAAACTAAATCTATACGTGACCTCTTCTATCAGAGACTACTCTCCCTTAGTGACACAGTATGTACTACCTGGGACTGAATTGCCTGGCCCCTTGTGGTGAGCACACAGGTGGCTGCTGCTTATTGAATTATGAGCCCTTGGCTTCTTTTCTCCCTTTTCCAATTACTTTGTGAAAAAAAAAATCTCAGCATGCCAGAAAGAACAATTTTTAAACAATGGAGACTACTAAATTCATTAGCACGCATAATCTAGGAAGTATTAAGGTTAAGAAATTTGAATCCCCAGCTTTCTAAACTCCAGAAATGCAGAGCTACATGAGGCAAGGTCTCTGGAGTGGGCAAGAGGAAGCCCTTCGCCACTTTGGCAAATCACTGGAGCTCTCTGAGGTCCATTTTCCCCTGTAAGATGTTGCTAAGGTCCTCTCTCCCTCAGTGTACTTCATACTCAATCCCTTGAAGTTGGCTGGGCTGTTGAAAATCATATGAATAATGCATGCCATGCACTAGGAAACAGGCACAACGTGTTACGCAAAGGTCATGCCGCTTACTATTATTTTTATTATTTCAATGGAGTCAGGAGACCTAGGTTCTAGTCCTGACTCTGCCACTAATTAACCATTCTCCTTGAGTCAAATCAATTACCTTCTTTGGGCCTTTGTTCCTCATCTATAAAACAACACTCTTGATCCAAATGATCTCCAGGGTCCCTTCTGGCCCTAGAATTCTGTGTTTTTAATTTTTTCTGTGATTCTGTTATTAAAAAGCAGTCAGCCACATCACTGGCAGCCCTCCATGACAGCCGGCTTTCACTCCTCACAGGCGAGGGCAAGGCGGGGCTCCGTGAAGCGTCCTCCCCAGGTGCTGCCCGTGTCCCCCTGGGAGCGGCTCTGGGGGAGACCCGGGAGGGAGCAGCAGCAGGGGGGCCAGCAACAGCCATTCTTTCTAAGTCCCAGTCAAGGTGAGAAAGAACCCCTAGCCTGTGCCATTATTCTCTTGAAGACAGTGTATGTTTTATCATCAGCTGGAAGAGGGCTCCACTGATACTCCCTGTAAGCCAGTATTGATTTCCTCTGGAGCCTCTTTACTGAAGAAATAGCAAGTGTGTGTGTGTGTGTGTGTGTGTGTGTGCGTGTGTGTGTGTGTGTGTGTGTGTGTGAGAGAGAGAGAAAGAGAGGGAGAGGGAGAGAGGGAGAGAGGAGAGAGGGAGGGAGAGAGGGAGGGAGAGAGGGAGTGGGGGAGGGGGGAGAGAGAGAGAGAGAGAGACAGGGAAAGAATTATTGCAGGCTGTCCTGTCCACTGCTCTCACCCCACAGTACCCCAAAAGCTTCCTCAATAATTCTCTCTGGGTTCTACTGCGCCTTTTTGCTACCCTTGCCACACCTATAACATAATTCCTCCTTCCCCAACTGGCTTTCCTCCTCCTACCAGCCTCTGTTTTCACTCTGTAATTCATAATTACTCTATTTTTTATGCCTCTCCATTTTCTACCTCATTAACTCTTATTCTTGGCATGAAAGAGCTTCCTTTATGAGCCGCAGTGAAGGAACAACAAGGACCTCACATTTGGCCGCTTCTGAATCTGAGTCACACTGATGATTTTATTTTCATTTTTGGAAAGCTTGAGTGTAGCACCCTTATAAGCGCCCGGCCTGCAGAGCTGTTATCCATCTTGCCCTTTGCGACCATTCAGACACTGAGGGTACTACATTCTCTAACTTCATATTTAATTGATTTTTGAATCCATTTCTGAGCAGTTTTTCCCCATGCCACCCCCAAAGGGTGGTCAAAAGTACTACTCTTGCATCTCCTTTGCCTTGTGAAGGTCCCAAGAGTGTCCACATTTTTACAACAAAGGACCACATGGTCAGGAGAAAAGAATGAAGGTTTTTACAAGCTTCCTATTTTATGAGACTTTGCCACTGACTAGAGAAAAATGCCATCCTGCCAGGGAGGAATGTGGAGAGTGGATTCTCTTTAAATGCCAGTCCTTAGATTCAGCTGGTTAAGGCCACCCAAGATGTTGGGAATCCCCAACCTAGTTCAGTACCTGTTCAGGCCCTGTTTGTGCCTTGGAACCCTTTGTTTAAATGAAAGCTTAAAGAGTAGCAACACAAACAATGGCATTATTCCTGCTGAGCACAGAGGGCGCTGGCTGTGTGGGTGGGAGAACAGAACCCAGACCCCTTCCTCCTGTTAGCAGCTTCCCAGGGGCTCTTTCCTAGTTCCATGGATTTGTGTAATTTAATTGTGAAATACACATTTGCCTTTACTAAAATAATTTCAGGTAATGGGGATCTGTCAGAAAGATTCCTTTCAGGAAGCTCTTTTTGTTATTTTTCAATGCCCTTGAAATTAGAATTTCAGAGTAATCGGCAAAGGAGGGAAGGGAGTTTATCAGCTATCTTCTAGATTTATTTTCTTACAATTTCCTGCTCTCTTTTTTTCAAACAGATAAAGTAACAAAGGCACAAGAAGCAATTGTTACGTGGCTAGTTAATAACTGAGCTGGTCTAGGTTAAGACAGTCTTTACCTATAATGACAGGAGTGCATTTTCACTAATCCACTCAAGTTCTATTGCATGGGTCTCCTTGCTGGGGCTGTAGAACCAATGGGTCAAGGCTATTACTTCCTGGGAAGGGGGTACCTAGGTTGTGAGCCAGGCAGCAAAGGTAGCATTGCAGACCCATAGAAGTACTTACTAGCTGGGTGAAGCTGACAAAGTTACTTAGCCTCTCCGACTCTCAGTTTCTCATCTTTGAAATGGGTATAGTGGCATTTGCCTTTATAAACTTTGTGAGGGTTATGTATAGTTACATGTTAAATATCTGAAGTTTAGTAAGTGCTAAAGAAATGGTATTTATTATTATGTTATTTTCTAGTGGCTACAAATCCCGTGGGGTCGAGGACTTTGTTATATTCATTGTTTGTACCTGTGCGCCCAGCAGGCATGTCATAAATGCGTGCTGAATGGACGGATGGCGTCTGCTGGGCTTACAGTCTTTGCCTGATACTCAGTAAACATACATTTAACCTCACATCTGAGCACTGGAGCAGGAAGGAAAACCCATTCAAATTTCAAAGCCCAACCTTTAAAATTCTCTCCCAGGAAGCCCTCTCTAGCCCTCTAGAATTAAGACATTTTTCCTCCTCTGAGCTTGCCTAGCACATTGCTTGTGCCTTTACCAGAGTATTTTATCACAGTCAGACTAATGGTCACACTAGCTGTATGTACGTCTGTCTGTAGCCCCTGGGTGTCAGAGCTGCAGCGGTTGTCACAGTGCCAGGCCCCTCGAATCACACTTGGCAGGCTCTCAATTTTTACTGAGTTGGAGGGAACAGGTATTAACAATACTTTAGTATTTTTGGCACCAATTCTCATATTCCTTTGTAGTCCTATTCTTCAGACATGTTCAAGAGAACATAGTTTTTTGCCTTCAAGGAGCTCCTGATCTAGTATTCATAGAAACTGCACTATCTTCTGCAATACAAAAAGAACAGAGACTGATTTTCAAAGCTGCCTACTATTGGCCTGGAACATAGTAGGTGCTCAGTAAGTGACTATTGATAGACTAAGTGAATGAAAAAAGCCTAAGCTGTCATCTCATTTACTCATGAGGAATGGTAAAGCACAGAAAGGTTAGGGGATTTACCCAAGGCTACACAGCAAGTTAAAGAGAGGAGGAGGAGCAGCATCCGGGTCTGCCACCTCCCATGCTCCTGTTCTTTCAAGCACATACGGCAGCATCCCCGTGTTATAGATCCCGTACCTAATTTTGAGCTATAAATAACCACCTACTTCTTGCTTGTCCATGATACGTTTTCTTTCTTTTCTTTTTGTTTTCCTAAAAATATAAGTATTTGGAAGGGGAAAAAATACATTCTGACCAAATGTGCCTTTGGTAGAAATTCCAGTACCAACTTATTACATCAAATCCTGATTTAGATTTCAGAATTCGTTTGAATACATTAGTTTTACAATTTGCATATCTAATTATGTTTTCCTCTGTCACCAACCACAAGCAATTTTCCCCCTTTGAGGATCATTGTGTCTTTAAATGTAAGACATAAGACACAGAAATTACCATAGCAACTTGCTTTCCAATTAGACCGCAATTGCTGACAATCAATATGATTAGACAAGGTCAGTGACTGAGGAAGCCCTGTGGTATTTAGAGAGAGCTAGGGATGTGCAGGGACAATGAGGAAAGAGAAAACCATTGGCAATCTCTCCTCAGAATTGAGTGTGACTCCTTCATTGCTTGTTGCTTATGTAACCCAACGATATTTCTTACAGTAGCAACAGTTTATAACCTGCCAAGAACCTGGGAATGGGGGCTAAAAGATGTTTGAGTACGGTTGTTTTTTCTTTCTCCTAGTCTCCAAACACTTTGCAAAACTAAAGATGGAAAATCACCAATTTGAAAGTGAGAATAAATAGTAGCTGAAGGGGGGTTTGATGGAGAAGCAACCACTGGAGGGCTGTTTTCAGCTCAGACAGGGAACGAGGATACTTGAGAGGAAAAGGTTGGATCACAGCCAGGCTCACCTGCCCTGGGGGCCGTGTGCAAGCCGGAGCCTGGCTCAGGTGCCATGGCAGGTGCAGCTGGCCTCATACCCCGTGTCACCTGGGACCCTTTTAGAGTCCTACTCTCCCCTCTTTGCATCTACTAGTCTACATGCAAAAAGAAACACTCATTCACCCCAAAGTGTCAGTGTCTGATGACTGATTAAAGTCTGATTAGAGGAGAGGGAGATTACATTTTAATAAGGAGCAAAGCTTTAATAAAATAATCATCATGAATTTTGGGCACAAGGACCAGGTTGTGGAGGAATTTTTGGTGCTATTGGGTCTTTCTGGAGCCCCTTATATCACGTCTGTGACCAACTGTGATTTCATAGCAGGCTGGATATAAATGAGATTCAGGTCTTCACTCATTGAAGGAAAAAATGAAGTGAGGTTAATTGTTCTAATGCCCAATTTGCAGACACCTCTTGGGCACAATGCAACACTGTGGAAAGCAAACACAAAGCCACACTGTCTGGGAACATTTGTATTGAGCAGATAAGACCCAGAGTCTGGGGGGGCTTGGGTGGTTACTATGCAGTAGAAAACTTAGAGTGATTGGCATTCTGCCTGGCGCTCCCTCCCCTCTCCTTCCCCAGTTATTCTCTACCTGAGGACTGAGTGGGAGGAAGCCGGTTCTACTAACACAGGAGAGGATGAGAGCTGGAGCTCATGCAACTGGTAGGATAAGGCCTTGGGTTACAAGAGTATCAACTGACCCCCTAACAAGATCCTGAGTAGGTAAGAAAAGTCTGACCTGCTAAGCTTGTGGTTAACTTCTGCAAATCTCTCTCCTCTACCGAGATTCTCTGCAGCCCTTCAGATACCTTTAGAACAAAGCAGTATGTGCAGGAGTCAACAGCTGGCATCTAGTTTTAGATTTCCACCTGCCTGTCGGTGGTGGCCTAGAACAAGACCCTTCAGTTCTCCAAATCTCATGTGTAAAGTGAATGTGTACTTCATATGATCAACATGAAAATTACACGATGCCTGCAAAAGTGTTTGGTTAACTGTAAAACATTAAACACATAAACACCTTTTTGGAATGATTGGAATGCTTATTATCACTGCTGTTAGTTAGTTTTCTTTGGTGACACCCCCACCCCTGCCCCATCCTGCTCTAGCTTTCCCCTTTCCATTATGCTTTTCCTCCAGACACCCATGTTTGCGAAGAAACCCATAACTAACTTGACAGAGTCACCCCCAGAGCTATTACTGTAGATCCAGCATTTCTCACCCCTGAAGAAATGGATGGAAGGGTTAGAGGGTGACACTGACAACAGAAGATGGTGTCGGGAGGTGGAGACGAGGTGTGTGGGATAAGCCAGGGAAGGCGTTTTGTTTTAAAATTCTGTTTTGTGGCAATGAGCCCTTCCAGTGCCCTTGATGCCGTGCTGCAGCTCGGGCTGCCTCCTCTGCTCACACAGGTGGCTGCGCACTGCCACACTGGACGTGTTCCAATGTCTTTAAGCATCAAGGCCAGTCTTTATAGGCTTTATACTTTACACAAAGCCTTGCTCTTGTAGAACTTGGGATGACTGTGTTAAAGATAAACTGTATTCTTTAATGCCGATGAAATGACAAATCACTGGGAATTATAGGAGAGAGAGGGGAACAGAAATGCTAACAATGTCCTAAGGGGGTCTTTTTATGCAGCTTGCTCCCTGTGGGCATGGTTTTGTCAAGTGCTTTATTTGATTTCACACTGGCTTTCATTTTCAAAGGGTCTTTGCCAGTGACAGAAGAGACCAAGGAAAATGAGCATTTTATATACATTAACATCATGCCCATCCAAGGAACAAACCTGTGGAGTACAGCTTCTTGGGAACATCTTCTCTGCTTCCCACCAGGGAAGTGTTTTGGATCCAGAGGACTTTGTGGCTATGCCTATCTTGGCTCTAACCACCCCTCCACCCCAACTACCCCAAGTAGCATTTAAGGCTCTGGATCCACCCTGATTCCTAGTGCTCTATCAAAACTTATCTGCCTGTGAGATCATCGTGATACAGAATAACAGAGCTACAGAATAATACCTAGTGAGAGCAGAGACCAAGAGATCATTTATCTCAACTCTTTCAGGAATCTAAGGCCACAAGGAGGTGACTGGTCTCTAGCCGCTCAAGACATTCACAGGTACATGTGGTTTCTAAGTAACTATTTCCAGACAACAGCTTTGCAGTTTAATAAGGGCTGCAATCCTTAAACCATGAGTATGATGAGAATTTCAATCACTCCAGTAGGCCAGTAGGAAGAAAAATCTTTGAGCAAAGTGGGCTTTGGGTATGTATTTCTTAGATCACAAGATGTAGAACTTGATACCTTTTGCTTAAGGTGAACATCACTAGCAAGTTCAAGCATATAGATTTAGATTTCATTTGAAAAGTTGAACAATACTTTTTTTTTTTCCCTCCCTCTCTCCCCATCCCATGATCAATACGTGGATAGGTAGATATAGATACTATATATACTAGATCTAACAAAAAGAAAGGTAGATACATGTACCATATATTTTAGATTCTTTGCTATGGACATTAACCAACATCTTTAGCCAAGATTATTTATACTACATGGACACGTCCACCAGACCCATGTTTAGAAATTGTGATGAGAGGAACAGTGGCTGATATTTTGCTGCTCAAGGAAATTATTCTCTCTCTCTTTAGGGGTCTGAAATTTATTACCATCAAAGAAGGATTAGACTTGATGTCTTTGATCTCTGTTTCATCATCTCTAGTCATCCTTGTTTATGCTTTTTTGTCTATTTACTCTCTACTCTCCACTTAAATATTGTGTTATGTTGAAGCTTTGAATGTCCTTCAAAGCTTTACTCAAAAAAGCATGGTGTGTAATGGAAATGCCTCACTCTGGGATACCATCTTCATGATCATGGTATCTTCCCTGCCAGACCTACTGAAGAGTTAAGATTTTTCTACAACTATGTAACTTTCTACATTTGCTTTTGAATTCTTTTAATTATCACTCTTGTTAAATGAATGACTGTTATTTAACAGTGACCTGTGATTTTATTTTAATCAAGTATTTTAAACTTTCGATATTTTCGACAAACTTCTCAAAATAAAATTTTAAGTTAATTAAAAAAAAAGCTTGGATAGACTCTCTTCCTAAGGATTCTTGCTGCTGGCTATCATTTCAACATTAGTTTACTTTGAAACCTCAGTTTCTCAAAAGCTTATTGAACACTGGAATTTCATATTCTATTATCGTTCTTGGAGTCCAAAATATGATTCTTGCTGCTTTGTCTTCTCTCAGACATGTGACACACTTGGAGCGAGTGGGAGGGGAAATCTGGAACAGGGTTGACGTAGAGGAAGGATGGCACCAGCCTGCAGGTCAAGCTTAGCAAGGGAGTAACCATATGCCAGGCCCAACTCTGTCCAATCTTTGAATCAACTTCTCTTCAATGGTGCCTATCTGCACACCGGTAAAGACAGTTTAACACAATATTCTAGGAAGAGAAAGGGCTCAGGAGTTAGGAGAATCAGATTCTAGTCCTACCTTTTCTACACACCAGCTGTTGGCCCATCGGATACTACATCAAATGGAGTCCAAGTAGTCTCATGATTTACATAGAGATGATAATACCTATCTCATCACCCTTCTAGGAAGACACAAAGATCAACTTAGCAGCATATGCTGAATCGATAAATGAACAGCAGTAGGAAAATTCTTTGAAAAGTTAACTGTGCAACTAATGCAGGCATAATGCTATTACCTGGCTGTGGAGCTGCTGTGGTGGGGTGAATTGCTCGATTTGCGATCAGACTGACTCAGTTCTCATTTGTAGGCGTGTTATCACAACCCCATTTTCTCACCCCATGGCTTGAAGATATTTTTCTATCCTGTAGTTTAGATTCCCAGCTAGTCTCACATATGAATGACAGGATTTAGCTTGTTCAGTTTCTGTTATGGGACATCCTTTGATGTTTAGATATTTATATGGGAGCTCTGTCTTCATGAATATATAGATATGTATTATTGTATATGGATATATGTTACCATATATTATTATATATAGATATTATATATATTAGTATATATAGATATATATAGTATATGTAGATATCTATACTTTTTATATATACTTCTATATAACTATATTTACATTTATATATGAATATAAATATATTTATATTAATTATATACTGCATATCTATTTCTATTTTTTCATATATATCTCTATATTTAAATACACATGGCGCAGTCATGGCTAGAACTTTGGAAAATTTGGCCTTCGGTGTCCTCAGCATCCAATTTCTATAACCTCCTCTTTCTATCATTTCTTCTATGTCTAGATGCTTGGTACCATCAGGCAGCCCCAGTTTGTCAGGGTAGAAGGTAATCTAGACTATCTCTTCTACTAAGGCATTGGCTACCTCTCTCTGGCATCTTCCTATCTGCAAAGGAGAGAGGAGAGGTGATACACTACCACAAAGAATCAATCAGTGATGCTGCGAGTTCTGGCTAATATGGAAGTCTGAGATGAAGGCCTGTCTGCCTCCAGACACATGGAAATGCTGAATAAAATATGTCAAACATTTAAAAATCACATAGTCAATTTAGAAACCATAAAAGTTACTCCATCCCCAATACGGTCAGAATAGTGAGTGTACACTGAAGTCAAAGGACCAAGGAAAAATTTAAATGAGCATAATGGTTAGGTCTTGAAGCTTCAAAACCCATGAGAAGATGAGCCCAAGTTGCAGACCCCTTTGTCTGAGAGGAGCTAGAACTTAAGTTCCTGCATAAGTCAGGAGTCAGTAAAGGCTTCCCATTAGTGAAATGGGGGGACTCTGCACCAGGGAAAACCTCAAAGGAGCAGTCATCTTGCTGGAAATAGTCATCTGCAAGTATTTATAACATCAGACCAGTGATGTGTGATTATGTTGGGTGAGGATTCACAGCATCCACTGGGTACAGTAACCTCAAGCCAAGAAATTAATAAAAAGATCACCACAGAACTGTGGAAAATGAAAATGCTTGATAGTAAATGAGAAACTTAGGATTTTTTTTTTTTTTGTCCATGGAGGGAACAGAGTCTCACTCTGTTGTCTGGGGTAGAGTGCCGTGGCGTCAGCCTAGCTCACAGCAACCTCAAACTCCTGGGCTCAAGACGTCTTCCTGCCTCAGCCTCCTGAGTAGCTGGGACTACAGGCATGTGCCACCACGCCTGGCTAATTTTTTCTGTTTTTTGTAGAGATAGAGTCTCACACTTGCTCAGGCTGGTCTTGAACTCCTGAGGTTAAGCAACCCTCCCGCCTCAGCCTGCCACAGTGCTACGATTACAGGCATGAGCCACCATACCCGGCCATGGATATTTCTATACTTAGAACATGGGACTCCTACTAAACACATTTCCTCTCTCCTGAGATGGAATGAGAGTAAATGTTACAGATTGTACAAGGAAATACCATACTAGAGAGAGTATTTATACTCTCAATAACTGAGGATTAAAATAAGACTGTGGGAGATTTTAAAAATTATTTTTAAGTGCTCAAAGAGATAAAGATATATAAAATATAACAAAAACAAGAAAGTATAAAAAAGGACAGATTTGAAAAAAGAATAGGGAATGCTGATATAAGAATATGAAGTCAAGGTAATTAAAAACCCAATAAATAGATGGAACAGATATAATAAAAAATGAAATGAGTGACTTGGAAAATAAATGTGGCACTCATAATACAACTCACAGACAAAAAGATGGAAAATAGAAAAGACAAGTGAAGAGACATAGAAGATAGCATAAGAAATTCCAACATAGGTGTAATTGGAGATCCAGAGGGAGAGAAGAATAGAGAGAGAAGAGGATAGAGATAATAATAAAAGCTTTTACAGAATTGAGGAAAGACTGCCTTTAAGGAAGACATAAGCATTAAAAATAAAACTAAACAAAACGACAAACTAACAAAAAAACTCAATTGTGAAACTACAGATGAAGAAAAAAATCTGAAAACCTATTAGAGAGGAAAGACAGATTACCAAAAATTAGATGGATAGCCAATTTTACATAAGCAACAATAGTTACCAGAAGATAATGGAGTTATCTGCTAAATAGAAATTATGGTCAACCCAGATTTATAAAGTCACCTAGTCTATTATTAATAGGTCAGAAGAGACAAGGATGGCATTTCAGACATACAAAGACTGAAGAGAGCTTACCACTGAAATTTTAATTAAAAAGACAATTAAACGATTTTCTTCAATAAGAAAATGAGACCTAGAAGCGAGTTTAAGAAGCAAATCTCTGGCAAATGACAATAATAAATAATTATTCAATTAAAATAACACTAATTTGCAGGAATTTAAAAACAAGATAGAACTAAAGTACTGGACAAAAATGGCAGGGACAATTACAAGGGAAAGAATGGGTTAAAGTATTCTAAGATTCTGGTGTTGTTCAGATAGAGCAAAGTGATGCTGATTAATTTTGGGGTTTGGTTAAGATATTTTTAAGAATTTAAAGTAAATATCATATGAATAGACCATATAACTTCTAGAACAGTAGAAAGGGAAAAAAGGGAGCTAAAGAAATTGTAATGATAACGTTTCAAGCACTAACAGGAAGTTTTATTACCATATGTGTGAATACATGTGTGTGTGTATGTGCTGGATGCCAGATGTCTTCTGAGAGCACACAAATCCACTCTATTTCCATGAGGTCCTGTACCTGTCCTAACAGATAAATCTAAAGCAAAGTTTTAACACAGCCACAGACCTAGAATGGCAATTTTTTCAGGTTATTCTGTTGCAGCAAGTACAATTATACATGTTGCTGCAGTCAACAGATTCTTTATCTCTGGAAAACCAGGCTGCAGGTGCCTCCAGGGGACTTTTTACATCTTTGCTTTCTGGTCAGTTTTTGAAGGAACCCAGGGTCTTTTTTTCTTGCGTTGCCAGGCTTGTATTCTGGAGATCTGATGTCTTTTATATTGATTTCCCTCCCTCTTGTGATGTTCAACACCCATTGTCTATAAAGATATATCACAGAGCCCCTTTCAGAGAGGCCTCCAGCCACAGCACAGTCCACACTCAGCCTTCGTGCAGGAGGACATAGAGCAGCACAAAAAGAAAAACAATGTTCTGTATTCTCATTGTCTTTCCAAAATGATTAACTAACATTTACTTTCCTCATAAAAGTGTCTCCCTGTTGGGTTTTTGGTTTTGTTTGTTTTTTTGCATTATTCTGCAAGGCTTTTGGTTCAGACTAGAGGTGATGTATTCTTTGCAGGATCCTAGTTTTTCCCTAACTGGTATCTGATCCCTTCTACTTATCACAGTCATGGGTGAGTTCTAGTTTTCTTGAACTAGGGATTCTTGCCTGTCTCCTTTAATATCTTAGCAGCCATCACTTTTCTCTAAAATATTTTGTCAGCATACAGTTAAGTGAAAAAAGTAGATTACAAAAGGGCATGCATAATATAATCTCATTTTTATTTTTCTTTTTTTGAAAAAAATGGGAGTTGTGAAACATTGTTCATCAAAATGTTAACCATGGATAGCTTACTATGGAATTATAAAAAAATTATTGTTTTTTAAAATAACTTTTATAACTGTTTTTTTCCTATAGCAAGCATGTATCACTTTCATAATCATAAAAAGTCCTGTCTTTTTTTGTACCAAAACCTAAAGGGTTTCTATCAGGTACATCATTTCTGACCTCACACCCTGGAGAGTCTATAGATTGTCAAAGGCAGGCATACAGTAAGTATGTAGACTGTTTTGTGAAGGAATATAGACACTGCAGTTTGGTGAACCACTTGAAAAACAAAGCTGCTGCCTACTATTCAATTGCAGTTAGGTTTATTTTAGAAAAAGGCCCGGTGAAGTGCTGCAGAAGTGGCCATGGAGATATTATGACATGGTAAGACCAGCATGGAATTTGAGAATCTTATGGACTGTGTACCTCAGGCCAGGGGAGCAGGCCTTCATACAAGAGGCGCTCCTTATCCTTCTTACCCTGTTCTAATTTTTCTCCCCCACCAACCCAAGAAGTTATCATCTTACTCTCTATATAAATTACTTGATGTTCATTATTATTCACTTTCTGTCTCCTGCTCCAAGAATCTAACCCCCCTGAGGGCAAGCATCTCTGTCTGTTTCCGTCATTGTTGTCTCTGCGGATTCCAGCACACAGTAAGTGCTCGGTCAATATGAGTTGAAGGAAGGAATAAACGTGAAATGGCTATGTCTGCACGGAGAGAAATGTGGTACACTGCAGGCAGGGGGGTGGCATGAGTAGAGATGAGAAGGTAAGAAAGGCAATAGCATGGGTATGGGGCCATGAGGAGTCTGACCTCGTGGCAGGGAGGATCCTTGAAGATGAGTAGTAACAAACGAAGTTGGATGATTAGACTGGGAACAGATGATAAAAAGGAAAGGAAAATAAAACAGAGGAGAATGAAAATAAAATGTGAGCACACTCAGAGGATATGCTGAGAGCAATGCAGGATTTCCTGACATGGCCTTAGGTCAGGGCTCAAGCTTTGAAACAGGGAAGAATCTCTCACCTGACTTACTTTAAAGGAAAAGTGGACACTGGTATAAGATTTGAAATAGGAATGGGCTGGCTGGTTACTTTCATTGTCTGTCTGTGATAATATTACCTGATTCAAACATTCAGAGCTTAAAGGCTTTGCATTTGGAATTATTTTCAGTTCAAACCACCTGACAATGCAAGACAGCTATATTCATGCAGAAACAGAACACTTAAGGAGACACAGACCTTTTTTTCTTTAGGCTTCTTTGAAACTCTAATTAAATGAAATGGATCTGTGTCTCGTGCTTAGCTCTGATTTTTTTCCATACAGTGCATTTGGGAGGCAAACCGTGAATATGTATTTGAGTATTTTGGTAGTGCTCATTTGTGATGAGTATGGATAGAAATGGAACTCACTCAGTATAAAATGTTTACATGCTACAATGAGCACGCTTTTGCTGTTTCTGAAAAGAGACAGCACGCCTTTTTGCTTAGCCCAGCTTCTGAGGGTGACATGTCAGGGAGCTCCTCCTGCCATGCGGAAATCATGAATTACACTAGAAAATGGAAATCGTAATTAGGATGGGCAGAACTGAGACCCTGTATTCTTTCCAGATATGTGCGTATCTGCTATGTGATTTCCAAGCTGCATGAAGAATTATTTCAGTCCTCAGGTTGTTTGATTGATGGCCCTGGAGAATTTTCTATTTCCAGATTATTCCAAGGAAGACCCAAAATGGATGTCACTGGGAAACATTACAATGGAATATTCTAGAACTGAAAGGGAGTCTGAGAAAGTCTAGACAAGGAATGCATTATTTCCTTGAGATTATCCCCCTGAAGGGAAAAGGATAGACTCTCTCAGTCTCAGAGGGATCTTCCTTCCTGTCTCAGCCTGGGACATTTACTTTTAGAAAGTGAAGAGGAGAAAAACACACTGGAGAAATGGTGCAGTGATAGTAGCTTAAAGTACCTTAACCACCCTCTTACGATGTGCATAGCCATTCATTTTGGAAATATTTTTAAGAGCATAAGCAAAGCAAGTATTCCATGCCTTATTTTATACTGCAGAATCCAGAACTGGTGCTTTTGAAACTTTACCTTTCCAAATTTTTCCAGTGGCCTGGTACTGAGGCATTTAACCTGTGGCTCAAAGCTGGTCAGTCATTCCTGTCTTTAAGATTTATTTGGAATGAGAACCAAACCAGCGTAGGTGTCAATGGGGGAATGAGGAGATTTTGGATGCTGAAGAAGGAATGGTAGAACTAGAGCAGAGAAACACAACGGCCTGAAAATGGGATCATCAGAGCAATGGAATAAGTGTCATAAGGGGCAGGGAAAATCTGGCAAAGGTGAGAACCAAAGTTCATCAATGCCCTCAATAAAAAGCTAAAAAATTCATTGTCAGTAAAATTTTCTCTGGTTTATATGACGGCCACAGAACTGTCGCATGTGTTCATATTATCGTATCTTTTGAATTCTTTCACAGGGCATAGTTTTGCTTTTAATCAGTCATTAGTGAACATTGGAGCAGCAATTTACTTTTTTCATGGCTTCAAATGAGGTGTAATAATCTCTAAAGAACCAAATGTATCTGTAAGACTGGTTATTCCTAGACTCCAGGGACAGGAGCAGGTTAGTGCCAAAGAGACATAGTTAATGGGGAAAACCTGAGGATGTGGCATATTTAGTCAAATCTTGCCATTTTCATTGTTTAAAGGATTACTAAGAGTCAGACAGACACCAGCTATAGTGTTATGTCACCCATAAACTTACTGACCAGTCAGCCTGGTTTTTATGCCTGACACTGACAACAGTTTATGAAAAAAGAAAGAATATAGCATAACCTAGAGCATTTGAAGAACCATGCCAAGACATTCCAAGATTTCTACAACTGAGAAAACTAGGCTTAAGAATAGCCAGCACTCACCTGACTTTCTCCAGAGGAGATTAGGAAATCACTATCGCTCTTTCAATTAGAAGCAGAATATTTCCCTTTCTGGCTTCATTCCTGCCCAAGTTTAGGAGAAGATTGAGGAATTTTACTTTATCCCCAGTAAGGAGAAATACTTCTTAGAGCCAAGAGCTCTGGTTGCACCAAACCACCCTGGGTATGGTTTTCCAACTCTCCTATGTATGCTCCTGACTTGGGCGGGCAGGGTTGGGTTTGGGGTTGGGGTAGTGGAATGCCTGTTTATTATTTACTCAATGACTGAAGTCTACAAAAACAGAGATATTGGACAATTAAGGCCCTGAAGTGACTTTTATGTGTGCCCTGATTTGACTACGTAATTAGGCTGAGATAAATGGGCACATACATATCTCCCATTTCCCTTGTATGAGCCTAGCCTAAGGGACATCTATGTTATACGAAGAGCCAACTTCCTTAACGCCAGCTCCCCTAAGTCAATGACATTAAGCAGTCTTAGATGTAATTTGAGTCTGTCTATTCTACATAGACCACCACACTATCAGGACATTGATGGACACACTCCTAGCATCTTGAGAATCACGGATGGGACATAAAAGGAGTCAATATTCTGATAAATCCAGATACAGTTATCCCAGTGCAAGGAGCTTCTTTTCTATTTCTGTTTGAACTTTCAGAGCTCAGTGGGAGCCCATTGTGCATAGGGTGATCAAATGGCAAGGATCGTGGGAGCCTGCAACCTCTTTAGGAAGACCTCAGATCCCCATGATGACTTTGAATCCCTTTCATTAATATCTGCCACTCAGAATACTTTCCCCTCTCTCCTTTGATAATGGAAATCCTACAGTCTCCGGAAAACCTCTTGCTTCTCTGCCTCACACTGATCTCTCACCTCCTCGAACTGTTTTAGCACCAAAGGTCTGGACAGCAACACTTAGAAGTTGCTTATATTCTGGTTTGTACCCAGTTTCACATGAATTCCTTTTTCTGTGACCACGTTATAAAGTTAGAACCAAATCCTATCTTTTCTTTTAGCTCCTCCTATGGAAGACTGGCAGAGACGAATGGATAGACTGATAAAAACAGCTTAGGAGCTACTAATAAGAATGAACATGAGAATGTAAGTGATGTGCTGTCTTTTCCTGATTAAACAAAGTCATAAACAGCCAGGGGACACTCACATTTTCAGTTGGTGAGGAGTACCTATTCTGTTTATTACTGTTCCTTGCAGGAAAACTTTCTCCCTCCCTCATTTCTTTTATACACCACACTTAAAATTGGAGGCATAACCTTGTTCAAGAATGTGCAAAACAGGAACATGGTAATGAACTCTTGTTGCTGCTATAAACTTGATGAATGACTTGTGGAGGAAGGGCATTAAATGGCAATCTCAGTCCAGTGATTAGCTCTGTGGCATTCCTCCCTTGGAACTCATGCACACCAGCATAGATTTCATTTTGCTCTAAGTTTCCTATGGGCTCCAGCAGGTGTGCAGGAATGTTACTGGGGCTTGGCTGGAAGAGAAGGAGCAAAGAAGGTCTTTCCGTTTCTTTTTCCAGCATTCCTACTGCCTGCCTCCATCTCACCTCCCCCAACCCACCTCACTCACAATTCTGTGTTTGGTCTGGAAGGAACCTTAGGTGTTACAATGACCTGCACTTCTGCACTTGCCCTCTGACCTTTGCCCACCTCAGACTGCCAGGACAGGAATGCCCATATTTAGTCTCCTGCTTCTTTTTTTTTCTTTTCTCCATCTTGTTTTAAATTATTACTATTTTAAAATATTAAGGGGATACAAATGTTTTGGTTTATGTGGGTCCCTTTGGTAATGCTTGAGTCCTGGCTATAGGTGTGCCCATCACCCAGATAGTGTTCATTGTACCCATTAAGTAGGTTTTTGCCCCTCCCCTCCTCCCTTCCCCCCTAGTGGATTTCCGCTGAGTTTTCCTTCCCTCTGTGCAGCTCAGTCTCTTGCTTCTTACCTAAGATTCAGATTCCTGCCACAAGAGGGCGTGCTCCGGCCAATTTGCCCAGATGAACCGTCCAATGGGTATGCTCCTAAAACAGTTTTATGTGGATTGCCTTTTTCAGTGTCTAGCTGTTTTTCCAGAACACCAACAGAGGGGCTTTCAGAAACTGCAAGAGCACTTTTATAAGTGACTAGTTATACTAAAAACTGAGGACCATTTTAACTATTAAATGTGATCTGACAATGACAAAGAGAATAAGAAAAACTTTTTCCCATGACCTATCATTTGGCTAATAACAATGAAGTGTGTGTTTGTTCTTCCCCTTTCTGATTGTTTCATGTGTATTTTATCAACAACTCAACTGGAGCAGAGATTGTGTGCCACGTGTCTTGCATCCTCTATTGCACAGCTCCTAACACAGGACTAGTATTTTATAGACCTTATTATCCAGTATGGATCCTGGAGCAGCAGTGTTGGCTTCACCTGGGGGCAGGTTAGTGGTCCCACCCAGATATGCTCAATCAGACCCTAAATGGTAGTGAGGTCCCCAGGTGATTTATATGCACATTAAAATTTGAGTTGGCTTGATGTAGGAGACACTAAGCAGGAAGTCATGAAATGCTGAGTTTAACTATAAGAAAAATCCTCCCTTTTTGCAGAGATGAAATCCTGTATCTTGGCTAAGAGATTCTGGTTGAATCTACATGTCCCTAGAATGTTAATTTCAAGGGAAGGCAGAGAAAAGTAGGCAAAAACAAGAACAAAGAAAGCCAATAAATCTAGTTGACTTAGATAGAAAATTTCCTTTAAAAATGTTTTGCTGAGACAGCTTGGGCCAATTTTTATTAATGGATACACCCTATTGGAGCATTTCCCCTTTGGCATGGAAAAGGCTAGCTTTGCACTCGGGTTTTTACTGCTTGGATCAGACACCCATCCACTTCTAAGGCATCCTTTATTTCCTCACTGCCAAGTGCTTAAGGCTGAGTGGGAAGTAGGAGAAATGCTGAGCAAAAAGACCCGCATGTGAAAGTCACATACTTGGCAGAAATAGAAGGGTTACTTTTTTCTTCAGACTTGGACATGCTCTTACTATCCTGTACTAACATGACTGTAAGACTCGCAAGATCTAATTTCTCCTTAATAGATGAGAGGCAACATGGCAAAAAGCAAAGCATTATATGGAAAATTGCAGAGGATGTAGAGTCTGAGGAAACCCACTTCCATGACTTCCTAACTGTTGATCTCAGGCCAGTTAATCAAACTTCTCTGAGCTTCATTTTATCACCTGTGAGATGGACATAAATACTTATCCCAGCAGCCACTACAAGCCTGCTGTGGGAGATTAATGAGCTAATAGGTATATGAGGCATTTTGAAATCAAGAAATAGAATAGCAATACAAAGATATTCAAGCTACCACTGCAAATAAAATGGATGAGAACTTTGTGTGTATGTATGCCCTACCTCTCTCCATTAGAGAGCAAGGTTATCACCCTCCTATATATTATCTGGGCTATCGTTGTTGCATTCATAAATATCACAGAATAGATCATTGCACGAGCTTTGGAGTAAAAATGCCTGGTTCGAATGCTAGCTCTGCCACTTACCAACGGTGTAATGTTGGGCAAGTTACATAACCACTTTGGCTTCCAATTCCTCACTGTAAAATTGGGATGATAATAAGATTGTTATGATCATTAAGTAAGATAATGCATGTAAAATGGCATATCTCAGTTTCTGGCAAAAAAAACACCTCAACAAATGGCAGCTGTGATTGTTGTTGTTTAGCAATATGGGAACTCCTCAAGAGCAGGGACTGTGTGTCTTTATTGCCCATAAGATCTAGCAGTGAGTGAAACATAAGCTTCACCAAATAATTCCTTCATCTAATTAACACATTTTGTGGCTCAAGAAGAATTTGTTGAATTATTGATTGATGGACAGATTATGCTTCTCTTGTTTTGCTTGGTTTCCCTTACAGTTGCTCACAGTAGAATGGAACAAACACAACAGTGCATATGCTAGTGAGAAGGAGGTGGACCCAGCTTGAGGAAGCTCATTAGTTCTAAGCCTCATCCTCCCAGATGCACAGGGAGTGATGGCAGCTTCAATCGCTTACTCTGTGAACCCTGATAAATCACCTGATGGATTAGCAGGTGTCATCCATCAGCCTGCACTTGTCTTGAGTATTTGACTGACGTCTATAAATCTCCTCCTCTTAAAAATTGGCAGTGATCTCAGATTTGGCCTCACTCTCTTAAAGTTAGCGTGAAACTTACTCTCTATGCAGGATTTTGTTGTTGTTGTTATGGGACTTGATGCTTCAGGAAACCACCATCCTTTTCCCCCCAAAGCAAATATCTGCTTTAGTAAATGAAAAGTTGCCTCTTAACTATCTTAACTTGATTGGACTGAGTGAAAAGTTATATGTACAAGTGAAGAGAAGCAGGAATTTAAGGGAAGGTATACGGGGGCTACCTTCTAAACAAATATGTGAAGGTTGGTATCTCCATTTTTAACATTCAGTAAAGAAAAAAAAACAGCTTGAGTTCTTCACCTGGTCAGTCAGGCAGCGAGGGGCCACCCTCAGTAGATAGGATCTCGGAAGCACAAATGTCAGTGTGATTACAGGAAGATCATCCTCCTCCCAAATTTAAGTTCATGTTCACATAGACTTGCAGTCCAAACAAGTAAGTTAGTCAAGATATGGTTTTTCATGTATTAAAGCAGATCTCTTTAAGCACCTGTTCCACACTGACTGAAATCTCACCATTAGTAATTAATCCTTTAGACTGGGAATTAACCATTTCATCTTTTTTTTAAAAGGCAAATTGTCTTGGAGGAGCCAGTTCATGAACTCCTTAGACTTTCAGTGTCAATAAGTTCTTCAGATGCTGCTATCCTTACTGGGAAAGAAGAATTAAGCATAAGATTTTAGAAGATTGAGAGCCTGATTTAAGAAAGGTGAGGTGATGGATATTTTAATTAGCTTGATTATGGTAATCATTTAACAAATGTACACATATATCAAAACATCAGGTTGTATACAATATATGTGATTTTTATATGTCAATCATACTTCAATAAGATTGGAAAGAAAAAGTTTGGGAAAATAATAATAGGCAAAAAAAAGTGGTTTTCTTATAGAAAAAAGGGGAGGGCATTCTAAAAGCTTGGAAAAGGAACCAAGAGGTAGAGATGACAAATTCACAAATTTTATCTGCCACGATCATTTCCATGTGCCCAGGCCTGTGCTAGGTGCTTTGGAGGTATGTGAGAAGAGGGAAAGGCAAGATCAGTGGTCAGTGTGTGGTTAAGCTGAGACCCCATGAATGGGAAACAGAGCAAACACGATTTCCTTATTATTCATATCTTACATTTCTATGCACTTTTAACGTTTCAAAGCACGCTCACATCCAAGTGCAAATTACATGTTTATAAAACATTTGGCATCAACAATTACTATCTCTATGTCCAGACTCTCTCAGAATCTCAGACCTACTGGAATGGTTAACCTCCTCTTGATTCATTTAGGCTTCTCTGGCATTTATCCCTCACTTTTATACTCTTCCTTTCTGCCTGTTTAACTTCTGGAATGGTCTGAACCGTAAAAACGCATCTCTGGTCATTTGATTTCTGTGTGGGCGGGCGAGGGTGGATCTCAACACTGCCGGGGAGATTTATGAAGTGTAAGATTCAGGTAATTTATTTGTTGGGGGATGGGCAGGCGAACGGGTCCATATTCTATTTGAGTCTTTTACTGTTTAAAACATCTTATTAAGCCATAAACAGCCCAGATGGATGTGGTTGTGATGGGCATGGGCTAAATGAGGAAATAAAAATAAATAGTTTGTGCATCGATTGGAGCTTGCCTTTAGACTGCATCTTTTCATTTTAATACCATTCTATTAAAAAACAAAAAACTAGCAAGATTCCCTAGAGCAAAGCCATGAGGATATTTTTAACTTGAGTATTATTCTTTCTTAATTGTATCTTCTCTGGGTAGACACACACATTGAGTTACCAGCAAGGAAGGAAAAAAGCCAGTTCATTTCTGGCATATCTGTGAGTGCCGACAAACATAACACATTGAGAGGTCTTGCTCACAGTTTGCCTTGTCAAGAAAGGTCAGCAGGGCAAGCATGGCCAAAGCAGAAGTCTTAAAATATGGAGATGGTGACCTCCCTTGGCTGTTGATTAGAAGGAGACTGTGTTTGATGGCAAGCCAGAAAGGCCTTGAGTGACCTCTGTCAAGTGCTGCCACCTGGAAGTATTAGCTGCTGAATAAAAGGCACCAAGCAGGTCACCAGGGCCATGAAGGCTTGGAGCATCAAATAACCAAGAGGGTGGAGGATCTAAGAGAGGGAAAATGTAAATGAGAGAATGCCTGTGCTTTCCCAAGCAAGGAAGCATCCTTGTTACTATAAGCTTACTAGTTCACAGTGGGGCTCTCACCTGTCTTCTTCCTATATTCCCTTCCAGCCAAGGGAATTGCCCTCTACCCTCATGGATAAAGCATAAAGGAGAGAAGTGTGGAGAGTTACAATGAGTACAGTGTCAGGGGCATCTATAAAATTATGGATTTCAGGAACTCTGCTTTTTTTGTCAGACTCACACAGCCCCTTCTCCAATACATAAAAAAGAAATAAAAGCAAAACCAAACTAAAACAAACAAGCAAAAAACCCAAGCATATAGATACAAAGCTAATAAATTATTCTCTTTCTGAGCTGGGCAGCTCTTAAATATTATAGGTTTTATTTTAAGGATCCACCTAGAAACAGATAAAAATAAGGAGACTTAATGGGAACGCTAAAACCACATCACCCCCAAAAGTGACAAGAGCTTCTGTGTTCTTAGTTGAAGCAATAAATACAACAAAGATACTTATTTACAGAGTATTTATGGAGAACAGGAAATTAGATAAGGACTTTCACCTTCTAGACACTAATTCATGTTTGACCTTGGTCAATAATGACAACTTAATTGGCCCAATTCTTCCATTTCCCAGCTGCTGACTAAGTTAATTTGCAATTTAACAGGCAGTTGTATGCAAACCCTTGGGCCAAAGCTACTCTCAGTTGGAGCTTTACCCAGGAATGAGTTGGCACACTGGAACTTGAAGGCAAAACAGCTCCAGGAAGAGATTTCCTTCCCTCTATGACTGTCTCAGTGGAGAAACTGTAGGTTCTGGTTTATGACAGTCCCAAGTGCTTAGGCTCAGTAATCCTTTCCTCTAATTATAGATGACAACAAAGGAAGTTTTAACAGTATTAATTTTCCTGTTAGTCCCTCTTTTACTCTAGTAGGATAATTCTGGAAAATGGTAGATGCCAGCCAAAGGGAGGCCTTACGTAGGTAGCAGAAAGAACCAGACTTGGGTTCAAATCCTTGATTCACCACATAAAGACCTTCTGATGTCAGTTGGTTGCTTACCCTTTCTGAACATCAGTATCTCTGTCTCAGATGTAGTGTTTAGAACACCTGGCCCTTAATAAGTGTGAAATAATTATTGTTTTTAAAAAATCAACTTTGTTGAAGTGTAATTTGACAAATAATAAAATGCTTTCATTTTAACTGTTCCACAAGAAAAAAAAATAAAAAAAATAAAAGAAAAAAAAAGAAAAAAAAAGAAAACAAAGAAAAAAAGAAAAAAAAGTTAAAAAAAACCCAGAAAAAAAAACCAGAAAAAAAAGAAAAAAAAAAGAAAAAGAAAAAAAAGATACATTCTGTAACTATCACCACAATCAAGATATAAATGTCTCCACCACCCTGAAAAGTTTCCTTTTGCTCCTTCCCAGACCATCCCCATCATCACCCTGGGGCCCAGGAAACTACCAATCTGCTTTCTTTCATCATAGATTAGATTTTCTTTTTTTGAGTTTCATATAAATATAGAATAATATGGCATATATTTTTTGGTGTCTGGCTTCTTTGCTTAGTATTTTTTGAGAAATGTTTCCATGCTGTTTTATTAGCGGTTAATTCTTTTAAAATTATTATTTGGTATGGTATTATATGGATATAACACAATTGGTTTACCTATTGACTTGCTGATGACTATGAGTAATTTTCAATTTGGGGTGTCATGAATAAAATGAGTGAACATTCTTGAAAAGTCTGTGTGAACATATGTTTTTATTTTTCTTGGGTAAATATTAATACTTTATAAAAAACTGACAGACAGTTTTCCAAACAGATTGTACTATTTTACATTCTCACCAAAAATGTATGAGAGTTCCAGTGGCTCCATAGCCTTACCAATACTTAGTAATATCAGTTTTTAATTTTGGCCATTCTAGTGGGTATGTAATAGTATTTCACTATGGTTTTAAATTGCATTTCCCTAATGAGTAAAGATTAGCATATGTTCATGTGCTTATTGCCCATTTGTATTATCTTCTTTTGTGAAGTATCTGTTCAGATCTTTCACACATTTTTAGATTGTCTACTTATTTTTTATTTCTAAGAGTTCTTTATATATTTTTGATATAAGTCCTTTTCCAGATATATGTATTATAAATATTTTCTCTTAGTCTGTGGCTTGTTTTTTCATTTTGTTGATGGTATGTTTTTAATTTTTTTGGATGGTATCATTTGAAGAGTGGAAGTTTTTTATTTTGATGAGCTCCAAAATAACATTTTTATTTTATGCTTATTGTGTCCTCTTTAAGAAATCTTGCCTACACCAAGATTGCAAAAATTTTTTCCTACGTTTTCTAAGTTTTAAAGTTTTAGCTTTTGCATTTAAGTCTATGATCCATTTAGTTAAATTTTGTATATAACATGGGGTAAGGCTGAGGTTTATTTTTTTTCCCATATGGATATGAAGTTGATTCAGTATCATTTGTGGAAAAAGACCTATTCTTCCCCTATTGAATTCTATAGAACAAACTCTTTCAGGATACAGAAGATGAGGGAACATTTCCCAATTCACTTTATAACACAAGTAGAACAAAACCAAAGAAATGACCAAAAAAAAAAAAAATAGACAAATATTCCTACAAATAACAAAATTTTTAACAAAAATATTAGCAAATCCAAATTTGTGTGTGAGCAATGTTTAACAAATGTAAATCAGATATTTTCACTTGGTTTCTCAAAACATCCCATTAAATTCCTATCACACTAGCTATGACACCTAAACTTGTTCCCATGGCCTATAAGGTATTGTATGACAATACACAGCTTCCTCTTTGACCTCATATCTTACTAACTTCCTCTTTGTTTATTCCGCTCTAGCCATACCATGTAGACACACTGTACATGTTCATATATATTCTTTTTACAAACTGGATTTAAACTTAGCTATCATCCACCTCACTGGCTTTCAACTCTAGATGTATTAATACATTAGAATCATCAAGGGAGTATTAAAAAATAATTAATGCTTAGACTCTCTCCTAGACAAATGGAATAAAAATCTCTGGAAATGGTATTTAGGCCTGTAGATTATTTTAAAAGCTCTCTAGGGGATTCTAAAGTGCAACCTGAGATGAGAACCACTCACCCTCATTTCCTCATTATTCCCAGGGACTCAAATCCCCTTGCCCCATTCAGAGATCTAACCAGTCTAACATTGGCCTCCCATTTTTTACCAGGAGCCAATAGAATCATCATCCTCTCCTTCTTGCTTTATTTGAGTAAGTGGGACTCAAGGCTCCTTGGCCCATTAACTCTCAGAATCACAGAATGATGGGATAGAAAGGGACTTAAGTCATCTAACAAGGAAGTGCTCAGAGAGGCAAAGCTGAGTGGAACCCAAATTTTCTAGTACCATTACAGTTTTAGTTACCCAACTTACTTTCTTTCCTTTCATCTGTGCTGAGTGTGCCTAAAGAATTGAGAATTTTGGGGCGTGGGGGGAACAAGATGGCAGAATAGAAACCTCCAGTGATCCTCCCTCCACAAGAACACTTAGTTCAGCAACTATCCATGCAAACACACACCTTCTGAAGAACCAAAAATCAGGTGAGTGATTGTATTACCTGTTTTAAAAGAGGTACTGAAGAGGGCAAAAAATACAGTCTTACATTGCCTGTACCACCCCTCCCACATCCCCCAGCAATGCCACACCAGCATGCCAAGCGGAGAAAGAGTCTGTGTGCCCAGGGGAGGGAGAGTGAAGTGACTCTGGGGTTTGGATTGAAACTGAGGGCCACCTTGGCAAAGGGGAACACAGCACAGGGAAGAATTCTACCAATGCTCATGGGGGAAGCATTTTGACCAGCCTGGCCAGAGGGAAATTCTCTGCCCAGAAGTCTGAGTTTCCACTAGCCCCACCACTGGCAGACAAAGAGCAGCTTAGGGCCTGGACTAAATTTGTGAGGCAGTTGGGCCACAAGGGCTGCAGTCCTTGAGCAATTCCTGCTGCTGTGCTGGCTCAGAGCCAGTGAACTTGAGGTACACATGACTCAGTAAGATACCAGCAGCTATGGCCAAGGCAGTGATTATATCACCCCTCACCAACTATAGGCACCACAGCTCAGAGAAAGGCTTTTTCCACTTGAAGAAAGGAAAGGGAAGAGTCTAGCAAACTCCTGAGGCCCCTGATTCCAGGCCTTAGTTCCTGGACAGCATTTCTGGACCCACAGTGGGCTAGAAGGAAACATGCTGCCTTGAAGGAAAGGAACATTCTTGGCAGGATTCACTACATGCTGACTAAAGAGCCCTTGGGCTCTGAATAAACATCAGAGGCAGCCAGGCAATGGTAACCACTGGGTTTGGGTGAGACTGGGCTGGCTTCAGGTGTGACCTAGTGCTGGTGGTAAGGGAGTACCCATATCACTCCTCCCCAAACTTCAGCAGCCTAGCACAGAGAGTGAGGAAAGAGAGTGAAAGGCTTTGCCTGGTAATCCAGGGAATTCTCTTGTATCTCACTCAAGCTGATCAAGGTGGTACCCACCAGGAGTCTGCAAGAGTCACAGCACTACTGGGCTTTGGGCACCACCAGTGCTGATATGCCTGCAGTGACCAAAGAATTAGATCATAACACTCAATTCCCTTTGAGTATCTGGAAACTCTTCTCAAGAAGTACAGGTATAAACAAGCCCAGACTGTGAAGACTAAAATAAATACCTAATTCCTGAATACTCAGACATCAGTGAACATCCACAAGCACCAAGAACACCCAGGAAGACGACCTCATAGAAGGAACCAAATAAGGTACCAGTGACCAATCCTGGAGTGATGGAGATAGGTGAGTTTTTAGACAAAGAATTCAAAATAGTTGTGCTGAAGAAGCTCAATGAACTTCAAGGCAACACAGAGAAGGAATTCGGAAGCCTATCAGAGAAATCTAACAAATAGATTAAAATAATTTAAAAAATCAAGCAGAAATTCTAGAGCTTAAGAATTCAATTGACAAACTGAGACATGAATCAGAGTCTTTCAATGGCAGAATTGACCAAGCAGAATAAAGAGTTAGTGTGCTTAAAGACAGGCTATTTGAAAATGCACAGTCAGAAGAGAAAAAAGGAAAAAGAAAAAATAAGAATGAAGCATACATATAAGATCTAAAAAATAACCTCAAAAGAGCCAATCTAAGAGTTATTAGACTTAAAGTGGAGGTAGAGAGAGAGATTGGGATGGAAAGTTTATTCAAAGAAATAACAACAGAAACTCTCCAAATTTTCCAGAAAGATATCAGTATTCAGGTGCAAGAAGGTCATAGAACATCAAACAGATTGAATCCCAAAGGGCTACATGAAGGTATTTAATAATCAAGCTCCCACAGGTCACAGATAAAGAGAATGTCCCAAGGGAAGCAAAGAAAAAAATGTAAAGAAGCTCCTGTAAGTCTGGCAGCAGACTTCTTAGTGGGAACTGAATAGGACAGGAAAGAGTGGCATGATATATTCAAAGTGCTGAAGGAAAAGCACCTTAACTCTAGAATATTATGTCCTACAAAAATATCCATCAAACCATGAAGGAGAAATAAAGACTTTCCCAGACAAACACACACTGAGGGATTTCATCACCACCAGACCTGCTCTTTAAGAAATGCTAAAGGGAGTTCTTCAATCTGAAAGAAAAGGACATTAATGAACAAGAAGAAATCTTCTGAAGTTATAAAACTCACTGATAATGGTAGGGACACAAATACTCTGTTGCTGTAATTGTGATGTATAAACCACTTATATCTTGAGTAGTAAGACAAACACTAACCTATCAAAAATAACGACTTCTTAAGAGACAGATAATATAAAAAGATATGGATAGAAAAGACTAAAATTTAACAAGTGGTGGGGGATGGAGTTAAAGGGTAGAATTTCTGTTAGAACTGTTAAATTTCTCCTATTTGTTTGTAAGCAGAGTTATCATATGTTTAAAATAATTTGTTACAAAATGTTTTTTGCAAGCCTCATGGTAAACTCAAATCAAAAAACCTACAACAGATACACAAAAAATAAAAAGTGGGAAATTAAACACACTACCACAGAAAATCACTTTTAACAAAGGAAGAAAGGAAGGAAGGAAGGAAGGAAGAAAAAAGAGAGGACCACAAAACAATCAGAAATCAAATAACACCATGACAGTAGTAAGTCCTTACCTATAAATAATAACATTGAATGTGAATGGACTAAACTCTTCAATCAAAAGACACAGAATGGGAGAAAGAGGGAAGACCAGAGACACCAACTGCCAGAGTGTCTCAGTAAGAAGGAGAAGTTTTAGATGAAAGAGAAAAAATGAACAAGGATACAAACAGATATCAGGTGTGAATCTGAGGGAAGGGTGCCAGAATTTTCAGGATAGTCCATGGGAAAAAGTTGTGGATTAGAACAGGAAAGAGCAAGGTATTGGCAGAGAGCAACCCCAGAGAGGCTTAGAGTCCAGTGAGCAGGGTAGGTGGAGAAGTTTCTTTTTCTCTCCCTCACATCTCTGACAGTGGCAAGTTCCTGAGCTGCTGAACAGATCCTCCAAGCAGAAAATAAATAAACACTGGACTTAAATGGGACTCTAGAGCAAATGGCCCTAACAGACATTTACAGAACATTCTATCCAAAAACTACTGAATATAAATTTTTCTCATCAAGCACATGGAACATTCTCTAAGATTGATCACATCTTAGGGCACAAAACATGTCTCATGAAATTCAAAAAGTAGATATTATAATATGTATCTTCTCATACCATAGTGAAGTAAAATTAGAAATCAACTCCAACAGAAACAATACTACACAGTCGTGGAAATTAAACAACATACTGTTGAACGATTATTGGATCAAGGAGGAAATTAAGGTAGAAATCAAAAGATTCCTCAAACTGAATGACAAAGCAAACACAAGTTAGCAAAATCTGTGGGATTAAGAAAAGAAGTCCTAAGAGGAAAGTTCATAGCCTTAAATGCCTATATCAGAAATACAGAAAGATCACAAATCAGCAATCTAATGAATTATCTCAAGGAAACATAATAGGAAGAGCAAACCAATGCCAAACCCAGCAGAAGAAAATAAATAAGTCAGATCACAACTAAATGAAATCAAAAACAAAACAAAAAAAATACAAAAGATCAATGAAACAAAAAGTTGGTTCTTTGAAAAGATAAACAAAATTGATAGACCTTTCACTAGTATTAACCAGAAATGGAAAAGGACCCAAATAAGCTCAATTGAGAATGGAAAAGGAGATATGACAACTGATACCACAGAAATACAAAATATCATCTGTAAATACTACAAAAATCTCTATGCACATAAACTTGAAAACGATAAAGGACAAAGGAAAAGGACAAAGTCCTGCAAACGCACAACCTCCCAAGGCTCAATCAGAAAAAATAGAACCACTGAACAAACCAATTATGAGCAATGAAATTGAAGCAGCAATAAAAAAATCTTCCAACAAAAAATAGTCCCAGACCAGATGGTTTCACAGCCAAATTGTATCAAACTTACACAGAAAAATTGGCACCCATACTGCAGAAATTATTCCATAACACAGAAAAGGAAGGAATCCTCCCCAACTCATTCTGTAAAGTCAGTATCATCTTGTTACCAAAGACACGAAGGGACCCAACAAAAAATGAAAACTGTAGACCAATATGCCTTAGGAATATACATGCAAAATCCTCATCCTGAGAATAAAGAACAAAACTGGAGGGATCCCATTACCTGATTTCAAATAACACTGCAGAGCTGTAATAAATGAAACAGCACGGTACTAGCATAAAACAGACACATAGACCGATGGAACATAACAGAGATCCCCAAAATAAATCCACACATCTATAGTGAATTTATCTTCAACAAAGGTGCCAACAACATACAGTGTGGAAAAGACAGTTTCTTCAATAGATGGTGCTGGTAAAACTGGATAACCATATAAGGAAGAATGAAACTAGACTCTTATCTCTCACCCTATACAAAAATCAAATCAAAATGGATTAAAGACTTAAATTTAAGATCTGAAACTATGAAATTACTTAAAGAAAACATTAGGGAAATGGTTCAGTATATTCGTATGGGCAGGGACTTTTTGAGTAATACCCCAAATACAGGGAATCAAAGCAAAATTGGACAGATGAGATCACATCAACCTATAAAGATTCTGCACAGCGAAAGAACCAATCAACAAAGGGAAGAAAAAACCCACAGAATGGGAGAAAATATTTGCCAACTACCCATCTGACAAGTGATTAATAACTAGAATTATAAGGAGCTCTAACAATTCAATAAGAAAAAATCAAATAATCCCATTTAAAAATGGGCAAAGGAGCTGAATAGACGTTTCAGAAGACGACGTACAAATTAACAGGCATATGAAAAAATGTTCAATATCATTAGTCATCAGAAAAATGCAAATCAAAACCACAATGAGATATCCTCTCATCTCATGTAAAGTGGCTTTTATCAAAAAGACAGGCAATAACAAATGCTGTTGAGAATATGGAGAAAGAGGAAAACCCTCATACACTGTTGTGAATGTAAATTAGTGCAACCTCTATGGAAATTGTATGGAGGTTCCTCAAAAGACCAAAAATAGAACTACCATATGATCCATTCATCCTACTGCAGCGTACATATCCAAAGGTTGGGGATTCAGTATATTGAAAAGATAAATGCACTGCTACGTTTATTGTAGCCCTATTCACAATAGCCAAGATATGGAATCAACCTAAGTGTCTATCAATGGATAAAGAAATTGTGGTACATATACACAACGAAATATTATATGGCCACAAAAAAGAATGAACTCCTGCCATTTGCAACAACATGCATAAACTAGAAAACATTATGTTAAGTGAAATAAGCCAAGCATAGAAAGAAAAATCATACATGTTCTCACTTATACGTTGGAGCTAAATTTTAAAACAACTGATCTCATGAAGACAGAGAATAGAATGATGGTTACCATAGGCTGGGAAATGTAGTGGGGAGTGGGAGATAAAGTAGGGATGGTTAATGGGTGCAAAAACATAGTGAGATAGTTAAATAGAATGAACAATATTTGATAGCACAACAAAGTAACTATAATTAACAATAAGTTAGGGTACACTTAAAATAATTAAAATAGTGGAACTGTAATGTTCCTAACACAAAGAAATGTTAAATGCCTGAGGTGATGGATACCTCAATTACCCTGATTTGATTAATTCATGTTGTATGCCTGTATCAAAACTGCACATGTACCCTATATAGATATATAACTCTTAGGTATCCATAATAATTAAAAATTTCAAAAAAAAAAAAGAATCGAGAATTGGGAGGATCCTTAAATTTTTTAATGTGCTTGCAATCGTTATCATTCAATAAATTTCTTCTTCTAAAAGTGCTTGTGTTAACTTTTCTTTCCCCAGTGATCTGGGAGTGGAGGCTTTAGTGTCGGACCAGTGTTATCCTTTTTATATGCAAGTAAATCACTTGATTATATTTTTTGTCCTTATGTTATCATGAATATTTCAAATGAATTTTATATGGCTCATATTTATGGGTTGGGAGCTATTTCACATTTTGGCTCATTGCCGCCTCATCTGCATATACCATATCTCAGCTGATGTTGATTGGTCTCATTTACATATTCATCATGTTCCTATTTTCAAAGATATTTTGTTATAAACTGGCTTTTTTCCCCCTCCAGTATTATAATAACACATAGATGTGTTTTTAAATTGCACTCATTTCCATACATAATTTTTCTGGTTACCATAAATCACCACATTGTCACTTACTCCCCCCACCCTATTCAGTGTAATCCTCACACTTTATACCAAGCTGACATATGGCTTCAAAGTAATTAAAGACAATGTAAACAGTTTACAATGCACTTTGCAAAGCCACTTCACATTGCAGAGAGTTTAATGATTTCCTTCCCCCCCACAGCAAGTCCTAAAGCAAGGAAGAATAGGGAGATTTGAGGTAGTAATGCTGATAAAAGCTAGGTGTGAATAGTGGCTATTTCATTTCTCATGGAGAAGCTCCTTTTCCTTAGAAGCAGAGGTGGCTGGGTTAATCTGAGTTAATGAATGAGGAAGAATCAAGCAAGAATTGGGTTGTGCACTTTCAATCATTCTAATGGAAGGGGGAAGAACTAAACTCATTAAATGCCCATGTTGTGCGAGACACTGAGATTGGGTATTAAGGGCCTTGACAACCTTATGAAATATGTCTTATTATTAACATTTTATAGCAAGGGAGTTGAAAACCAGAGAGGTTTAAACACTTGTACAACATGGGGGCAGATCTAAAGGGAGAAGGAAATAAAGATGTGTGAACTCAGAATCTGTGTAAGTTAGTCTAGTTCCACACAGATCAGGTACATTCCATTCTGGAATATCTTTTTCTATTGTTTACCCACTGTGTTACCTTGGACAAGTATGAAAAATCTCTATAGGGAAAACTATAAAACACTGATAAAAAAATTGAAGGGGACACAAAAAATGGAAACACATTCTATGTTTATGGATTGAAAGAATATTGTGAAAATGACCATCCTGCTAAAAGTGACCTACAGATTCAATGCAATCCCTATCAAAATACCAATGACTTTCTTCACAGAAATAGAAAAAGGTAATCCTAAAGTTCACATGAAATCACAAAAGACCCCAATTAGCCAATGCAATGCTGTTAAAAAAGAATAAAGCTGGAGGCATCACACTACCTTCACAGTGTACTACAAAGCTATGTTAATCAAAACATCATGCTACTGGCACAAAAACCAACCCATAGATCAATGGGATAGAATAGAGAACCCAGAAATAAATCCATGTATTTACAGCCAACTGATTTTTGACAAAGGTGCCAAGGACTTTCACTGGGGAAAGGACAGTCTGTTTAATAAATGGTGCTGAGGCCGGGCGCGGTGGCTCACGCCTGTAATCCTAGCACTCTGGGAGGCCGAGGTGGGCGGATCGTTTGAGCTCAGGAGTTCGAGACCAGCCTGAGCAAGAGCGAGACCCCATCTCTACTAAAACTAGAAAGAAATTATATGGACAGCTAAAAATATATATATAGAAAAAATTAGCCGGGCATGGTGGTGCATGCCTGTAGTCCCAACTACTCGGGAGGCTGAGACAGGAGGATCCCCTGAGCTCAGGAGTTTGAGGTTACTGTGAGCTAGGCAGACGCCATGGCACTCACTCTAGCCTGGGCAACAAAGTGAGACTCTGTCTCAAAAAAAAAATAAATAAATAAATAAATGATGCTGAGAAAACTAAATATCCATATACAGAAAAATGAAACTAGATCCCATCTCTCACCATATACAAAAATCAACACAAAATAGGCCGGGCGCGGTGGCTCACGCCTGTAATCCTAGCACTCTGGGAGGCCGAGGTGGGTGGATCACTCGAGGTCAGGAGTTCGAGACCAGCCTGAGCAAGAGCGAGACCCCGTCTCTACTAAAAATAGAAAGAAATTATATGGACAACTAAAAATCTATATAGAAAAAATTAGCCGGGCATAGTGGCGCATGCCTGTAGTCCCAGCTACTCGGGAGGCTGAGGCAGTAGGATTGCTTAAGCCCAGGAGTTTGAGGTTGCTGTGAGCTAGGCTGACGCCACGGCACTCACTCTAGGCTGGGCAACAAAGTGAGACTCTGTCTCAAAAAAAAAAAAAAAAAATCAACACAAAATAGATTAAAGACTAAAATGTAACACCTGAAACCATGAAACTACTAGGAAAAAACATAAGGAAAATGTTTAAGGAAATTGTTCTGGTCAAAGATCTTAAGGAGAAGACCTCAAAAGCACAGGCAACTAAACCAATAATAAAAAAATGGAATAATATTAAACTAAAAATCATTTGTACAGCAATGGGAACAATCATTGGAGTGAAGAGACAGCCCACAGAATGGAAAAAAAAACATTTGCAAACTATTCATTTGACAAGGGATTAACATCCAGAATATAAAAGAAAACTAGTTCAATAGCAAAAAATAATCACATTTAAAAATGGGCAAAAAGTCTCAAAAGACATCTATCAAAAGATATACAAATGGCCAACAAGCATATGAAAAAATGCTCAATGTCAGTAATCAGCAGAGAAATGTAATTCAAAACCACAATGAGATATCATCTCACCCCATTTAGAATGGCCGTTATCAAAGACAAAATAAATAAATAAATGCCAGGGTGGATGTGGAGAAAGGAGAATATTCTTATACTGTTGGCAGGAATGTAAAATAATACACCCATGGCCAGGCACGGTGGCTCACGCCTGTAATCCTAGCACTCTGGGAGGCCAAGGGGGGAGGATAGCTCGAGGTCAAGAGTTCGAAACCAGCCTGAGCAAGAGCGAGACCCTGTCTCTACTAAAAACTAGAAAGAAATTATCTGAACAACTAAAAATATACAGAAAAAATTAGCCAGGCATGGTGGCACATGCCTGTAGTCCCAGCTACTCGGGAGGCTGAGGCAGGAGGATTGCTTGAGCCCAGGAGTTTGAGGTTGCTGTGAGCTAGGCTGATGCCATGGCACTCTAGCCAGGGCAAAGAGTGAGACTGTCTCCAAAAAAAAAAAAAAAAAATAGTACAGCCATTGTGGAAAACAGTATGGAAGCTCCTCAAAAAACTAAAAATAGAACTCCTATATGATCCAGCAGTCCCACTAGTGGATATATAACCAAAGGAAAAGAAATCAGCATATCACAGTTATCTGCACTCCCTTGTTTATTGTAATGCTATTCACAACAGCCAGATATGAAATCAACTTAAGTGTCCATCAACACAGAAATAAAGAAAATGTAGCATATATAACATATATTTATATACACACAGTGGAATGCTATTTAACCATAAAAATAAACAAAATCCTGTCATTCCTAGCAACATGGATGAGCTTGGAGGATATTATGTTAAGTGAAATAAGCCAGGCTCAGAAAGGTTTATAACACATATTCTCATTCATATGTGGGAGCTAAAATAGTTGTTTTCAAAGAAGGAGAGAATATAATAGTAGTTACTGGAGGCAGGGAAGTGTGTGAGGGAGAGGGGACAGCCAAAGGTTGGTTAACAGATACAAAAGTACAGCTAGATAGGAGGAATCAGTTCTGCTGTTCCATAGCACTATAGGGTGACTAGAATTATCAAATATATTGTATATTTTTCAGATAGCTAGAAAAGCAAATGCTTAATGTTCCCAAGACAAATAAATTATACATGTTTGAGATGATAGACTTGTTAATTACCCTGATTTGACCATTACACAATGTATATATGTATTGAAATATCACACTGTACCCCACAAATATATATCATTATTATGTGTCAAAAATAATAACAAAAGCAAAAGAATAAAGAAAAATCTATTTAACACATAGAACAAGTAAAATACAAAAGAAAAAAAGCAGTGGTCATGTATGGAGTGTGTGTTTGTGTATGTTTCTATGGTGGGGCAGATGTGGAAGATGACATAATCTGACATGATTTGAAAATATCACTCTGGTTTCCATATTCAAAATGGATAGAAATGAACAGGGGTAGGGGACAGCATGCTGCAGGTGGATGGGGACAGCACTGGTGGAAGGCTGTTGCTATTATCCAAGCACTATGGTTTGAATATTTTTGTCCCCTCCAAATTTCTTGTTGAAACTCAATTCACAATGCAACAATATTGGGAAGTACGGCCTTTGGGAGGTGTTTATGTCATGAGGACTGTGCTCTCATGAATGGATTACTGTCTTTACAAGAAGGGCTTTGAGGGTGGGTTCATGCTCTCCTGCTTTTCTGTCATCGAGGACACAACATTTGTCCCTTTTTGCCCTTCTGCCTTCTGTCATGTGAGCACTCAACATCAAGGCCCTCACCAGATGCCAGTGCCTTGATCTTGGACTTCCCAGCCTCCAGAACTGTAAGAAAATAAATTTCTGTTCTTTATAAATTACCCAGTCCATGGTATTCTGTTATAGCAGCACAAACAGACTAAGATATCAAGGACAGATTATGGTAGCTGGAGGAGATAAGCTGACAGGTTGGAGGCATAATAAGGAGGTAAAGACAACAGGACTTGGTGGTGTACTGTAACAAAATTACATTACATTCTGACCTTGCCCTTAAAGAACAATCAAGGAATCTGGGAAAACCCATAAATTCTGAAAACAATCTGAGAAACATGTTGGACATTCTAGGAACACAGGGTTATCATCTGGAAGCACTGGGAAGGTTCTGAAAAGGCCCTATAGAGGAATCAACATTTCTTCTGGCCCCTGGATGAAAAGCAGGATTTTACAAAGTAGAATTTTAGGCAGAGGGATAGCATCTATAGAAGAGCAGTGTGAAAGTATATTTTGTTCATCTGTTTACTCTTTCATGCCTTCCCCTGCAACTATTAATATTTTTTGATCAATCTATGCAGTAGGCATTGTCCCAAGAATCGGCTGTCACATTCTAAATAAGCAATATGATGCCTGGTAATGACAGTGCTTGGGGAATGGAAAATTGCCCCACTTGGTGAAAGTGTGGGAGATAAAGGGTTTTGATTTCTGTGCCAGGGACTTAAGACCTAAGTCTGTAGTAATGAGGGTCCCCAGAAGTTCTTCTGCAAGGGAACTGTTCTGGTAGCTCAGTGGCAGGAAGACTGGAGCTGGGATAGGCACGGCATGTTCATGCAGTAGGCTACGTAAATGCTGATGAAACTTTGGACCTCACAGCAGCAGGGGTGAGTAGGGGGCTGAATTCCAGAGTACATTTGAGGGGCGGGGGGCAATAGGACTAGAGGAATGAATACCTGGGTATAAGGGATAGAAAAGTCATGTGAGTCAAGGGAGGCTTGAGATTTTCTCGCTCAGGAATCTGGGAAGATGAGGATGTTATTTATTGGGCAATATGAAAAGATGAGACATTTAAGGGTAAGGATAATGAGCTAGTTCTGTATATGTTAAATTTCAGGTATTTTCAGTTCAGTCAGATGTAGATATTTAAGCATCTCTCCATTTGAAAACAAGAATTATGGATTCAGAAGAGAGGCTGCAGATCAATGTTTAGGAGCCCTTGTAGTAAAACATTCTTTGATGAATAATGGTTTGGCAGGGGTAGGCCTATTAAAAAAAGAAAATGGCCCAAAGTGGAGCCCTGGAATATCTAAACTTTTAAGGGGTAGTTGAGGACATGAAAGATGATGAGAACTGGATATGGAGCAGTCTGGGAAGTTAACGAGGAGGCAGGAGAGTGTGGTGTCCCAAGGTTAAAAGGGGAAAGGGCGTTGAGAAGAATGACACTAGTGGTCAATGAAATCAAGAGCCACATATAGAGTCAGTAGTAAGAGGACAGAGTAGCTGTCATTTGATCTGGCAGATACAGCATTGTTGGGACCTTGGGTAGAATAACGTGATAATGTTGAAGAATTTGGGGCTAAATAGCAAGTGGGCAGGCTGGGGAGTGATTGAAAAGAGGATAGAAAGGCAGGACATGCAGGCTGCTCTTTCAAAAGAGTGGTCGTGATGGGAAAGAGAAAAAGGTATCACGGCAGGAAGGAAGGTGGAAGTTACACAGAAAGCTTTTCTTTTTCTTCTTTTTAAAATAGATGGGTGAAACTTGGTCACGTGTGCAGAACGAAGAAAGGAGCTCTGCGATTTGTGGAGAGGGAGAGACTGAAGAAAAAGCCAGTATCTATTAAGTTCAGGAAACTGGCTAACAACTAGAAGATGATGACAGTGAGGGGGAAAGGAGATGAGAACTTGTCAGTGACCAAGAATAGAAGGTGAGGCAATGGAGGGAGGTAAGCATATAGACCATGGGGTACAAAAGTCTCCCCAGAGTTCAATTTAGTGTCAGGCCCTCTGCTAGGGATTGCTTTTGAAGCCTTAGGGTATAAAAAGTCTTAAAAAGATGAGATCAATTTAATATCATCTTTGGCATCTCACTGTGTCAGTACAGGCTGATTAATGAAGGCATGAGGTGGAAATGGACAAGCTGTGTCTGAGCAGGCTGAGTTCCTGAGCCAGCTGCTCTGCCTCTTGGATTACTGCTATGACAGCTTGGTTCAACCATCGTACCACCGCAGGAGGGTCGCATCTGACGCTGCGCCCCCAAAGCGGGGTCAGTCACACCTGCTGGATTAAATTTGATTAAAGGGGATATTTGCGAAATCTGATATTCCTGTCTTTAGGATATAATTCTATGTAATTATAGGCATGTTTGAGAGGCACAGTTACATCCAATAGTCAGCTAGTCTATGTTAGCTCCAGGCAGGGCAATGGCAACATTCTCCAACTCTATTCCTGGAAGACTGCAGGTCTTAAACTGAGCTCTCACCCAACATAGGGATAGAAATTAGAAATCACTTAAGTCCCCTTTTAAAGCCCCTGTTAATACAGATGAGGAAATGAAGCCCCTGGATGATAAAGTGTTTTAATTAAGGTTTCACAGTAAGTTTATATTAAAACTAACACCCCAAACCAGCATTCTGACCACCCTCCTTTAAACAAGCGGCTTAGTTGCTGAAAAACATTCCTACTCTCTCTACTTTGTATTCCTTTTGTTAATGGATTCCTTTCCCATTTCCTCCAACCTCAGCACGTAATATTTTTAAAGGGGGGCGTTTAAAGAAATTAGAAGAAAAATTGAATGACTACAAGAAGGAGAAACATGTGAACTGGAGAGTTGCTTTGCACAACAACAACAACAAAAAAAATCATTCCCTTTTGTATACTTCATCTACCCATTGCTTTGCTTACTGGCATTTAAGTCCTCACTCCTGGCTGAGTCACCATAGAGAAGAACACATCTCCCTGGCCCTGCAGGCCCAAGAGGTGGGATCAAGAACCTTCAAAGAAGGGCAGTTAACTTTAAGTGTGGGAGGATTTTTTTCTGTTTTTTTATTACTGTATCCCACTTTGAGAAAAGTGTATTTGGGAAAAACCCTAAATTAAACCAGCCCATTAAGGAGTCAATGTCTGCAGTAACAAAGGAGCCTTGTCTGTCAGTACTGTAAACTTTCCTACTACTTTCAATGTTTATATATCAATTACCACTCGTCTGTATACATAGCTTGGGAACAAGAAGTCTAGAGAATCTCTAAAGCACAAATGTTAGACTCTGCTGTCAATTTAAAGAAATTAATCAGAAGTAGTAGAAAGTATCTCTGAAAGAAAATGGATGTCAGCAGAAAAAAAAAACCAGGCTTTGGTTTATGAAAATTCCACTGACAGGTACTTACAGAGCAATGCTTTATACCAAAAAAAGAGGATTGCTTGAATTGGCTTTTGCTCATTTCAATGGCCACACTGAAAGATTCCGCACTGTCACTTAGGAACCATGGTTAAGAAAATAATATGGGAGGAGACGCAAAAAGTTGGCTTGGCCATATCAGTCTGGCTTCTACGTACAGAGCACGTGCTAGATGTGATCTGAGGTTGCTGCCAATGGCCCACTGGAGGCATTCACTCACAGAAGTGTCGGGTACGTACATTTTCTCCAGGTCCCCAAATCCTGAAAATGCGCCTTTTGGGATGACTCGAAGCTTGGTGAGGACAAACCTCCTGAAAAGAGAGTAGACAGAAAATATCACATAAAATAAGTAATTGAGTACCTAACGTATAATATCAGCTAACAGCTAACATATACTGAGTGCCTACTACAAGAGTAATGGTTGAAATTGCTTTTGCCTTCTCTTTCTTCATCCTCTCCAAGAAGCGGTGATATTGGCACTGTTATTCTCTGCATTTTACATGAGGAAACTGGAGTTTAGAGAGAATAAAAAACTTACACAGGGTCACATGGCTGATACATGGCAGAGCTGGGATATGAACCTTGCTTGTCCCCACGACTCTTTTGTCTTCTGTGGCCCTGTGTGAGGCCTCTTCTCTTTTTCTACTCCAACCCCAAACACCTCTTCCTTTATTGTCATTCTCAGCTGACCTTGCTTCCCATTCCAAGGGAGAATAAAACCAATAGAAGGAAACTTCCTCCTGCTCTCAGGTGGCTCACTGCCTGATTAATCCATCTGTACCTGTGCTTTATACTCACTGCCTTCCCTCCTGTCACCATGGGTGAACTGTCCAGGGTCCTGTCTAGGAACAGCCTCTCCGATGTGCACTAGGTCTCTCCCTCTTCTCTTCTAATCCCAGTAACCACTGCAGCAATTTTCCCCTTTCTTTCATGCATTCCACTAACCTATTTTCCCTTCTCTACTGGGTAATGCCCGTTAATATAAAAACGGGCCATGATTTCTCCCACTTATAAAAGGTCTTCTCTTAACCTGAGCCATCTCCAGCTTTGCCATTTTCTTCTGCTTGAAATATTGTCTCACACCTGCCTTGGAATACCTTTCAATGGCTCCTCAGCTCAGTCAGGAAAACTCCAAATTGTTTACAGTAGCCTTCAATACCCGACAGGAGCTATTTGCTCTCTATCCCCATAGTTCCTCTCTCCTTTCTTTTGACAACTTCCTTTGCTCATCCTGATCTTGTCATAGCACCCTCTTGCTATTCCTTGGGCGTGCCAGGTTTCTTCTTTCCTAATGTTTCTGCATTTGCAGTTCTGTCTGTCTGAAACACTCCTCTCTCAGATGTCCTCATGACTTGATCCCTCACAGCCCTCTATTTGCCCGTATGTCACTTTCTGCGAGATTTTCCCTAACCACCTTATTTAAAATGACAATCTATCCAACTTGGGGCCCTGGCCACTTTTTCTGCTGCTTAAATTTTTCTTTGCAGTACTTCTGACATGTTATACATTCTATTTATTTATATATTTGTGTCTTCATGTATTTATTTTCTTTATCGTTTCCTCATAACTAGAATGAAAGCTTCATGAGGGCAAAAAGTTTTGTCTGATTTGTTACTGCTGTATTCCAAATGCCCCCAACAGTGCCTGGTGCATGACAGTTACTCAATAAACATTTGTTGGAATGACTGAATGGCTATTGCACAATCTGAAAAGTCCAGGCTTGGAGATGAAATTATAAGTGATCTTTTGGGAGTCTCTGCAACAGAAATATTATTCTTTCCTCTGGCTTTTCTCCCTCTGGCTTTTTCTTGCTTTGTAACTCATTAATAGGGATTTGCTTTTCTTTCCACTTCAATCTCTTCCTTCCATAAGGCCATCTGTGAGTAGGAATTACAATGAAACACTGTGAACTTGGATGACTTCACAAACATTTTATTGCTTTAGTATCTTATCATCTATTCATGTTAGTGAGATGCCGGTTTCAGACAGAATTGTTACTTAGGCAATCAGGGCTTTTGTTCACCTTGTTTGTGTTGGGCTACCAGATGCACCAACTCCATGGTGAAGAATCATAAGAGAGTATCCTGTGTGCTGTTCTTGCTTTGGAGGGGGTTCTATACTTGTTGGGAAAGCAAAACCAGAAACCTTGGAACTGCAACAAAACAATCGTGGGCTATAGTTGATGTAATAACTATAAATGTTATACAAGGATTAAAATGAGAAAGATCCCAAAGTACATAAATATGTAACAGAAAAGTTGGTAGGAGCAGGTGAATTTTGAGTCTGGGCCTCAAAACTATCAGGTCATACTAAAAGCATAGTCTATAACAGATGCATTTAAATAAAAGGTGATCTAATTTAGGATCAAAGAAGAGTATCTACTTCTAGAATGTTCATCTGAAAAGAATGAAGGTTAGTTTACACTATCTTTACTCACTTAACCTTTGTTAACATATACAGGTTTCTTTTGTTCCTATCATAAGACAGAAGTATGATAAAAAACTGAAAAAAGCAGATAATAAAACTTTAAAGAGAAGATAATCAAATTGCTTTAAAATAGTCTACAAGTTTCAAGGAAATTGAAAAATTAAAGATGTTAATTAATGATATATACAGAGAGTAGAGTCTTGAATAGTTGAATTCTATTTAATAAGTCAGCTGGTAGCATTTTTTGATTCAGACCTGGTAACATGTACATTTTCTAACATTTTCAAGGACCATGCCTGTATTAAGTGGTTCAAACTTATTAACATAATTAAATCCCTTTTGAAGATCAAAAAAAATTCATTTATTTCAATTTCCAGGGATGTTATAAACTAGATAGTTTGAAGGTATTTTCACTAAAAAGTGCATGGAAGTCGTCTATAAAGCATAACAAATATTATTTTAAATGCATAGCTGAACTTGCAAGGAAATAAGATAAATCTCCAGGGGCCCAGAGTAAAGCAACTGAGTGCCAGCTGGAACCTGAGTGGTAGATGCAAACCAGAATTCTAAGAGAGTAAACTGAAGCTAAGGTAACCTGGTGGAGTTTCTGAACTTGGTAACCAGGGGATTTGTGTTTTGATGCCAAACTGGTACGTAAGATGAGACACGGAGGATGGAATGCAAAGATTCTTTCTTTCTCTCTTTCTTTCCTTCCTTTTTCATTCCTTCCTTCTTTTCTTTCTCTTTTTCTCTCTTTCTCTTTCTTTCTATAAATCACATGCATTCTAGAAAGAAAGGTACAGAAAACAGAGGACAGGCAATTTTCAATAAAATAATATCAAGACATTTTTCATAACTTATGAAAGATACAAATCCTCAGATTCAGAAATCTCAACAAATTCTAGGGAGGGAAACAAAAATAATTCCACTTCCAGATACCTGTGAATTAAAACTATAGAGCCATAAGAGAAAATATTTTAAATGTAAGCAGAGAGAAAAAGGTGAATTATCTTCAAAAAAAATTATTAGAAACCATTGTAAAAAATCTTGAAAATTATTAAAGAAAACTTGCAATTTAGAGTGCTATACTTTAGAAAATTATTATTCAAATGTGAGGGTAAAATAAAGATACTTCTGGACAAATTTAATTAGCCATTAGTAAACTTTTAGCAGAAGAATTCCTTTACAGAATAAGAAAATTTAATTCAGTAGGAAGGCACACATACACAAAAGGAATAGTGAATGAAGAAGTTAGTGTTCCTTATTGAAGAGGTCGGCTTTCATGATGGCTGGAAAACCCACCAAGTCAATAAGGAATATATATAAAAAAAAATTGACCAAGAATGAAGTCACACGGCACATAGTATTAAAAAAAATCAGTTCTTTGACAATGATGCAATTAAATTACCTAGAAATCCATAATAAAGATAATTAACTCTCCATTCCTAACATACATATACTCATCTGGAAAACCAAAAGCTAAGCAAACAAACCAAACCAACAAATCAACCAAACACCCTTTTAAGTCCTACATGGGTCAAAGAAGAAATCACAATTATAATTAGGATTTATTTGGATTAAACTATAATGAATATACAACATATCAAAATTATAGGATATAGCTATTCTGCTAATTATAGCACAAATGTATAGCTTTAAATTATTACACCAGATGGAAAAAAGATTGAAAATTAATGAGCTAAGCTTCAAATACAAGAAACTAGTAAAAGAACAATGGAATTATGGAAACAGGAAATTATAAAGCCAGTATTTATTTTTTTCTGGCTAGAACTTGAAACTCAAAAGCAGTTTAATAAGAAGCATTGGTAAAATGAGACTTTATAGAGCTGTTTTGAGAAGATAAACACTCAGGTAGACATTACAATTTGGTATTTAAAGTTTAATATACACTACCTTTCTATTTTGCAATTATAAGGTTAAGTTTCTTCATAAGTTTATTACTAAGATCGGTAAGGACCTTCTTATAATAACGAAAGGTTTAGTGTACTGATTTCAAGGGCTCTTGACTTATAAATTAAAAATGATGTTACAAAAACCTACACTTATTTAAGTGTTTATTGAAGAAAACTGAATTTACTGCTTAAAGTTGTAAATTCTACTTATTATAGGTTTATTTTAAACAGCAACCTTCTGATAATTCATTATAACCTTGCTGATCTAGTTCTAATTAATGGATTCAAAAGGTATGTGCAGATTTCCTTTGAATAAGGAACATAGGTAAAGGCATTATTCTTGATCAATTTTCATTTTAGAACTAAAGTAAATCGGAGCCTAAAAGATGAACTTTAAAACACATTGCAAAATGTAAATTTGCCTTGAGAGAGGAAACCTAAAGAAAGTAGAGAGAAAGAAATAAAGTTAAGAGAAGAGAAGAAATGAATTAAAAATGGAAAGAGGATCAACAAGACCAAAAGCTAATTCTTTGGAAAGATTAATAGAATAGAAAGAAAATATGTCCATACTGAGCAAGGAAAAAAAAGTGAGAGAGGAAAAAACCCTCAAGCAATAAAAGGCATGAAAAATGGAACCTACCTACAGATATAACAGATGTTAAACTAGAGAACTCTAAGAATAATTTTATAACATTAGATTTGAAAAATCAGATAATATGCATAATTTTCATAGAAATATATAATTACTAAAAAGTTACGAAGATACAGAAAACTGAATACATCTATAGCTATAAACAAATGGGGCTGGTAATTTAAAAGCTATCCACCAAAAAACAAGGTCAGCATCATGTGATTTTAGAAGTAAATTCTACCTCTTTAAAGGAATAAAAAAATCTCAATCTTATACAAACTCTTCCAGAGACTAGTAAAAGAGAGAATGCTCTCCAATGAATTTTATGTGGCCTGTATAACATACGTAACAAAACCAGACAGGGACAAGAAAAGAATTGAAACATTTAGACAATAAAGGAATGAAAATTATATGGTGATAATATGTATCCAGTAGAGCTTAAACAAATAATACATCATTATTATTTTGGGTTTGTCCCAGAATTCAAGGGTTGCTAAATATTAGAAAACTCTATCAAAGAAAATTTCCCTATAAAGAAATCAAGAGAAAAGCCCCATGATTTTCTTAGGCATAGAAAATGTATATGATCAAAACTGAAACCCATTCATGATAAAATCTTTTGACAAATAAGAAAAAGGAGAAATATTCTTAATCTGATAAGAGGTAAAATCATCAACACTAAAATAAATATACTCAATGGTGAAATGTTAGACACATTCCATTTAAAATTGGAATGAAGCAGAAGGCCTGCCACTGCCTCTTGTGTTTGATACTGTGCTGGAGGCCCTAGCCTGCACAGTTAGAGAAGAAATAGAAAAATATGTATCTGGATTACTAACGAAAAATTATCATTATCCACAGAAAACCCGGCAGGGGTGAGGAACCTGCAACCTTAAGGCCATGTGTCCCTCCAGATCCCTAAGTGCGGCCCCTTGACTGAATCCAAACTTCACAGAACAGTTTTGTAAAATTTGGATTCAGTGAAAAGTCTGCACTTAGGGATCCAGAAGGCCACAAGTTCCTCACCTCTATGAGCCTATAACCAATTTAAGAGATCACTATTACAACTAATAAGAGAGTCTAGTCAGGTAGCTGGTATATTATTAGTGAACAAAAATAATACTCTTCATATTATCTTAAAGTATATCAATTATGATGGCCACAGAACTTTTATAATATCAAGAAATTAATCTAAGACTAAAAAGAATCAACGATTTAGGGGGAATAATCAACTACTTAATTGAAAAAATTAAAACAACCCTGAACAAACAGAAATAGCACATTTATAAATGGGAAGTTTCAATATTGTGAAGATATCAGTTTTAATCCACATTAATATATAAATTCAGTGTAAGACCCATCTAAGGCACATTAGTTTGTTTTGGTATGTGCGTGTAGAAACTGATGAGATGATTAATATTCATATGGAAGAGCAACTTTCAAAGAATAGCCCAAATAATTTTAAAGAGGTAGAACAAGACTGGGGGAGGTGGTATACCAGGGAATATGACTTTTATAAAGTTATGGTGATTAAAATGCTGTGGAACTGCTAGGGATTAAAAAAAAAAAAAACAGACTAGTGGAAGAGAATAAAGAGCACAGAAATAGACCACAAACAAAAGAAAATGACAAATGACAGGGTATCATTAAAAATCCATGGAGGGAGATACGGACTAATCAATAAGGGATACTGAAACTGTTGATTATCTTTGTGGGAAAAACAACATAAGAACTTTGCTTGTAACTATATTAAAATCTCAATTCTGAGTTTACTAAAGATCTAGTGGGAAAAGTCAAGACTTTGAAACTTTTACATAAAATATAACATGCTGTTCAGAAGACATGGAACTTAAAATTTATGTAAAACAGAGATATGTAAGCTGAGAAGATAAACTATAGACTGGGGAAAGGTATTTGCAAAACATACAAATGAAATATATAAAGAACTTTGTAAGATAATAGGAAAATGCAAACAACTCAGCAGAAAAATTGGCAAGAGATATGAACAGGCAATTTATAGAAGAGTGCAAACTGTCAATAAACATACAAAAAGATGTTCTACTTCACTAGCAATCAAGAAAGTGCAAATTTGAACAATAAAAAGATATCATTATACACTAGAGTGTTGGCAAACATTAAAGAAAACTCTCATAATATCAGTGCTGGTGAGGCAGTGTAACATTTCTGCACTCTTGATGGAAGGGTGATTTGTCTGGGGAATGGGCACGCTTGGAGCTCTGACTCAGGGGGATGGGCGGTACACAGGCAACGTATATAACCTGAACTTTTGTACCCCCATAATAAGCTGAAATAATAAAAAAAAAAAAAAAAAAAAGAAAAAAAAAAAGAAAAGAAAAAAAAAGAAAAAAAAAAAAAGAATCACTTGACAGTATGTACTAAAGTCAAAGATACAAATGCCCTTAGACCCAGTTATTCCACGTCTCTCTCTGACACATGTGAACTTGGAGACAGGTAAAAGATTAATCACTGCAGCATCATTACTGATAGCAAAAAACTAGAAACACCTTAAATGCCCCTAAACAAGAACATGAATAAATATTAATACACTGTGGCACATTGACACAATGTAAAATTATAGAAGAGTGAAAATGAGTGAACTGAGTACAGCTGCATGCAGCCATCTGGAAAAATCTCCAAAGCATAATGTTGAGAGAAAAAAAAAAAAAGTTGGTGATATATATATATATAACATGAACAGTATGATACGATTTTTTAAAGGTTAACAATATGCAAAATAATACAGTATATTGTTTTGTATTAATCATGTCTTTTTTTTCTGTATTTTTGATGTTCTGACATCTTGGGGCTTTGCTGATTTTACAGGGACTGCCCCTTCCAGGGCTGACTAATTCCTAGAGACAGCAACCACCTGGCCTGTGAGTGAGGCTTTCAGTGCAAACCAACCAATCCAGAGTCCATACCCAGAGCCACCTCCTTTATGGAGCCCTGATCACCCCAGGGACAGGTATCAGACAACTGTAAACAGCTCCTATACTCTGCAAGTTATTCAAACTAGCCAGTCTTAACGTGTTTACCTTGTCTCCTGCCTGTTTCTATGGAAATGACAACCAATGTTCTTGCTCACATTTCTCCCTTGCTTCCTCTGCCTTCTAATTGTCTCTGGTGCTTCCCTGTGTCCCCTGCTCCCCCACCTCCAACCCATGGTGTGAACTCCTTCTCTTGGGATCTGTGAATATGACAAACTATCTTTTTAATGGCAGTTGTCTCCTGATCTATTGGCTTCAACATACCTGAATAATAATAAAGCCTATATTTTAAAACATGTTTAGAGACATATTTTTATCTAAAGAAAAATAAATTTTTGGAATGACCAACACCAAAATCAGCATAGTCACTTCTGTAATAAGAGGAGAAGGAGTGCACACCTATCTAAAATATCCTATATTTTAAAAACTGAATAATTGTGACCAAATGTTAAGATTTGGCAAAGCATAGTGATGCCTTATGGGTGTTTATTATATTATTCTCTATACTTCATGCTTGAAATATTTCATAATTAATTCTTAAAGACTGAAATGCTCACCAGGCCATATCTCAAGCATCATTTATTAAATTATTTGTTTTTAAACAGAGATGTTGAAAAGTATCATCACACCATTCTTGTCAGATGGCACTTTTACCCTGCTCTGTAAGGGGCATTAAGTGCCTGAATGATTTTTGTAAAGACACAATTCACTAAGGTGGGTCTAAAAAGAAAATTTTCATCACTATACGGCAAGTTACTTAAAGTCTCTTCCATGATAAATTGGGTGGGTGGGATTTACTTTTTTCTTCCCTGCAATTGGGAAGCTTTAGGATTCCCTTGAACTCTGTCTCTGTTAGAAGCAATTCATATCTTGGGTAGTCCATTCACCCTTGGCCAAATTTAATTTCTCTTTCTGGCTTAAAGGAGAATGGTTTAAAAGATTCCATAAAAAGCTTTCCAGCAGCCTGGAAAACAGCCAATATTCTTTTTGAGAAAGCTGCCTTTTCATGATGGCCCAAGTGTAAATGACACTGGGTACTGTGTTCTTTGAATTTTACACAAGTTTAAAAATTAAAGTGAGAACAGCTTGGCAAAGGATATACAGGAAAGAAATTGATCATCTTCCTGACCTCAAAATGCCAAGAGTTTTTGTGCTTCACACTCTTTAGGTCAAATTCTTACCCTGATTAACTTTCTGGGAATATGTTTAGGAGAACTATCCAAAGAGGTGGATTGAACTGAATAAGCAAATCATCCAGAAAAAAAAAATCAAAATAACTAGGATTAGCTATGTACCATGACCTTGAGGATGGTTGCATTTCTCATGTTGTTATACATGAGTCTTGAAGCCAGCTGGGGTAAGGAAGAGCAGTTTTTAGGTAGGAAAAGGTAGCTTTCATATATAACTTGACTTTAAACATAAAAACCCCACTTTTTCATATTTTGGCATAAGTCCTAACTACCTAAAACAATAAAATAGATACAAGTGTCCCATACCTTAATGTGAAGTGTTGGGTCACAGCAAAAGACCGAGAAATCAGTTCAGCCAGCATTAGCCCATCACCCACCTTCCGGCTGTGTAAATAAATGCAAAGTCTTCCCAGGAGGATTTCTTAAGAGAACTGTCAGTGTTCTCTGCATCCCTCTTTCATGGCTGGAAGGTGAGCTTGTCCTTCACCTTAAGAAAGTGTGGAAGGTATTGGGAGCACTAATTAAAAGGGTTGACATGCATTTCCAGCAATTTGGGAGAGGCAGTACTGGAACTTGACTCAGTGCTGAACTCTAAAGGTAAGAAGTAGCCAGCTGTTTTGGGATTTCCTCATTTCCCCATGAGCCATACTTGCACCCAGCAAAAGGATACTGCTGATCCTGAGAAAAATTAGACTTGCTTGTCTAGTAAACTGACCTCAAAAAAGAGGCTGTGTTGAATGGACTATTGAAGCCAGTGTAAGGAAGTATTGCTCTTACCAGGAATTACCAATGGAAGGAGGTCTCCAATGTGTTCACCCCCATGGGAATAAGAATTAGCTTTTGGATACCTGCCACTTCCCAAGGGTCTCAAAGCCCAATGGCTGCTGTGCCATTATTGTTAAATGTAGCCTTCCCTCCAATCTTTGTCCCTCCTGGGCTCAACTCAGCTGGGCTCAGAAACAACAGTAACTGGAAGAGGTGGTGGAATAGGGAAGGGAGAAGAAACTCCTCCTTCTTCACCAGTTATGGGTTTCCAAGCTCAGAGTAAGCCATGCAGGGGAATAGAGACATTTAAAATAGGATGAAAGAGTGGGGCTTTAATATTAGAGGGCACTAGACTTTTATTACATTTGTAATACTGGAACACCTATGGTACCTGCCCACAGTTTCATCTGGGGTCTTAAAAAATGAGTCAACAGAATGGGTTTGCCTCTATGTTGGTCAATAGGTTATGATTTCTGAGTTGGTGAAACTTTTTCCAAGTCATCGTTTGTAATCCTCTAATCTGTGGGAGGGAGAAAAGTACTGTGAATTTAAATGGGAGAAGGAATGGAGAGACATGGAAAGCATTCTTATTCCTTATTTCCATCCCTCTTATTTAACTCTTATTCCGTGGGCTGTCGATGAGCAACTTAGGACAGAGAAGGCAATTTGGCTTTGCCCCCTGGCATGGTAAACAAGGAACATTTGCAGCTCAGGGTTCCAGCCATAGGGATTGTCTACAAATTTGGCTGGAGGAGGGGAGATCCAAATGTGGAGATGTTCAGCCTCCATTAGAACATTTATTTAGCCAAACTTCCAGATAATCTGTCTTAAGTAGACGCTGCCATAGTCCTTTGTGTACTCAACTCACAATGCAGGATATTTTGTTCAGGAGAGAAAGTTGATGGGTACAAGATGGAAACTCACGAGGCAGGCACCGCCCCAAACCCAGCTCCAATCACACTTGTTGTCCCCTGAGTCTCCATGACTTCCCCTCAACAACCTTTCCGGAGCAGCGATTCTTCACTTTTATCGTCTCCTGGTGAACAAGTGCTTTCTAATGGCTGTTTTGAATCTGCTTACCTTTTATTTCCATTTATGTCCCCTTATCTCAACATCTGTGCTAGGCTGATGAAAGGGACGTAGGCACGACTGCCTGCTGTATATCACTCCTGACTTTTCTTCTCCTTTGTACAACCTTTACATCAAGGTTGTGGAGACTTTTCTTCCTGACTCCCTCCTCCCTTGTTTGCACTGACTGGTTATGGAATTGCTCTCTTCACACGTTTTATCACCTGTTCACTTTTGTCTTCTTCCCTGAATCTGATACCTGATTTATAACCTATTTACATATGAATGTTCTGGATGAAGAAGCCACATGGTGAAAAGATCCCCAGGGTCAAATACTAGAAACCTGAGCTCTTTTCTGCCTCTGCTGCAAGGTACATAAATGACTGGGCAAAGTCAAGTCCCATCTCTAAACTGTAGGGGTTGGACCAGATCTCTAAGGCCCTAAAAGATAAATATTACAATGTGGTTATACAGTGGAATCCTCCAGTGCTTTCCCGTTTTAGCATTATTCTGTTTAAAGAGATAATTTTATGTTAAGTGCTCAACACAGAAGGAAGCCCATCCTAGGGAATTACTGAATAATAGCTAGCCCTTCTTTTTCTTCATTCAAGGTCAACATCTCTTGAGCCTGCTCCTTCCTTCCCATCCATCTGTCACCACCCAGGACAGACCTTCACCCCTCATGTCTGTAGCCTTGGCTGTGATCTGCTTATGGATCCTTCTCCTCTGGTCTCCAGTGTCCGATCTGTCTCATCTATCATGGTGAGAGTGCTCCTCCTAGATGCTATTTGGTCTGATGCTCTCCCACTCAAAAGTGAGACAGAACAAAAGCCAACAGAAATTAAAAGCATACAAAGCCCCTTCAATTGCTCACCACTGTCTTGAAAAATCTTAACTCATTTGTCCTTTACTGGAGATACTCTACAATATGCTTCTACTTTTTTTTTTTTTTTTTAGCTAAAAATTCTACTACTTTCTGGATATAAACTCAACTCTAGCCAGCCTTCCACTATTTAATGACTGGCGTTATATTTGTCCTAAAATCCAATGGGGGTAGATCCTATCTCCCCAAGTATATGGGATGGCTCCTTAGAGTAGGAACTTGTTTGGACTTCAAAGGACGAGTTGGTCCTTTGCATATTTCAGGTATTAATAAATATCAGAAGGGGGATGATCTTTATATTGGCAATTGCTCTAAGCTTAAGGCATTTGAACATCTTATACTCTAAACCACAGAAATTTTTAGGCCCTTTAAAATTATTTCAACCATACTAATCAGTTTTGTTCAAAATAACACCTACCTAGAGCATATATGAATTATGAAAAAGGAATCTAGCTAAGAATTTAATACAGATTTGGTGGAAAAAAAAAAAAAGAAAGGATTTCTCAGGATATGGGAAAGCAGTTGGTATAAGGTAAAAATTTCAAAATATTGGCCCATGAATGTAATCTAGGCCAAGACATATTTTTTTTCCCAAGCCCATACAGTTTTTTTTAAAAGAAATTTGAATTGGTTGCCAGCATTTCAAATTGTGACAGTTCATCTAAAATCACAGATGTACAGTTTCTCTTGAAGACATGGAAGACCTACCAACTGGGCTTCATTCTCACATAGTCACAATTGGCTGCCGTTGAGTGATGGGTGGCACCTCAGACTGGCTAAGCTGCCAATTGGCAGAGTTCTTGCTGGTCTGCTTTTCTGTCTTGTGCCTTCAGATCTTAAGTTTGGGATTTCTGGCACCTGAAAAGCTATGGTCTGAATTGGATTGAATCCTTTAAACCCAGTGATTCTCAACTCTGGCTGCATTTTATAATCATCTGGAGGAGTTTTTATATACTATAAATGCCTGAACCTCTCGCCTGGAAGTGGGTATGCCGTGAGACATCCTTATTTTTAAAACTCCCCAGGTGATTTTCGTGCATAGTCAAGGTTGAGAACACCTGCTTCAGAGGGATGGGAAAAAGAACCAGCAGCAAGCTGCTCTAATCAGTAGCTAGGGACTTGGAAGCCACCTGTGGGCATGACGGAAGAGGTTTTTATAAAGCTGTACATGGGTAAGAACAATCTAAGCAGTTCCTTATATCCTGGGGGTAAGGGGAACCCTAGATAAACACATTGCCGTGATTTACTGGAAAAACAACCCAAATAAACAGGATATGTACACATTCTCTTGAAGATCCCCTTCTTTGATCAGTGGAGCTTAGGTTTTGGGGTGCCTGGGGCTGGATCAGGGTGGAGAGATCTCTTCTACCTCAGGTGTGTAGTGCAGTAAGAGTAATGTGTATAAAAGTAAAGAGGAGAACTTTGGATGGAAGTGAGACAAGTAAGCCAGAGAGGGCAGTACAAGATAAAGAATTGAATCAGATGTTAAAAGAGTCAGAGAGCATCCACTTATTTTTTTGACAAATATTCACTGTGTTCTTACTCATAAGTCTGACACTGGTCTAGGCCCTGAGGACACAGTGGCACAAAAGACAAAGTATCTTCCCTATTGAGTTTATGTTCTAGCCAGGGAAATAAACAGTAAGAACTAGTTTGGGGGAAAAAAGCACGCGCAGTCATGGGGCAATTACTTGGCATGAAAAGAGAATCAATCGTGCATAAAGTAACAGGGATAAAGAAGAAACAGCCCTTTAAAAATTACATATGTACATGTGTACAGATGAATAGATAGATGCAGAGAGAGGGAGAAAGGCTGGGAGGGAAGGTGAGGGTAGTAACATGTAGTTACTCACTTACAAATTATTTATTGAACATTAACTTCATGACACACGTTATCTAAGGTTCTAGGGAAGACAGTGGTGAGCAAGACACATTTCCTTCCCTACCAATTTTAATTCTATTGTCAGAGATATATATGTAATCTAATAATTATAGTGTGGCGATGATGACAATGGTGGTATTTAGTGCTTGCTGTGTCAGGCACTGTGCAAAATATTTCACTTGCATCATCTAATAAAACCCTGAAATCACCTTGTGAAGTAGGTAACTACATTTGCGTCCACTTACAGATGAGGGCATTGAGTTAAGAATGGTTTAGTAACTTGACAGAGGACACAGGTAGAAAGTGGCAGATCTAGTTCTCAAACTCGAGTCTGGTCTGAAAGCCCATGCTCCACACGCGCACACACACACACACACACACACACACACGGTACAGAGGGATAGGAGAATAGAACCCAAGGCTGGTTAAGTTTTAATGAGGGCAAGTGGGATGGATGGTAACAAAATAGGTCTGGAGATTAGATGTTTCTTTAAGAAGCAGGACCAGGTAAGCTAGTTCAAAAAGTAGACAGCAGTCATCTGAGGTTGTGCTGGGAATTCGAGGAAACACAAAGATGTCCCGAGAAGGTGAAAGGAGAAATTTTACCAGACATTCCTCTGAGCAACAGTCTGTTACCAAATTAATTCAGAATTGCATTTTATTACTCTAGATTCTGTGCCTTGGTCTGGATGGAATTCAGGGCTACCCTTCCTTTTACTCTGTCAGAGTGAATAAACAGAATTCCACTTTAATGACTCTCCATAGTCTCAGACAGCACATGATAAAATGGCAAATATATTATGCCACTAAAGCAGTTCTTTGGTTCCCTCAGTTAATGTCAACCTGATTTAACTGTGATTTTTATTGACAATATTTAGCTTAAGATGTAATAATGAAAGGCAACTGTCACATAAAGGTTAGTTGGGGGCTCCTTCTGCTCAGATATAGGAGGATTAACCTAGGATAAACTTCCTTCTGGAATCTATGAACCCTGGCTGACTGACAATCACTGAAAGTGAAACCACAAGGAAAGCTGCTCACTGCTCCATGAACCAAAGATAAATTTAGGTCTTTCATAATGCACTTAAAACTAATTTCCGTTTTCTATTTAAAAGTTTCACACATTTAATCAGAAAGCATATGCATTGAATAATTATCTTTTACTGACTGTGTAAAATGCAAATGTTGAACGTTCAAATGAACTCTGTTAGAGACAAGAAAAAATGCATAAAACTATTTAAAATAGATTCAGAGAAAAGTGAACAAGACAGTGCTCAGAATGCAACCCTATACCCAAATTCACTTCTAAGACTTTATGTTATTTATTATAGGATTTTGAAGGATAACTTATTCAATTATTTAATCTTTGTGATGATAACTGATGCTATGTACACCTAATCCTCAAGAGCAACATGTATTTTGACAGAGGAAAAGATTCCCTGAAAATGTTAATTTCCCCTGTGGGGACGGAAAGAAAGCATTTTTTTTTTAGTGTTGTTTTTTTCTAATATGGACCAGAGATTTTAGCAGAAATTATGATAAATCACTTCTTTGCATCAAAGCAACATAAAATAACATCAAACACACATTCTGCTTCTCTAGATACTACTAGCACAGAGCAGGTCCTGCATAAATAGCACATATATTAGAGTAGAGGAAAAGCAATGTTTGTCTTTTATAACACTTAATTGGTAAAAAGTAAATAGCAACAGTCAACAGAAACACGAGGATTCTTCATTTAAAAATATTGAAATCTACACATGGTCATCTCTATAGTAACTGTGTGTGACAAAGCAACAGCCCATCCAGTACAACGATGATATGAGAGTATCCATACTTTGCATTTAACAAAGAGCATGTCTCCAGTTTCCAGAAAACAGGGATATATTTCATGTTAATCTAAAAATGAGACCTGTATCTTGATTTTTGACATTTCCAAATTTGAGAGCAGCCCTCGAGCTAAGAAATAAACGTTCTTATTAAAAGAGATCTTTGCATTAACGTAAGTCTGAAACGTGGGGGTGAAGAGCTGAGTCATCACCAGTGGGGACGCAGACCTGTGTAGTCTCCACCAGGCTTTTCTAATTCTAAATTGTGCAAAGCACATAGATTCTAGCTAGAGGGGGCACTGACCTGACTGCCTGAAAGGGGATTAACCTTGGCTAAGAGGAAGAAAAGAGCAGGAGACATGAACTAACATTTATTGAGGACCTACTATGGACAGTCATTGTTCAGGGCTGTTAACCACATAATCTTGCTTTTAGTTCTCACAGCAGTGCAACAATTTTTTTTTTTAAATGACATGCAGTAGAGTATTGTGTGTACAGTCCTATGAATTTGAACACATACATAGATTCATGTAACCACCATAATCAGAATGCAGAACAGCTCCATCACCATAGAACTCCCTTGTGCTGCCTTTTTGAAGAAATACTGTCCCCTTTTGTCCCCCCTTTCCCACTGGCCACCACCAATCTATTCTCTGTCACTATACTTTTGCCTTTTCTAAAATGTTATATAAATGGTATTATGCAGTATATAACATTTGAGACAGGCTTCTTTCAGTCAGTACAGTTCATTTGAGATGCATCTATTTTGTTGCATAGGTGAATAGATAGTTTGTTCCTTTTTGTTGCTGAGTAGTATTCCATTGTATGGCTACACCACAGTTTCTTTACTGATTCACCTGCTGAAGGACATTTGGGTTGTTCCTGTTTTGGAGTGACTATAAATAGATCTGCTATAAATATCCACATGCAGGTTTTTTGTGTGAATATAACTTTTCATTTTTCAAGATAAATATCCAGGGATGAAATTACTGTGTCATATAGGAAATGTAAGTTTAAGTGTATAAGAAGCTGCTAAATTGTTTTCTGGAGCAGCTATGCCATATTGAGTTCTCACTAGCTATTTATGAGAGCTCCAGATGCTCTACATCCTTGCCAGTGAGTGGTAGTCGCAGTCTTGTTCTGGTTTGGTTTGGGCAGTTTTATCACATTGTGGTTTTAATTAGTTCCTTAATAGCTACTAAAGTGGAGCATCTTTTTATGTGTTTGTCATTAATACATCTTTTTTGGTGGAGTGTTTGTTCAAGTGTTTTCCCTGATTTTTTTTTTTTTAAATTTCCTTGTTTTCTGTTAAGTTTTGAGAGCTCTTTATGTATACTTGATACAAGTCCTTCTTAGATATGGAGTTTATAAATATTTTCTCCCAATTTGTAGTTTGTCTTTCACTCTCTTAAGATTAGTTTATACAGAAAAAAATTTAATTTTGATGAAGTCCCATGTATCAGTTTTTATTTTATAAATTGTGCTTTTGATGGTCATGTCTAAAAACTCTTTGCCTAACTCCAGGTCATGGAAAATTTCTCTAATGTTTTCTTCTAAAAGTTTTACAGCTTTATGTTTTACATTTAGATTTATGATTTATTTTTGGGTTAATTTTTATATAAGGTATATGAGGTTTAGGTAAAGGGTTTTTTTGTTTTTTTTTTGGTAAACTTGCGCTCCAATATTATTTGTTTAAAAAGACTATCCTTTTGCCGTTGAATTACATTGCACTTTTGTCAAAAGTCAATTAGCTATAATTGTATGGGTCTATTTCTGAGCTCCTTAACTAATTACATTGATCTATGAGTCTATCCCTTTGCCAATGCCACATGTTGATTATTGTGTTTTATGTTATTGTATTTAATAGTAAGTATTAAAACTGGCTAATGTGAGTTTTCTGATTTTGTTCTTGTCAAAATTGTTTTTACTGTTTTAATCTCTTTGTCTTCCCATGTAATTTTTAGAATCAGCTGATCTGTATCTACAAATGATTGCTGGCCATTATGAAAAGCTAGGAAAGAGGCACAGAACTGAAGGAGAGGCTTCAGGAGGAATCTATACTACTGACAGCCTAATTGTCAAGTTCTAACCTCCAAGAACTGTGAAGAATAAATTGGTTGGTTTAATCCACCCAGTTTGTGGTACTTTGTTATGGAAGTTCTAGACAACTAATATGATGTCTAATGAGACACTCCAAAGCTTGGGGAGAGTAGTATCTTAAAAATGCATATTTGTAAGCACTACTAATAATAAAGGTAGTAGCTAACTTTCATAGAGCTTACCCTGTGGCAGGCTCTGTCACTTGCACCTGAATGCAGTGCCAACTGATAAATTGGCAGAGTGTTTAGAGAGAAGCACTGAGGAGAACCACCTCTGAAGGAGGGGACCAGGGAAAGAAATTGGGGAAGGAGATTGAGAAAGAATGATCAGGGAGTTTCAGGGAGAACTGGAAGGTAAAGTGTTAAGAAGGAAAAGGGCATAGACAGTTTTTAGCAGAGTAACAAAAAATGGCAAGTACATCAAAGAAATGTGGTAAGATAAGAATTGAAAAGTATACATTGGATGTAATCATTGGGAGATTATTAAGAACAATTTCTGTGAACTGTTAGGGAAAACACAGAGATTGCGCTGAATTGAGGCAAGGTGTAGAAAAGTTAAGGCAATAAATACAGCAAGAGTAAAATAATGTCCTCAAATTTTTGGATGAATCTGGGGAAGAGATGTTGGAGGGTAGCTAGAGGGAAAGTCAAAGAAGGGCTTTTTTCCCTTCTCAGTGTGAGCAACTCAAACATGTTTACAGGGTAGAGGAGAAAGAGCAAGTTAGGAGAGCAGGCCGTGCGATGGAGCGGGCTCCTCCAGGACTGGGAGGAGACAGGGTCAAGGACATTAGAAGAGATGCTGATCATGAACAAGACTGAAGGACTCTTGTCTACTGAGAATAGACAATATTAAATGGCGAAGGGAGAGATTGCAGTTAATTCTAAGAAAGCAGGAAATTAAGAGAGAAAGATATCAGATGCACTCAATTTTCTGAATTATATAGGAGGCGAGCCCATTTACTTCAAGTGTGGAGGTGGAGTTAAGAAGGGCATATGAAGAGAGTAGTGGGGATTTGGACTCTCAAAGGGTGTCTTAGTCTATTTTCTGTTGCTTATAATATACGCCTGAAACTGGGTATTTTCAAAAAATTTCTTACACTTACGGAGACTGAGAAGTCCAAGGTCAAGAGACCATATCTAGAGAGGCCTTCTTGCTGGTGGGGACTCTGCAGAATCTTGAGGTGACACAGGGCATGACATGGTCAGATGGCTGAGCATTCTAGTGTATTTTCCTCTTCTTATAAAGGCAAAAAGATAAAAAAAAAAAAAGGAGTAATAGGCTCCAAGCAATTCTGAAACCCAGGAGGGCAGACGTTAAAGCTTTTGGAGAATAATCTCTTTTGACTCTATATGCAAACTCCTGCATACACTGGGGATGTGGGCATTGGGCCGCCAAGGCCTCTGGCAGCCCTGCCCCAGTGGCTTTCCTGGGTACAGCCCACGTGTTTCCTCCTATGGGTTGGAGTCCAGTGCCTGAAGCTTTCCCAGGCCAGCATTGCATGCTGCTGTGACTCTACACTTCTGGGGTCTCAATGACAGTCCCACTTCCATGGCTCCACTAGGCATTGCCCTGGTGGGGACTCTCTGCAGCAGCTCTGACTCTAGACTTCCACTTGGCATTGCTCTAGTGGACACTGCCTGTTGTAGTTCCTGCCCTGCAACTCCTCCTCAAGCCTCTGCCTGGGCCCCCAGGCTTTTGACAACATGCTTTGAAATCTGAGTGGAGACTGCTAAGCCTCCACAGCTCTGGCTTTCTGTAAGCCTGCAGAATTAGCACCACACGGATGCTGCCAAAGTTTATGACTTATACCTTCTGGAGCTTCAGCCCAAGACACACCTGGGGACGGTTGAGCCACAGCTGGGGCAGCTATGGAGCACTGTGCCAGGGTGCAGGGAGCAGAGTTCCAAGGCAGCCCTGGGCAGCAAGCCTAGGGAGAGCGCCCAGGTCTGCCCTCTGAAACCATTCTGTCCTCCTAGGCCTCTGGGCCTGTTACGAGTAAATGGCCAAAAGTAACCATGTGGCTCTTTCTATGTTTTATTTAGAAATTTCTCCTTCCAGATACCTTAGTTCATCACTCTCAAGTTCAGCCTTCCACAAGCCCTCAGGGATAGACACAGTTCAGCCAAGTTCCTTGCCAATTTATAACAACGATGGCCTTGACTACAGTTTCCAATACCTTGTTCCTCAGTTCCAGCTGAAAAGTCATCAAAATGGACTTTACAGGTCATATTTTATCAGCATTCTGGTCATAACCACTTAAAAAACAATGTCTAAGAAGTTCAAAACTTTCCATAGTCTCCTTGAGTTCTAAGCTCTCAACAGAATCTAGGCTTTTTCTAGCTTGCTTCCCCAAATTCTTCCACCCTCTGCCTACTCCCCAGTTCTAAAGCTGCTTCCGTATTTTTAGGTATTCATTATCAGTAACACCCTACTCCTGGCACCGATTTTCTGCCTTAGTCTGTTTTCTGTTGCTTATAAGAATATCTGAAGCTGGGTAATTTATAAAGAAAGGAAATTTGTTTCTTACAGTTATAGAGGTTTAAGGTCAACGGGCTGCATCTGGTCAGGGCCTTCTTGCTGTTGGGGACCCTGCAGAATCTTAAGGTAGCATAAGACATCACCTGGTGAGAGGGCTGAGCATTCTAACTCATGTGTCTCTTCCTCTTCTTCTAAAGCCACCTGTCCCACTCCTATGATAACTCATTAATCTAACAAAGGTAAAGCCTGCTGCAGGTAGAACCACACTGGCTCCCCTCTGCCAGTCTGTTTTCTCCAAAGCCAAGAACTCAATTTGCTTTGCAGTTTCCCTTGTGAGTAGAAGTGAGCCTCAGCACAGACCTGGAGGCAAAGGCCAGCCAGGCCCCAACATCGCAGAACAAAGGGCACATCCTGAGATGGCGTCCCCCAAGAACCAATGGCCTGCCTCTAATGGATGGCTCAAGTGAGGCCCTGCCCCCTGTCTTTTTAAATGAGTGTGAAAGTGGTGGGGGAGGGAGACAAAACCTCTAAGGAGTATATCTGACTCTCCTCCACTCACTGATACAATAACCTACATAAGGGTCAGGGTTTTCCTCTCATGATGTTACAGACCAGGCATAAGAAAGCCCACAGTCATGACTCTATGCCTAGGATGAAATTTGGAGGAAAGACAGGTCAGTTTATTGCATAGTGAATAGGGCATAGGAGATGCCTTGCTTTCTTTTAGTGTGACTTAGTGCCCACTGGTTTCCTCCAAAGCCCAAATGCCATAAATTATTGTGACTGGATGGACTATGTTTTTTTTTAATCCTTTAAAAAGACATTGAAAGAACTCACCATTATCATTGCAATTTCAGTCTGTAAAGCTTGAGGAGATGACGGTATCAGTAATCATGCCAGAGAAGAGAAAAGGTTATTATGTAACAAACTCTTACCTGGAAGAAGACTAGAGTAGATTTAATCTTTGCAAAATGCTGACCCTGGGCCCAACGACCCCTCAGAAGAATGGAGTGGTCCTGAAAGCCGGCAAGTTGCCTTTTCGCCAGCGTCCCAGCAGGCTGATCAGATTAACAGGCACATCTGGACTTTCTGGTCAGCCATTGCCATTTCCTTCCGGCACAGGCAGAGAATTACTACGTGTTGGGCAGAAACAGGTGGTGCTACAGAGACGCCACCTGAGCCAGAACTCTTTGTGAAGCAGGGAAAGTTGCCTTTGTTTGGTCAGAGTCTAAAACAACCATGGAAAGTTGTTCTGAGAGCCATTCTGCTTCCTTTCTCTTTCATACCCATCAAGGCTTTTCTTTTAAATAGAAGAAAGGAAAAGTTTAAGAAAGAGAACACGTGTCTGTTCAATCTTTTCTTTGCATTCTAGTCAAGCTGTAATCTTAATAGAAGCAGGTTGATTTGTGAAGTTAATAAGGAAAAACGGTTTGTAGAAAGATATTGTGCTGCAGAGGGCATGCAGTATGGCATGAGAAAGAGACTGGAAGAGGCCAGGAGTGTAAGGAGGACCAAAGTTGCTTCATTTGGGTCTTTTTTTGTTCTTCCTGTCTACCTCTGACTGACGTCCTCAATAGAATGGGTATATGAAGAAGGGATCAGTCAACCCCACCGCAGCTGGGTAGTTCTGCTCTGCTGAGCCCCGAAATGCCCCCTCTGGGTGTGGGGTGGTGGGTGGACCGAACACACCTGTGGCAAAGAGGCGACCAACTTTCTAAAAACTACTTGGGGCATGTAGAGAGTGAGAAGGGCTTGGCAGCAGAGATTCAAGAATGTAAGGAAATCCGGATAACAGAAATATCTATTTTAAGTTGATAAATTCATAGATGCAAAAACTTTGGGGAAAGGGGCTCAAGCTATCAGTCCTGGACAGGGTGAAGGCAGCGGGTGAGTATTGGGAGCAATCACACTTTGTACTTTTCAAAGAAACATAACAAAAGCACAGAGATGGAGTATGTTTTCACCATTGTTACCTAGTTTATCTGAGTATCAGGGACAGCCTTGAAAAGCAAAAAAGACAGGCTGTATTGAAAGCAAGGGCAGTTTCCTCCTGTTTGCTTTGGTGTTCAGGGGAGTGGGGCTTGTATTGATTGGTATGTCTCAATTGTGGTGTTTTGGCAAAGTCCCCTCCTTAGCTTTCTCTACCACCTGCTGCCTCCCTAGTTACTCTTGGAACTAGAAGCCCAATTTCTTAAGTTCAAGGAAAAAGTGAAGGTTCCAAGAAAGCTCACTGCAAGTCACTTCATACAGCAGAAAGCCAAGCACCTCCTCTTTTGTGCTCAACAAACAGCAGTTGGTAATTAAACTTCAAGAACCAGGAGGTAGAGAAAAACATAAGTGGGAAAGATTTAAATGAGAAAAACAGCTGAAGTTTCTGCTTTCTTAGAAAGACCAGGCTCTGCGTGCTGACTCTCATCAATGTGCCCTTTGGTTCCCATTTCCCAAACGGCGCATCCCAGTCTCAACACTGATACATTCAGTCTCTCAGGACAAAGCATTGCTGTCCTTGTGAGCTGCTCCCTGCCAGCCAGCTGGGAGCTGCCCGACTCAAGGCCACCAGTGAGACAAACAAAGCACGGGAAGAGGTACTGGATGTGTTGATCTTTCTTCGCCACGTGGGGCTGGCTGTATCTTCCAAGTGAGATGGAAGCTGACGAACACTGACTCAGAAGAGTTTCATGGCAAGCTGAGGGTTCTCCCACTTCCTCCCAATCAGCAAGCTAGACCTTACTCTAAAAGCGAACTGTGTGTCCCTAGTCAAGTCACTTAATCCCCCTGGATCTGTTTTCTTCTCTGCAAAATGGTTGTATGATTATCTGCTCTACCTTCAGACCAGGTCAGTAGGACGTCCAAGCGAGGCAGTATCTGGTAGCTATTGGAGACATCTTCCTCGTGTGAAGCCAGGAGCATAAAGATAGTGCCCTCTACCTGCCCGCCTCTCCTGCCTGAGCCCTCCCTCAGGCCTGCAGTACCTTTCAGAGGAGGCAGGCCTTAACACTGAATGATGAGATGCCATCTGAAATGCACTCCAGGGAGAAGATGCGCAAGGACAGATTTACACCTAGGGGTGAGTGACCGTGTCAAAGATGTCTCCCAGAGCCAGGTTTGATAAGGAGAGGGAGAGAGAGACAGAGCTCATGAAGTTGGCCCACAGAGAGGGTTTGTGGGTACACAGGGGAGAGTGACAATGGGAAAGACAGGATTCCCAGGATAAACTCCACTAACTTTAGAGTTTGGGGACTGATCCTGTCATTCAAGGCATTTCTTCAGAGATACACACAGAAATCATTTAAGGAAGAAGAAAGACACATTTTTACCCTATTCTTCTCTTTAGCTGGTTTTATGCCATGTAAAGAGATATCTTATTAAATTCTGATAAACCCAGGCCCGTGGGCATGGAGGAACATTCTAGACACTAAATCTATGTCACTGGCTGACATTTTTCTCATTAGAACTTGCCCAAATAGCCTCAGTGTAGTTAATTCTCAAAGACATTTCTTCCCTGATGACCTTGCCTCCCTCTAGTCCAGACCTTCCTAACCCTTTCACCCTGGTGGGCTATGAGGAGGCTACATATGTACAAAATGGTGACACCCTCAATTCTGGCAAATCTGTGGGACCTAGAGCAGCCTCTCATTGTATGGAGTCCTATCACTGACCACAATGAGCCACACTTTTACTATCCTAGCCTGCATGTGCCATAGTGTTAAAAAAGTTGGAAAACATTATTCCAGTCCATTTGTTTAACGAGACAAGGTCTCTGTTGCTCAAGCTAGAGTGCAGTGGCATTATCATATCTCACTGCAGCCTCAAACTCCTGAGCTCAAATGATCCCCCTACCTCAGCCTCCTGAGTAGCTAGGACTACAGATGTATACCACCATCCCAGGCTAATTTTTCTAAATTTTTGTAGAGATAGGGTCTTGCTATGTTGCCCAGGCTGATCTCAAACTCCTGGCCTCAAGCCATTCTCACACTTTGGCCTTCTAAAGTGCTGGAATAACAGGTGTGAGTCACTGTGTCTGGTCTCTAATCCATTTTCTACAATATCTAAAGAAAATTTTCTAAATGAAAATCCTATCTCATCATTGCCTTTCAATGACACCTTATTACCCATAGAAGAAAATTCAAACTCCTCAGTTAGAAACAATTCCTATTTTATTTGGCTCTTGCTTTATTTCACTCTTTGGTCCTGTCTTCTGGTCACTCCAAATGGTTTGTTGTTTCTTGAATGTGCTATGTTATTCTCATCTCTGCTTTTTGTACATGCTGTTCCCTCTACTTGAAGTGGCTTTCCATCCTATTTATAACATCATAGGGATTTCCTCCTTTCCTTTAAAATTCATCTTCAGTATCATTTCCTCTGGACAAATGCCTGTGGCCTTCTTTGGCTCTGCTAAACCTTTTGTCTCCTGAGCACCTTGCTGGCTTGCACAGATCCATCTTACGCACTTTATCTTACTGCTGTGAATATTTGCTGACCTGGCTGTTGTGGCCTATTATAATTAGGGAAGCAGGCTCTGTATTTCATTCATCTTGTGTCTTGAAAATTGTAAGTGTTTAGTAAGTACTTACTAGAGAGTAATTGATCCATCTATGATGGTAAGAGAGAAACTATTTGGTTATAAAGTGAAAACTGATTGGCAATTGCTAATCACATTGGTAATAATCGCTACCTTTTATTGGGAATTACTGTGTGGCAAGAGCTACTGGGAGGCTCTACGTGCCTACTTCTTGTTCTTTTGATAACCCTACACAAAGTAAGAACTAAACTCCCCAATTATACAGGTGAGGAAATGAGATTGAAAAGCCCAGTGGCTTTCCCAAGTTCACACAATTTGTGAACAGCAGAAATGAGTTTCAGCCAAGGTATTTCTGACTCCAGTGTGGAGCTCTTCCTTGTCCCCCACCATGGCCTTCAAATGCACATTGAGATATATTTTGAGTACACATTTCTTACCTGGACATGTCAATACTGTGATGGTGAATTTTATATATCAACTTGACTGCACCAGGAGGTTCCCAGTTTAAACGTTATTTCTGGGTATGTCTGTAAGGGTGTTTCTGGACAGGGTTAACATTTGAAACAGTGGACTCAGTAAAGTAGATCACCCTTCCTAATGTGAATGGGCATCATCCAATCCATTGAGGGCCTGAATAGAACAAAAATGTAGAGGAATTAAAAATTCACCCCTTTTGCTTCCTGCCTGCCTGCTTATGCTGGACATTGATCTTCTCTTAATCTTGGACAGGGATTTACACTGTTGGCTCTGCTGGTTCTCAGGTCTTTGGATTCAGACCAAAATTACACCACTGGCTTTCTTGCATCTCCAGTTTGTAGATAGCAAACTGTGGGACTTCTCAGCCTCATACGGGATCATGTGAGCCAATTCCTCATAATAGACCTCTTCCTATATATATTCTATTGGTTCTATTCCTCTGGAGAACTCTAATACAAACGCATATCCATACCTGGGTATATTTTCCCTCCGAGTCTTACGTGTCTTTGCCTCCCTTGCTCCACCCTACTCTGGCCAACTAAGTAGAAATTCCCTATCCAAAAAGATGGGTAATGTGTTCTAGGCCAAAGGGCAGAGTTGAGAGTTTTGACAAGGCCAGAGAGAGTAAGCAGCCTGGTGTTGCAGGAACAGAGTGGGTGGGGGAGAGAGTTGGAGAGAGGTCAGAAAGGAGAGATGGTACGAAGGGGCCTTCATGCCCATCTGAAAATGTGAACTTTATCCTGTGAGAGATGGGGTTTCCTTTAAGGGTTTTATTCAGAGGGCCGGGGAGGTGCCATGGCCAGATTTATGCTTTTTCAGAGCGATAACACTGATCACAGTGTGGGAAGAGACTGGAGTAGGCAGAAGCTGGGTGGTGAGAGAGCATTTCCAGAGGGCAAGCACATGGCGGACCTAGGAGTTGTTCTCTTCATACAAAGGGGGAACTGGGGTGACAGTTGTGTAAAACAGGGCGCATCCCTGTTTTAGCTATGTGGACCAGACATACTGAGAGCTGGTCAAATAAAGAGACAGCCATCTGCCATGAAAAGCCTCCTGCACCTGTCACAATTCTGTACAGTTTGGTATCACTTCTTCTAAGAACCCTCTTCAATTCCTCGGAAATTGGTTTCTCCTTCGCACCACCATGCTGGGAAGATGGGAAGCAACTTGGCCACATTAGGAAAATGAAAACAAAATTACAAATCAGGAAAAGGATAAGACATCCTGCAGTAAAATTTCTTTCCACTTATCCTAGGAAATCAAGGCAAATCCATTTAGGTGTGACCAGAGAAAAGAGTAAATAAAAAAGAAGCCATCAAGGATGAGGGCCTGGGCCATGTAGGTGGTAGATTAGGTGAGAGCACCTGAGAGGCAGGGTCAGAAGAGTTGCAAGAGAGGGCAAGGTTTGCATGTTGTTATTTTGCAAACCAGGTCATGCAAGGATTCTCACATTTACATGTTGTTTATGACCTTTACTTTTAATATGTTGTCACTCAGTAATAAGAGCCAATATTAACATAGTGCTTTATGCCACACATGGTTCTCAGTGCTTCCTTTACCTTTATTAGCTTACTTAGTCCTGTTAATAACTCATGAGGTAGGAAAGACCCCCATCCTCATAGCACAGGTGAGAGAACTGAAGTCCAGAGCAGATCTCTCCTGGGAAGTGGCAGTCTCAAGATTTGAACACAGGCAGCCTGGCCCTAAGGCTGACTCTGTTAACCACTCAATATACTGCCCCTGCACATTCAATTTTTCAGTCAAACTTTCTGTGAAGAGTATTTGCATTGTAAATCATTTATTTCTAGGTAGGGATATAACATTCATCGATATTCCGTAAAAGTAAATTAGCTGGCACAATTCAGGGAAAATGGAATGGACGGAGGAGGGTCAACATCTAGTTAGTTGTTAGTCGAGTGCATATTTGTCATCCTCACTAGGTTTTCATCCTCCTAAAGATCAAGCCTTCTATTTCCTCTGTCTCCCTTATGACAATTGATATAGGTCTCTGCATAAAGCAGGTGCTCATAAATACCTATTAGTCAATTCCTCACAATATCTGTCCCCCCCAGTTTAACAACTCTATGCAGTTTCTAAACACACCCAGGGCTTGTCAGAGTCAGCAAGCTGCTCTTTGTGCCACATGGAGTTGTTGCTGGGAAGTGGCTGCCCGGCCAAGGACGACATTTTCAGCCCCCTCGCATCCTGAGGGTACTGTTTGGAATTCTGGCAATGGAATTGAGTGGAAAGCCACGCAGACAAATGGAGACTTGGCTAGAAAGAAAATAAACTTTTGTTGTATGAACCCACTGTGATCTGGGAAGGTTTCTTGTTACAGCAGTTAGCCTACCCTTATAAATACACAGTGACTTCCTTAAGTAAAAAAACAGAGTCTTGCTTCCCATATGGCCTGTGGCCATGTAGCTTGTCTGGAGGCAGAAACCTCCGGGGGCCTTGTCTTTGTGCTGATTAGTTCAGTTCTCACCATCTCAATCTCATCAAGCCATTAGGACATGTGAGAGCCCGTGTTCTAAACGCTGGAGAGAATGGCAGCCCCAGAACTCTTCTCTGACAAAGGGCCATTGTATAACCAGCCATTATTCTCTTCCTTCCCGGTGCCCATTCTGCCTCCTGTTCTTTTTTGGCTAGCCCTGTGAGGGAAACAGAGGAGGGAAATTTTTGTTTTAATCCACTGTCCATTCTTCTCCCCAGGTGTTTTTGCCTTTAAAATGCTTTAGGTCTTTGAATTCAGACCGATCATAGTTTTTGCTGAAAGAATAATCACCTCCTTGCAGCTCAGCTGGTCACTTCATTTCTCCGGCTGGCTGAGGAAAGTATTATTATTAGACAGTTTTTCTTATCTCTAAGGGGAAAGAGCAGTGATTTGTTCCTCTGTTCAGGTCTCAAAAGAAGGTGAAAAATATACTTTTTCTGGTAGCTTTTGTGTCTGAACACCGTGCGCTGTGGAGGAAGAAGCCCAGGATGGCGGGTTTACTGATTGTGATCACAGATGGGGAGGCCTTTCCTGGCACAGCCCTGCCCAGGGGCTCTCCACGGCCCCTCAGCAAGTGTCCATTGTCAGCTTCCACAGAAGGTTCCAGGAGCCATGACCATATAGGTGGCAGGGAAAAATCTCTGCTTCTGTCATGTGTTTTTTGTTGTTGTTGTTGTTCTTTTCCTCAGTACTTATTTCTTACATTCAAACAGTACACTGTGTTTACAAAGTGATTCCACACGGATTGTCCCGTGGATTCTTCACAAAATCTTGGTGAAACAAGTAGGGTAGACAGTATTGCCCCTAATTTGTAAAAGAGGAAACTGAGGAAAGATAAAGTCTTTTACTCAAGGTAACACAGCTTCCAAGTGACAGGGCAGCAACTGGAATCTCTTATAGATCCTTTTCACTCCATGGTATCACTTAGAATAGAAAATGAGATAAACGCTTTGGTTATGAGTGTGAGCTGCCTTTAATTGGAGTCCTCAAGTTCAGCAAAGATAGAAATCCCATTCTAATCATTCCATTTCCAGTCACAAAGCTGTAACTAGGTAGGTTCAAAGTGCTTCAGGGTAACGTATATATATTATGATGAGAAGGTAAAGGTGAGTAAGGGAAATGTCATTTTTTTCCCCCAATAGAATACATACACAAATATTGATGGGTGAAATAACAATGTCTGGGACTTGCTCTAAAATAATACAGTAGAGAAGGATTTGGGGGAAGGAGGTAGACATAGATGAAACAACATTGGCCATTTATTGACAATTGTTGAAGTCACGTCTTACACTGGAATTATTATGTTACTGTCTGCATTTTTTTGAATACTCTAAAATTTTCAAAACAAAAGGCTAAACGTGTAGAGATTCACTGATAGGTGGAGAAGCCCCTGTCTTTGATCTTCAAGCAGAAATATCAGACCACTTGGTCTGCTATTATAAAAGCAGTGGTCCCCAACATTTTTGGCACAAGAGATTGGTTTCATGGAAGGCAATTTTTCCATGGACCAGGGCAGGGAGGGGGGATAGTTTTGGAATGATTCAAGTGCATTACATTTATTGTGTACTTTATTTCTATTATTAACATTATTACATTATAATATACAATAAAATATTTATACAACTCACCATAATACAGAATCAGTGGGAGCCTTGAGCTTGTTTTCCTGCAACTAGATGGTCCCATCTGGGATTGATGGGAGACACTGACTCCCTAAGTGTGTTGTTGTACGTCCAGTCACTCCGTAATGTTGTTTTGGTTGCTGTCCCTGCAGAAAACCCTGCTTCACAAAGATAGGATGTTGGAAATAGAAGCAGGCTTTTCAGTGCTTTCGTGGCAATCTCAGGGTATTCTGCCTTGACTTTAATCCAGAACGTATGGAGATTTGAAGTTATCTCAAACATACTTTTAAGGCCACTGTCATTTGCAATCTCAAACAGTTGTTCCTCTTCTATAATAGCACAGACAAAGTGCATTTACCTGGCTTATTCACAAATGGGTCAGAGATCCATTCCTTCCCAGTTCGGGGGTCTTTTGTGGTTGGGAGGTAATGCTCAAACTCTTGAAAGCTGAGATAGGTGATCATGCACCAGCTGGGAGAAAGAAGGCCCTGGCTCAGTCTCTTTTGAAATCTTTGCTAATGTTTAAAACATGTTAAAAATCCCAATGTTCACTCATCGCCCCCATAATTCCAGTTTGCCTTTGAATGCAGCCACTTTATTTGCTGACTTGAACACAGTTGTGATTTTTCCCTGAAGTGACAGATTGAGTTTGTTCAGCAGGTTGAATATATCACACAAGGTAAGCAAGTTTTTTGACCCATTCTGTGACTGAAATGTGCTGCCAATGGTGACTGTTTTTCTAAAAGAAATCTCTGGAGTGTCTCTCATAACTCAAAAACTCTGGCCAGTGATCTACCTTTAGAAAGGCACCACTTTAGAAAGCCAGCTCGTTTTTATGTATAAGAGAAGACATGTGTGTTCTGCGTCCATCTCCTCACAGAGCTGAGCGAACAGATGTGAGTTAACGGGATGTACTTTAATGTGGTTGATAATTTTAATCACATCCTACAAAATGTTGTTTGGTTCAGTTGACACTTTTCGGCTAGCCAGCATTTCTCTATGGACGACACAGTGCATAGACTCACGTTCAGAAGCGACCGGCTTGACCCGAGCAGTGAAACCAGAAAGCCATGTCATGGCAGCCACTCTGTCCGTGCATATACCAACACAAAATGACCAATTCAGTTTACCTGATCTGTAATCATTCAAAGACTTGAGTAGTTATGCAGCTGTGGTGTTAGCAACAAAAAGGCACATAACATATCCTCATGCACATCCTCTTGAAAAGTATATTGCACAAAGACAAGCATTGTTGCCAACATTGCATACCACAGTGACTCATTAATCCTCTCTAACAATTGTGCCTCAATATCCTCTGATATTTCATCAATTCATCTAGTTATGGTGCTAGCTGAAAGAGGAACATATGCCACCTGTCGAACTGCAGCCTCTCCTAAAAGATCATGGAAAATGTCCTTAGCAGGATCAACTCTTCACCTATAGTAAACGGCTCCTTAGCTTTAGCAATGCAGTAAGCCACTAAGAATGATGCTGTCAGTGCAGACACATTTGATGAAGCGGTGGCCTTTAATAATTGCTCCTGGTCTTTGTGTTCATGTTTTTTTCTTTTGAAAAACTCCAAAGGCTTGTCTTTTAATGCATGATGCTTGGTGTCCATGTGGTGAAGCAGTTTTGAAGGTTTTTTGGCTTTGTTGGATAGCCGGTCACCACATATGATACAAGTGGGCTGGGAGAATGTGAATCACCTGTTGAAATGAACCCATAATTTAAGTAGGACTTGTGGCATTTTCTTTTAAATGCAGCTTTCATTTTGTTGCAGTCTTAGAGTCTTCTGGTTTCTCATGATTAGGTCTTTCCCCCTTCTTGAAGACGCTTTTCAAAAATGTTTGGTTTTTACTCATTTTTTGCTAGAGTTAGCTTGTGGGCTTACCAAAACTGTGACTGAGACAAGTGTGCAGCGTGGGAAAGACAAACAGAGGGAAGTGGTAAATAAAATAATGGGCGGGCAATGCACGTACTAAAATAAGTTTTGGATTCTGACTTAAAGCCTGACATCAGATGCAGCTTTACAAGTGAAGTACGATGCTCACTTGCCACTATAACACCTGCCACCAAATGCAGCATAATTATCACTTGCCACTCACTGATAGTGTTCTGATATGAGTCTGCAAGCAATTGATTTATCATAGTCTCTGTGCAGTCAGACCTCTCTGCTAATGATAATCTGTATTTGCAGCCACTCCCCGGCACTAGCATCACTGCCTCAGCTCCACCTCAGATCATCAGGCATCAGATTCTCATAAGAAGCTCTCTCACACGAATAGTTTACAGTAGGGTTTGTGCTCCTATGAGAATCTAATGCCGCTGCTGATCTGGCAGGAGGTGGAGCTCAGGCAGTGATGCAAGTGATGGGGAAAGGCTATAAATACAGATGAAGCTTTGCTCGCTCACCTGCCGCTCACCTCCTACTGTGTAGCCTAGTTCCTAACAGGCCATGGACCCGTATTTGTCCATAGCCCGGGAGTTGGAGACCACAGTATTAAAGAGAGTACCCAACGAGAGGATCCCTGCAACCACTAGAACCAAATGCTGACTGCCATTTTATTTTTATTTTGGGGCGAGAAACTTCCCAATACCTAACTAAGTAAAGGGGATGGTAAGACCTTCTTGTGCTCGTAAGTTTTGTTGTTGCAAACAATGCTTACTTAAATTTGTAAGTTGCACCAAGATATTTTGATGCACTGGTCATGCCACATATTTGAAAAGTACATTAGCGCAAAATGGGCCATTAGGGATCCAACCCTGAGAACTTTTATTCTCAAATGATAAGTCTCAAAGTTGGGAGAATGCAATTGGAGGGAAAAGAACGGCCTCTGGGAACATGAAAGGAAAAGAAAAGCGGCCAGTTAGTGGACTGTGTTTGAGCAGCAGGCTGGATGGGATCCAGGGCAGGGCTATGGGGGTTATGAGACCAAAGAGGTGAGGACGGGGACACTGTGGGAAGGGTGCCCTTCATCATCATCATCCTTGACTATCAGTGACCTCAAGCAGATGCCAGTGCCTTCAGAGGTGTGAGGCTCCAAGCTCCCCAAGCCAGTTCTGCCAGACAGGACTAAGCCATTTTAACACATTGCTTATCCCGCTGGCAAAACCCAGGTTGGAGACCTCTGTGCAGGTGGCCATATGTGGCTCTGGGCAAGTCTGGCAGGCACCAGGAGTGAAAGGCTGAGCTCCAAAAAACTAAATTCTAAGCTCCTATTAGTTCTTGTCTCTTTGGTGCTGGAATTTAAAAGGATGATTATTTATGAAAACAGTTCATCCAGCCCAGCAACTTCCCCACCTTCTGTTCTGGGAAGCTGTGGATTTACAAAGATAAGGAAAGAGCTCATGTTAGCTCAGCAGGTGAGGAACTGAGATTTAAGTCAAAAACCATTCAAGCCTTCTGAGAGTTTGTTTTCCTTTTGTCCAAATGCATTTGTTACCTTTAACCTGTGAGAACATAATTTTATTCATTTGTTTGTTTCCTCCCTCAAAAAATAATTTCCTTTAATTGAATTGGATAGTCCCATTCAAGACATGGCTTCTGGTTTCCTGTTTTGACAGTTGCATTTTGTAGGAGGTGGTTTCTGAACTAAGATTGGGCAGGAAAAGCCTTAGGGCATTCTGAAGGAGGCCTTGGCACCCAGGTACATAGTCCCCAACAGATACCAGACGTGTTGACAATAAACTCTGCTTCTCTGTTGATCACAAGGACAGTGCCTTAAATGCTTTCATGTCCATTATCTCCTATCACCCTCAAGTGACCCAGAGTTGTCTGGAGTGATCCTTATTACCTTCCATTAAGAAGATGGAATAATTAAGGCTTAGAGAAATGGCAGTCTGTCAAGAGCTCATTTCTCCAGCCAGGTCACACCAGCAGGGCATGCTGCTATTCCCACTGGCAGGATGGTTATAACCTTGTGCCTCTCTCACAGCAGACTTGCTCCCCAACAAATCTGTCTTCTGACTCCCCCTTCTTGGTTACCAGAGGGTAACATGGAGACCACCGTGCAAATGTATAATTTTGGAATCCCCGCATTACCACATCTCCAGTACAGCCACTTGCACTTATGGAAGCTTTGCTGGTTTTCACATTACAGGGCTGGGTATTATCTAAATGCTAACCATGGTGATGGGGGAACAATCAACTATGCATCTTGGGGAACCTCTGTGGACTCATACATTCATTCTAGGCCAAGACAATATTCTCCCCTAAGGTGTCTCTTTAACATAACGTGTCAGTACTAGCAGCTTGCTATGTTTCCCTTTCTTCATAAACCATAGTCTTGCCTTTGAGGAAGTGCTTCAGAGAAAGAAAGAATGAATGAGAAGCTTTGCACATTAACTTAGAGTCCCATATTCAGACTTTGGCTCTAATACTTAACAGCTGCATGACCTTGGATGAGTGAGTTACTCTTTCTGAGTCTCAGTTGACATAACTATAACAAATAAAAAGAAGAGTAAGAACCCTCATAGAGTTACTTGGCACTCAAAAGGAATACCATGTATGAAAATACACTTGGAAAGTGTAACAAAGACAATAGCAACAATCATAATAGTTGTATACCATGGAAGAAGTCAGAAGTTGGGATGATTTCTTTCTCACTCTGCCTTGGGGAAACTCAGGCACCCAGAAATCAAATAAAAGCAAAAATTGTTGGGGGGCTGGGGTGTTTAAAACATATTAGGCTCAGATATGGACATTGTTACAATGATCATACAAGTCTTTGTGGTAGAATCAAGGTCACATGAGGGAATGAGGATCCTTTGAAAGTAAGAAGATATACAGAAAAAGCATCATTGTCTAGTGCTAAAACAGAGAGCTAGAATTTGGCTGAAGTCATCTGGTTAAAAAGTTTTCTCTTGTACCGTTCCTGCCCTTAGAGGATGATCCAATGAAAGCCCAGTTCTGGGGGACAAGCTGCACATAGAAAGCACCCGTTTCCCTCAAACCCAAGAGTGGCGTGTGGGGAAAACCTGGCTTACAGGAAGAAGGGTAGATGGAAAGACTGCGCCACTGCATGAGCCTTCGCAGGGTCCAACCATCCCACCTGGCGGGAGGAGAGCAGAGAGGGACCCTTGCAACTGGACACACTTCCTTAATCCCTCCAGAAAGGAACACCAACTCTGAACCTAGCATCTTATACATGTGAAATATGACAATTCCATGTGATACTTATTATTACCTCACACCAAGGTTAAGGTCTCTCACTACATATCGACTGAGCACCTTCTATGTACCAGACACTATTATAGCTTTGTAGAAAGAGGGAAGAAGTAGCCCAGCATAGCCTTGATTTTTATGGACTGGGCAATCTGGTAGAGCCATAATTGTAATTTGGATTAAGCACTAAGGTGAAAACAAATATGGGGCTGTTGATGAGAAGATGAGAGAATGGCAAGGAAAAGCTTCTCCTGGAGGTGGCTTATTTTAAAGAATTTTTAGTGACAGAGCTGGGATTTGAACCTAGGGGCTATCTGCTGCTAGAGACACATTCCCCTTAAATCGTGCTGTGCTATATCATGAAAAGGGTAAAGAAATCATGCCCTCATGATCTACTGGCCTTGTTGCATCATTAGTAAGAATCAGCTGTAGTGCCAAGTTGTCTTCATTCACTTTACTGATTTATGGAGGGCCATTCAGGGCTGAAACCATGGTTACGATACAATCACTGCTCTCAAAGACCTCAGTCTAGGAGTAAGAGAGGAAACTTCAATGTGGTGTGATATATGCAATGACACAAGTGAAGGTGTGGCTATAGGAGCCCAGAAAAAAGGGCAGCTAGCTCAGCCTATTGGGGCTTTGAAGACATATAGGAGGAGGTGAGTTTGTATTAGAAGAAAACAGGCACGAAGGCTAGGAAGGGACAAAGGAGAACTTTTTGGTAAGGGGGGCATCTCATATCAAAAGCTGCAAGTAAGAGGAATCCTGGCATTTTCCAGTAATTGTAGCAGAATCATCATGGGTAGAACAGATGCATGAGGAGTTTGCAAGAGCTGAGTCTGATAATGTGAGCACTAGTTAAGTCAGGAAGGTTCTCAATAAGCCACGTGGGGGAATCTGGACTTTGTCCCAGAGGAGAGTAGGGAATCATGAGTGGTTTTAAACAGGGGGGTGAAATGATCAAACTTGAGTTTTGGAAGTTTATTCTGCTCCCTTATGGAGATGGGGTGCCTTATCAAGTGATAAGACAGCAGCATTCAAGTAGTGCGAAGGCTCTGACACTCATGTTACCTGGAAGCAATATGGCCAGGTAGAGAATGTGGGCTTTAGCCTTAGGTAGATGAGGGTTTCTGTCTCTGTTACGCTGCTTAAAAGCTATGGGTCTTCTGAACCTGAGTTTTCTCCTCTATAAAATGAGGATAAAGATAGTACTTCCTAATAAGGCTGCTGTGAAGATTAAATGAGATAATGTAAATACATGTAAAGTTCTCAGCACAGTGCCTAACATAGTTAAGTACTTGAGAAATGATAGTTGAAAAAGTCAACTGGAATTTTTCATGACCTCCAATTATATCATCAAGAGCTTTTTATACTCCCACATTTTGCTACTATATTTTTTTTAAATTGAAAAAACTGTTTATTTTATTTTTAATTGACAGTAATAATTGTATATATTTGTGGGTTATAAGGTGATGTTTTGATACATGTATACATTGTGGAATGATCAAATCAGAATTCTTAGAGGAACTCACTTATTTCAAGTTTCTGGCCTCCTTTCCCAATATCTGCCCTTTTGCTCAAATAGAAGGCAAAAAGAAAACAAGGGAGCAGTCATCCCCCCCCACTCTATTCTATTTCTGTTTGAAACTTTGATAAGAGTGGAAACATTTTCAATACAGCAAGCTCTAAAAGGAAGAAGAACATGAGAAAGGAGAGCTTGGGAGGGGCAAGGGTTGTGTAAAACATGGCCCTGGCACTCTGAGAGTACCAATCAACGTTAGCTGGAATTGTGATTGGCGTGGTTAGAGTTTGTGGGCTGCCAGCACAAAAGCAGGCCAACAAAAATAGTTCACAGGAGAAATCTACTTCTGTTTTAGATTTGAAAAAAAAAAAAAATCACTGAGGGCAACTATGGAATATCCATATTCACCCTCTTAGGCTTCCAGGATGCTCTTTCCAAATCAAAGCAACCCCTTCACCACCCAGCACACACACACCTTTGCACCTCTGGTGTGTCAGTAGTGACATTAGGAGAAACCTCTCTTGTGAATTGGACACACCATACATATTTAATCTGACAGGGCTTGCTCTGGCTCTACTTTCTGCATAATAATAGTTTACTGATGACAAGGTGAGAGCAAAGAAAAGTTAGCTTAAAGTGGATAGTCATTTTGCCTTTTCCTTCTCTGGAATTCAGTATGACTCATAAACACTAGCAGCTGCTCATTTTAGGTCTGGAGGAGGGCAAATGGGTGACAACGCAGGCAAGGAAGCGGCTGAGGGTGGAGAGTGGGAACTGAATTATAGCTAGGAACCAAACTGTGGCTAGGAACTGTTCCCTAGTGGGAACATACACAGTAAGGAGCTCCTAGTGACCTTTAACTGACCTGGGGCTCATTACCATCTAATTAGCATAACATAGGTGGCGTTTTCGTGAAGGATTCTGGGAAAGATGCCTGCGCAGAAAGTGGAACAGTTACATAATCAACCTGTTATGTGATCTGTTATATAACCACAACCTGTTGATCACCCCAAAAGGCAGGAAACAATCAATTCGACCAGGAGAAATCCAGGACAAATTAGCGAGCTTATAAACGGCAGCATGTGCTCAGACTTCAGAGTCTTTCTCCACTTGTGGACACTGACCTGTTCTCTCTCTCTGGAATGTATTTTAACTTTGTGTAGCTTCCTTCCTTTCTTTCATTCTTTCTTTTGTGTGATAAACTGTTTGTATAAAATGCTTTGTGTTTGTGATCACTCTGTCATTGGCTAGACTTGGTATCAGTACTCATTCTTGACATTGGGAACCGGGGGACCAGGGAAAATGCAGACAGATCTAACACTCCTGATGCTGAGGACCTGTAAGAGTTCCAAAGAGTGGGTTTTGTGCCAGATAAATGGAGTGTCCTTATTGGAAATGCTGAGCAATGAAGCTAAAGGGGAAGAAAAAAGGTTCAATGAGGTTAAAAGGCCAAGAATTGTGGACCAATTAGTTAGATTGAGTATAAGCACCAAAAAGAAGTATTATAAACTTTTCACTCCTGGGTCTCTTTTTCGTTTTCAAATTTCTTTCCACACATGCCCCTATCTCTACTTTTGCTTGATCGTTCATCAAAGTAAATTACTTTATCTTAATTTTTTCACCTGATGTCATGTTATCATTTGTATGTACCTCTATTTGCATCACAGTGATGCTCACCCATTGTAGCAAACAGGTATAAAATGCAATGCAGAGAAGAGTTTGTAATTATTTTAGGGAACTATGAAGTGACACCACAACTTCATTTAATATTGCTGAGCACTGGACTAGGAGTTAGGGTGATGAACAAATGTATGGGATTCAGATGACTTTAACATTTAGGATTTAGAAGTGTCTGGGCACAGTTGATGAGTAGGTGTGGCCAGTAGCCCCCGGGTTTCTCTTTGAAATTTGAAGGATGGTTGGGTGGAGAGAGAATGCCTTTAAGGAACAAAATTTGCATGTGTGTGGGGAGGATGGGGGTGGGGGTGATGCCTGGAAACATGTTGGCAAAGGGAAAAGCTGGAACTGTGTCTATCTGCTCCAGGCTGTGGGCCTATGTCTGAGTACCCTGCAGAGAGGGACCCCAAAAAGAAGTTGAGTAAGTTATTTCTGTGGAGACAGAGGGTTAGGGAAGTGGGGAGGGGGTAGGGGCAGATAGAGTGAGGGAGAGGAGGTCAGAGAGGAGGTTTCTGTGATATAGCCAAGGCAGGAGTCTTCCAGAGTGGCTGGCTGAATGGGGCCAAGTGGGGGAAAAGGTGTTTTCTCTTCCACTCCTCAGCACAGTGAGCTTAGTCACCAAGGGGACATAGCACTAGTTGTACCTTGAGAGACAGTGGCCCCTACACCCCCATGGCTCTCATGTGGCAGCAGCAGGGCTGAGGAAGTGTCACATGAAATGGCTTCATGGGCAGTGGACATCAGCGAGTAGAATAGGATTACTTGTAAACACAGGTGATCCACCCCCAGGAATTTCCAGTGCAACTCAGGGACCCTTTATGGGTGAAGTGAAGGCTGGCATTGCTGGGGAAGGAGAAGGTGGGGCAAGAAGCCAGAGACTTTATAATTTACTGTTACTTCAAGCGATTCGTCACTGCTGTGCTCGTGGAGTGTGAGGAAATTTAGGTTACATGTATTGGTAAGCAGTATTCCATAAGCAAACAACACAGAGTTTGGCCAAACATTGAGACAAGCAGCATTTTTCTTTTGTCATCCCAATTATCTTCTCTTTTCTAGAAACTTACATGCTAGAAACCTAAAATATTAAATATTCCCTTAAGTTCCCCTTCAAACCCATCAATTCAATTTTCCCTACACCTGCACAATTTCATTCTTTTTTTAACGGCACATTTTAAATCACTGCTTTGTTTTGCTCTGACAAAATATGTTAGCACTGAATTATCTTACAGGAGTCTTGTGCAAATATTCTATAAACATTTATACTAGATTGCCACTGAAATGCCAGGTAACATATATATCGCCCTTGGACACTCTGCCTTTGTTGACTGCAATTTTCAACATAAAACAAGTGGACAGAAGCACAAAAACAAAGGAATCCACACTCAGGGTGTGTATCACATTTCACACTTAGAGCTGTGTGAGCCAGCATGTTGCACAACCTCTTTGAGCTTCAGTTTGATCATTTACAAACTAGGGCTAATAACAGTCTCTACGTTGTAGGGTCTCTGCAAAGAATTAAGTGAGAAAATGCAATTATAGCAAGTGACAGTGGCAATGCAATTATAGCAAGTGACAGTGGCAAGCACATAGTGAGGCTCTGTGATGGCTCTTTAATGGGGAAGGAAACAGTTACAACCCTGTGCTTTAGGTACAGAATTTCATCACCTAAGTCAGGATGGTAGTAACATTCATTATGAGTCAAAATTTGGATGGAAATGCATTATGTTTCCCTTTGGATGATACTGATGAGTTCTGGTTTCTGTTGTTGGACAGGATGGCTTTTTATAGTTTAGTTGATACTTTAAAATAAGTCAGAGGAAGATCTAGCACTTTGAATTGTATCAATGTAGTGTTGTAATATTGTGTCCTTGAACAAGCTAGAATTTGTTGGCATAAATTTCACTCCATAGCATTCTAGCAATCTCTATAATCAAGAGATACTGTGCTATAGATGAAATAGGATATACTTGGAGCCAGACACATTTTCTGGGGTCAAATCCTGCCTTGATGACATACCAATTATACCTTAGACATATTACACAACCTCTCTTAGCCTTACTCTCTTCCATGCAAAGAGGCTGCTTTTCAAAGTTGTTTTAAAAAGGCTTATCACAGTTGCTGACTATCGTAGGTGCTGCGTATGTCTTGGTTTCCTTTCTATTTTGCTTCCATATTTTAAGTTCTAAAGCAACATATTGCCAGTGTAAGTCAATCAGATATTAGAATATAAGAGCCAGAGACATTGTAATGTACTAGAAGGACATTGGTGAATTTGAATTTTTCTTCATGGCCTAATAAATTGTCAGGAATTAGAAGTTCTTTGGAGACTGTCAGACAGCAAGTGATAATGAACCAAATTATCTACTTAACATGGTCATCCTCTAAAGGGAGAATCGCTAAAGTATTTGACAAGTTGTTTTGGATAACATGTGGTCAGTGAAATTCTTGTGTGTTGGGGAATAAGGTGCTATACTATTTATTGACAAGCTCCTATGTGCCAGACACTACTGAGTGATCTCCATAGCTCACCTTTGGTCTTCACAACAACCTTGGATTTACAGTCTGTTTCATCAGTTATAAAGTGTATACCTTTGGGCAAATCCTTTAACCTCTCTGACCTTCAGTGCTCTCATCAGTGCAGAATAATAACGTCTATGTTCCTGAGGTGAGAACCAAATAAGGTTAATACCAAAGTAAACTGTAAAGTGCTCTATAAATGTTAGCTATTGTTGTGAATTGAACTCTCAGGAACAGAAATCTGGCTTGTACTGATGTCTCTGTAAGCCTCTAATCTGGTGCATCTCTATAGTTGAAAGCAGCACGGGAAGGGGACTGGTCATTTATTGGTATCTACTATAATACATTCCAGATGTCCTGTGGGGGCTTTGCCATACTGCCTGAAGTCCTGGGTTCCCTGAAAGACTTCTATATAACTCTTTAAGTTCCTTTGCACATTTACTTGTTGTTGTAGATGTCTTGGTGCACACGAAAACAGCAACTCAGGGAAGAGCTAAACTACATGCATAGCAGTCTTAACTCCAACCTTGGAGCCTGTCATAGAAACACTGGTGACCACCACATCAAAGTCCCCAAGTCTTTCATTTTTGATAGTAAAAATTTCTTTTTTTTTTTTTTTTATTTTTATTTTTTATTTTTTATTTTTTTTTATTTTTTTTTTATTTTATTTTTTTTTTTTTTATTTTTTTTTTTTGTTGAGACAGAGTCTCACTTTGCTGCCCAGGCTAGAGTGAGTGCCGTGGCGTCAGCTTAGCTCACAGCAACCTCAGACTCCTGGGCTCAAGCGATCCTACTGCCTCAGCCTCCCGAGTAGCTGGGACTACAGGCATGCGCCACTATGCCCGGCTAATTTTTTCTATATATAGATTTTTAGTTGTCCATATAATGTCTTTCTATTTTTAGTAGAGACGGGGTCTCGCTCAGGCTGGTCTCGAACTCCTGACCTTGAGCGATCCACCCGCCTCGGCCTCCCAGAGTGCTAGGATTACAGGCGTGAGCCACCGCGCCCGGCCGTAAAAATTTCTTAAGAAAAAAATCCGTAAAGGTAGCGTCTCTTCTCTACCACATCCTTTTGTGATCTGTGTCTTCAGGACAAAAATAAACACCCTTTCTCTTGAACATGATGTTTCCCTACTTATTTATTTATTTGTTTGAGAAAATTGTCATCCAAAGCACTTCAATCAAATCTCCTTTGTATTTACCCTCCCTGATGTCTGCTCAGTCAGGTGACACACATAGCACTGTAAATTGCTCATAACCGAAGAATCAGAGCCCTTACTGTAGGTTATTTTCTTTTATCCACTTCTTAGTGCTTTCAAAATCCTGGCATTGATGGCGACAGAGGTGAACTTTTTCTTTCTCAGCTTTGGGATAAAATATGCTTTGCCTAAAGCACACTCTGAGTGTTTTTCTTTGTACCTTCAAGATGGAAAGAGTGAGCTGAAAACAGACTGACAGACCCACACGGGCATGTTCTTGGCTTACATGGGAGCGAGCTGGTGCCTTACTGATATTGCTGACAGAACTGTCATCCTTCTAACGCATGGGTTGGGGAAGGTTCTAGCTTCCTCTAGGAATGGATCCACAAAGTTAGAACAAGTTTGTGAAACAGTGAGTCTGTTTCCATGGTCACAATGGACAAGGTCTTCTCTGACTTGTCTCTTGCTCTCAATCTGCATTACTCCAATGTCTGATCACGTCTTCCTTGGAAATGCATCTTAGATCCAGTCTTTTTTCTGCACTTCTAAGCTTTATTCTGGTCAAGAGTCTTAGTTACCTCATGACTGAATAACTAGAATGGCTTCCCTCTGTCTCCATTTTACCAAATTAGAAAAGTCTGTCTGTTTCCCTTTTCTAATTCGTCTTGGACACTTCAAGAGAATACTCCAAAAATATGACTTCCCACTCCTGCTCCAGGGTATGCAATGGCCTTCCACTATCTATCATATTGAATCCTCTGCCTTGCTTTTAAAGTTTCTCCTGGTAGAGAGGGCTCACCACTTCAGCTCAAGATTAAGGTCCAAAATCTCAGGCTCCATTCTTAACCTCGTCAAATCCTGTCTCTGTGTCTTTGGGAATTTCACTTTACCTCTTTGAAACACAACTTTTATAATACATTTACAAAATTAAGGGTGTACTAGATATATTGGGGTCTATCTACCTAGTCCACGATGATCTTCTTCTCCCAAAAGTGTAGTATTCCTTTCTCCTCACTCCCCTCCTCTCCTCCATTTCCTTCTTGATTTCCTCCCCCATTCCTTCCTTTTCTCTACATTTTTATTTGATAAAATATTTCCAGGGCATAAAGAATTTACGTGACTTATAAACTTGAGTCACATACAGTCTATCTTCCCATTTCATACCTATAAACTCTGTTTTAAAAGGAATCACGTAGTGTGTATTTCAAAATAGCAAAAATAGAAGATTTTAAATGTTCTCACCACAAGGACATGATAAGTATCTGAGGTGATGAATATGTCAATTAGCCTAATTTCATCATTCCACAATGTATACATGTATGGCAACATCACATTATTCCCCATAAATATATACAATTATCATTTTTTAATTAAAAAGAAATTAAAACTTAGAAATAAAAAGGAATCATGCCCTCCAAGCAAGGTTTAGAGATCAAAGACTTCCATTCAGAAGTGCTGCTCAGTGGAGGGAGAGAGAGGACTCAGTAGAAGCATCAGGACTGTGCTAAAGCCTGGGACAAAGCAAAGCAGAAGGGTGCCGAATGTTGAAGATAAAACAAGCCATGTTCATCAGGGAAGAGAGCAGTCCTCCCGGCATCACCACTACACATGCTAGGGTATGTGGCTTAAGTCTGTAGCTGTAGGGATCTTGTTTAGCTATTTGGAGGTATTTTTTAAAGGTATCACTAAGGTATGATGTAATTATTCAGGAGCTCTTGAAGTTTTCTTTAAGTTTTTAATGGAACATTCCTAAGGAAAAGGGCTGGGAAAAAGTTTAGCCTGGGTGGCATCAGAGAACAGAAATGTAGTCAAATATCCAAATCATAATCTTTAGACTGTGGAATTATTTTTAAAAGTATAAAGATCTGTTTTCCATAGGATTAATAAGTCTATTTTGTGACCTTTATCCTCCCTGCTTTGTTTCTCTTGCATTCTTCCTTATCCTGGGAAATGGATGCTCCCTCTTTCTAGTTGTTCGGGTTTATGACCCTATAGCCATCTTTGGCGCTATTTTCCCTCACACCATATGTTCAGTTTGTCAGCAATCTTCTTGTCTCTACCTCCAAAATACGCCCAGAATCTGACCCCTTCTCATCACCTTCACTCTTATCACCTACATGTGCTATGTCATCTCCTCTCCAATGCGTTATTTTGATAGCCTCCTAAATGGTCTTCCTGCTTGTGTTTTGACCTCCTTTAGTGCACAGTAATTTTGTTAAAGCTTAAATCACTTCCCTCCAATAGTGTCACATCTCACCCTGAAGAAAAGCTGGTATTCTTATGTAATAAGGGTCTACTGGCCCTTTATTACATGCAACCTTCTTTGTTACTCTCTGACCTTACCTTACACTCTGCCCTCTCCACTCATTCATTCCAGTGTTTAAGTTCTTTGCTACTCCTCATACATGCAAGATGTGTTCCTGTCTCTGAATCATTGCCCTTGCTCTTCCATCTCCTGAAACACTCTTCCCCTAATAGAAGTGCATGTAGTTCAGTCCTTCACCAACTTTGGGACTTTACTCAATTGGTTCCTTCTCAGATGGGCTTCCTGGCCAATGTATTTACCATGTCTAACCCTCCCTATTCCCTTTCACTCTTCTATTATTTTTTAGTAGCATACATTACCATCTAGCATATCATATGTCTTACCTATTTTTCATGTTCATTTTCAGTCATCTGCTATAGAATATAAGTTCTGTGAGAGCTTATCATCTCTTCCTGTAGTCTGTTTTGTTCTCTGATGTATTTCCAGCATAGAGAGCAGTATCTGGCACATGGTAGGCAATCAGTATTTGTTGAATGAATGAATGAATGAATGACTGAAAACCAATCTTTGCTGTTTTCTTTCCTAGGAAATGACATTCAATAACCTGAGGAATTTTAAGTCCATTGCTGCCTCAGATTTGCAGGGTCCAAATTTGGACTTAGATAAGGAAAGCTGGGACTTATCATACACTTACATTTGAAGTGACCTTAACTCCACAGTCTTGCCACTAGCTGTAGTGGTGCCGATGAAATGTCAGTTGCTAACAGACCTAAAGACTAGGAAACTGTGGATGACTAATGAGCTCAGTTAACCTCTGCTCTTCCTTCTGGGGCAGGGTCTAGAGGGCAAACTGTCAATAAATAGACACTGGGTCCTCTAGCTTGTTCCTGCTGCCACTTAATTATAATGAGCCAGAAGACAGAGGCTGGCAAGAGAAACAGGATTTTCACCACTAACATGGGATTCCTAGAATCACAAATGACAAAGCTGTAAAGGGTCTCGGGAAGCAATAAGCTGGGAAGGTCTGTTTTGTGCTGCTATAACAGAATACCTGGAACTGAGTAATTTGTAAAAAAACGGGGATTTATTTCTTACAGTTTTAGAGGCTAGAAAGTCCACAATTAAGTGGTCCACATATAGCGGGGGCTTTCATACTTCCTCATCTCATGGGGGAAGGTGAAAAGGTGAATGCATGCAACAGAGAGAGAGAGAGAGAGAGCGCGCGCGCGCGCGCGGGCATGCACGAGTGTGTGAACACGCAGGTTTCGAACTTATTTTGATAAAAAACTCTACTCCTGCAGTAATGCAATAACAAACACATTCCCATTATAACATTCATTTATTCATGAGGGCAAAGCCCTCGTAACCTAAACACCTCCCATTAGGCCCACCTCCCAACACTATTGCATTGGAGATTCAGTTTCCAACACATGAACTTTGGGGAACACAGTCAGACCACAGAAAAAGAACAGTGAACAAGACACGCAGCTGGTTCCAACATTGAATGGTTGAATGATCTAACTCATAGTCATTTCCAGGACTCAAGTTTTCCTTCTGTTCGATGGGGATGGAGATGACTGGGGATCATTGTATTCAAGTCTGTTACTTTATAGGGAAGTAAGCTGAGGCTCAAAGATGTTAAATTATTGTGGGTTGTACAATAATAGACTCTTGGTACTAAAACTACAACCCAGCTCTTCTCACTCCCAATCCTGGGCTCATTCCTTGTCCTTGGGCATATTCTCAGGACGTGGAAGTGAAGGTTGCAGAGATGGCCTGCAGGCCTCCTGCCAAGAAAGCATCCCTCCAATATCTCTGAATCACCAAACAGAAAGATTATCTACTTCTATTAAGCTGGTAGAGAAAGGTGGGCAACCAAGGATGGGTTTAGAAAAACTTAGCGGAAGGAAGGGGAACCATTTGGGAAAGGCAGAGAATAATGATCCTGGATGCAAAAAGAGTCCTGAGTGGTAAAATAATTAGAATATCTGAGCATAGAAAAGGGTAGAGATAAGAAATAGCAAGAAAAGTGCACTATGGAGAAGGAGGAATAGGAAATGGAAAGGCACAAGTATATACATGGAAATTTGCTGTATTCATTAAAAACTGATATTTGATAACATCCTTTCTTTCTTCCTTCTGAAATACCCTGCTTCTTTCTCAGTGACCACTACCACAATACACACACACACACACACACCCCTTTTCATCTTCTCTTATCTAAATTACTCAAGGCACAGATCTACTGATATCCACACTGTGAAGCTTTCCTTCTCCGATACACAGTGTCATCTTTTCAATGCTGCCTCTGGTACCTGCCCCCTTTGAATTCACAGAGACTTGCATATCTCTTTTGGAACTTTTGATTTGTATGTGACTTATTCTTGAAGTCAGATCAGTGTCTAGTCAGTCTTTCTGTGCTTCACAGTGATTACCTCACTGCCCTCAATAAACAATTGTTGAATGAATTAGTGAATGAATGGAAGATTTTTTTAAGGTAATAAAGACAAAATTGTGAGCATTTCTAATACATACTACACACACACACACACACACACACACACACAAATAGAGCAATGCTGAGAAAATGGCTTGAAAAATACTGTACTACCTAAGAAAGTTACACCGTGTACGAAATAAAGGACCACAATATCGAGGATAAAGACAGAAGAGTAACAGGAACCTAAACCCTAGAGTGAGCTGGGGCTTGGGGAAAAATGTTAAGGCTTACAAAAATTTTTCATGTATATTCAGGTTACGAAGAAAAACACGGGATGATCAGCCTCCTGCTACTTTAGCACTCACAGATGACAAGAGAGCACTAGAGTATCTACCTTCTATTTGACTTGTACCTTTTAACCAATGAGAATTGTCAAGGAAAGTGTTGAATAATCTTTATTATATTAAAGATGAGTTCAATATATGAGAGGAATGAGGATGGAAACAGCTAGCTGCTTTAAATGAGAATCTACTTCAGACACAGATGAGTGGTATCTCAAAGCTCTGGAAAAATCTGGCTAAGTGAACAGAAACTCCTTAATCTTTGAAGAATTATGTAGAATAGAAATGAGATCAAAAGACTTAAGAGTAATATATAATGGCCCAAGTTTTCAGAAAGGTGAAAAACAGATTCTAGAAACTTTAGACCAGAAAACTTAGCATCCATCCTATTAATAATTTCTTCACAATCCTAATTTCACATTCTCAGATGATGGTTAAAGCATATGGAGCATCTAGATCATTTATGTATTTCCTTGTTCTTTCCAGTTTTCTGTTTCAAATCCATCTCAAACTTATGTCCTAAACTGTACTTTTGTCTTCACTCCCTCTTCTCTCCTGCCAATCTGCACCTCACACAATCCAGCAAATGACATTTGATTGATTGATCACACCAGAATAGGTGTTATCTTTGCAACTGGCCTCTTCCTCATGCCTCACACCATCTGTTATTAACATGATGACCCTGAACCATCTCAGTCACCCTGCTCCCACGGCCAGGCCAGGTAGCCTGATTTCTATTTGGTTCCTAGTCAGGAGGGACTGCTAAGTAGCCTACCTATGGAATGACTTCTGTGTGCTCTGAACTCCAAAGAACTCTGCTCTTCAGGACTAGAATAGTCAATAATCAGAATCACTTGTGTATTTCTGATTCCAATAGAATGATCAGAACCCCCTACGTGCAGGGCTCAGCGGAGGCATGCAATCCATCCTCACTGATGGGAGCTCCAAATCCAGAGATGGCTGGACCTTTCTGTGCACAAGGCAGAGAAATGACACCAGGTCAGGATTCCTGGTCATTCTGAAGGTGAGGGCATGGTACAGTGTCCTGTACTGACTGGGACCTCACAGTTTCCAGACACTAACTGAACATTTTCAGTGTTGTGGGACTATGTTTTCACATATAAATTATACATAAATTTAAACATGAGGTAACAGTATTTCAAAAAGCCCTTATGGTATTCCCATAAATACCTTTAAATTCTCCATAATATGATCTGACAGACTGTACTAAGGCCAAACTTCAGGAAACAGAGAAAGAAAGAAAACCTAGATATTTTTAAATGTTTAAGTTCAGAAGATTGGAACAGTTTATAATTTCAAGTTTTCAAGGGGAAAAATGTTTTTTCTATTTCTCCATTTCCTTAAAATTATATTATTTTGTTTTAAACTCTTTTTAAAGCTATATTGTAAAGTCTCTTCCTCATCTGACCATGATGTCTTGAAATGGTTAGGAGAAATGTCTTGAGGTCTTGCTTTCTGGGTTCAAATCCTGGCTGTACCACTTAGGCAAGGTACTTGATCACTTCCTGCCTCAGTTGTTTTACCTGAGAATGAGGATTATAGAGGGGCCTGCCCTGAGGGGTTGCTAGCAGGAGGAAAGGAGATGATACTGTGAGCACTCAGAGTTGTGCCTGCCGCGCAGTACGTACTCCATACGTGTGAGCCCAATCACTTGTCTGTGTTGTTATCATGGCTGGAGTCTCAGCTCTGCTCTCATTTTGCTATCTGTCCTTGGGGAAGTCACTTAATCTTAGTTTCCTCAATGGCCAGGAGGGCCTGGACTCTCTGATCATTCCGAGTTCTGGGCCCGATTATCTGGTGAATAGAGAACACTCTGGCCTTCCTGCTGCTCTCAGGATAGCCACCTTGTCAGGCCAGAGAAGCTCAATTGAATTTAGTTCAATCCAATCCAATTCAGTTCAACTCATCAATTCCATTAAGTACAAGTCATTAATTTCATTTATTCAAAAATATCTCCTGAGGTTTAAGACCTGCACAACACTTGCAGACCTGCGGTCTTACAAATCTGAATGCCTTCTGTAGCTTCACATCTTTCTTAGTGGAGAGAAAGTAAGGAAGACTCTATCCCCTTAGGGGTTTAAGGGGCTTTTCCTTTAAACAATCTTGAGGAAAACAACATCTAGCCAGTTGCTGGGAAATGTACTTTTGATGTCTAAATGGTTCTAATTATTCCCTACTCCAGGGGGAAGTTCTTAAAGGCCGGCAAACCTTCCCTGGAGGCTGCAGCAGACAAACTACTCAACTGAGGTGAGAACAGGAGGTTGGCTGTCATCACAGAGTTCAAACTGCAGCAAAATAAACAAAGGCCCAATTATAATTCCAGGGAAGTAAATGGGCTTTTCTATTTAGTCAAAAGGAATTGATTTCCCCTGGAGTGTCACTTACACCATAATGATTATTGGAAGGAAGACAACTTAAGAGTGAGTGACACAAAAATAAAATGAGATGGGCTGCAGATCAGTAGCCATAGACTGCTCGCCTTAAAGGCAGAGTTAGAAAAAATCCAATAATGTGGAGGCAAGATATTTAAAACATTTTCTTATTTTTTTAATACCCATTCTTTTATTCTCTTTTTTTCCCTTGCTTTAAAAAAGGTGAGTTGAAGACCCACAAACAAAATGGTAAACTTAAATTAATTCTGGGAAAAGTTGTCTATATCTAATTGAGGCCTATTTGCTTTTACATGTAAAAGACTAAATTAACCCAATGTGTAAGTAAGTTTCTCTGAAGGAATTATTTATTTCAGAAGCATGTGGCTTCAGACTCAAAGATCTTCTAGGCATAGTGTGAGCTTAGCCAGTCCCTACTCCAGGCAACTGAAACAAATAAATGAATAAAAATTAATTCTATGCTAAAAGGCATTTGTATTTCTCAACTGAAAACTAAAGCAGGGTCTAATAATTTGTTCTACATTCAGTCATAGAGATTTTTAAAGTCATTTATTGTACCACACTAAATTTCTCTGAACTACACTTTAGTTCTTTATACCCAAACCTCCACAAATTATTAAAAGAAAACTGCACTATTTTTTGCTGGATTATCTTGAATTTAAAGATCTGGAGCAGAAATGCTTTGACTTCCCTTACCTCCACCCAAGTGTTGTACTTGGCACATTTCTAGAAATAAAATTGATAATTCAGAGGTAATACTGTTTCCTTCAGGACTGAAAACTATTTCTTGGATTTGATGTTGTTTGACTAGCTCTCCAGGTATTCTTTCTAGCTACTATGCATTTTTCCTCACTATTGTATATTTAAATCTTTTTTATACCCAGTACATGTCTTACTTTTTTGAGGAAGTACCTCATCCTATGTTTATCCTGATGCAGTTACCTCTTCTTTTAAAGCACTTATGCAGAACTCAAGTGTTGTTCTGCCCATTCTATCCTTACGTTAACACATGATAACTTGAAAAGTCTTATTCTCTTTCTGTGTCTGTGCATATACGTATGTCTATTCTCTTTAGTTGTGATAAAAAGGTCTAAATGTCAGGGCTTCATCCTTAGCTCTTATATCCCAACAAATGGCTGTACACACTCTAAGTGTTCAATAAAGATGTGTTGCCTGTAGTTACACATCACAGATGATGTACTGCTTTGTTTAGAGTCTCAATGATCTGCTGTGAAAATGTTGAACTCAGGACTTTGACGTCACTTTTGGCTTGTTTTCCATTTGGTATAACTGCATGCTCTCTGTTGTTGAATTTACTTCAGTCAAATGGTCAGGACTGTAAATACTCAGGGAGAAGGTCATTTTGTCTCTGTCCTACCCAGGAAAAAATAGTTTGTTCCTTTCCTTTAATCTAACAAACCAAAGCAGCCCTGAAAAGCATCCTTTCAGTTGTGATTCTATTTCCACGTGTTTTGCTCATCATATCACAGTGTTTAAGAAATCGTTATGCCTGCCAAAAAGAGCAGTTATTGGCCTTATTTTGTAGGTGATAGAGCCATTACCATTCACCAGACCAGTATTTAGGACATGTGCACTGAATTATTTAAAACTAATAATGAACATGGAAAACATTAAAGTAAAAAATGGGATGAATAACTTCATTGTGATGACATATTTCCTCCTGGCTTGCCCAACTGTTCTCTTTTGTTCAAGGGCATACCAAGAACTTCAGAGATGATAATTCTGGGTACTTGACTGCTTTGCTGCTTTTAGCCACAACTCACTCACTCTCTGCTTTGCTTGCTCAAGAAGATAGTGGTGGGATTGACTTCCAGCTTGACAGTGGAAGTAGCTCTGCTGTTTTGTTCTATGGTAAAACTGATCAGAATTACAAAAAAAAAAAAAAAGAAAAAAAAAACCCACCAAACTATTCAGAGCCTCTGGAAATGTTTCTAAGGGCAAAAGAATAAAGAAGCAAACATCAATTCTAGAAAATTTATGAAAATCCAGTAGAAAAGAGTCTATGGTATTTGAACCAAGGCCACCAAGTCTCCCTCCACCACCCCCTGCCCTCCAGACTGCTGGAGTAAAGAACCAGAGTTCCTCTCCCCGAGCTCCTAACTGTAGAACTTTCTTCCCAGCAAAAGAAGGACTCCAGCATTTCTCATCTCACCCCCAGCTGCCTATTGCTGAGGCTAAGTCCTGGGCAACTGTAGTTGAGAATTAGGGGCTCCCTTCTGCCCAAGTCACACTTGTGCAAGAAAGGCTCTACCTTGAGCATGGCCTGCTAAGAATACTGAGTCACTGACAGCTCTTGCCCCAGTTCATGAGGCAGTGGTTCCATGTCAGGAGAGTCAAGCTAAGATCTGTGGCTACTACCTCCTTTCCACTGAGTGCTTAGCTTCTAGAGTCTTGGTTTTAGAGAGAAGCTTGCCATCCTCAGCTCCAGAGCCCTGGCTCAGAGATTTTGCCTCAGAGGAGAAACAGGCTATAAAACAGACTATTGGCCCTTTTCCCTAAAAGGACTGAATAGAACATGGAGAAGTTTAAGCCTTAAGAGTACGCTCAAGAAAAGTAGAGGTTGTGGTGAAAGGCACATGTGAGACTCATGGAGTTAATGAAGTTCTAATGTAGGTCAGCTAGATGGAGCTGGGGAAATCAGACAGCTGGAAGGAGTCCTCTGGGGGTCACAACAAATATTAAACACAAATATCAGAAATGATTTCTTTAGGGGAGCCACAATTTGTTTGAATTAATTTGCAGAGAGATTTATGTCCCAGAGGATTGTTTAGACAATAGCACTGTCTGCTTGCAATTAGTGATGTTTAACAGCTCTGTGTGGTCAGGGAGACAGTGGAAGAGAGCCCCACCAGTACCGTCACCATCTCAGGGCATATCCAAAGCTGTGCCTCCTTTAGGAGCAACATCAGAGTCTTTCACTAAAATAACCCAGCAGGTCACTAAATCAATAAAACAAATAAATAAAATTAATGAGCCATGAAGGAGGAAACCAATACTCAGGAAAACTATATTATCTAAAATGTCAAGTTTCCAGCAAAAATTCACAAGGCATGAAAGAAAAAGGAAAACATGCTCCATACATGAGAAAGAAAGCAGGAAACAGAAAGTGCCTATAAGAATGATCAGATGTCATATTTAGCAAAAAATATTTCAAAGTAGCCATTATAAATGTTTTTATAAGCAAAGGAAAGCATTAAAGACACAAAGGAAGGTATTATGACAATATTGCATCAGATAATGAATATCAATAAAGAATTAAAAATAGAAATTCTTGAGTTGTACCCTACAATATCTGACACTTTAAAAAAAAATCACTGAATCACTAGAGAGCCATCATAAATTTGAAACTGCAGAAGAAAGAATTAGCAAACTTGTAGATCAATAGAGATTATGGAAGCCAAAGAAGAAGAGAGGAAAAAATGAAGAAAAATGAAGAGAGCCTCAGAGAAATGTAGGACAAAATTAAGTACACCAATATATGCATAATGGGAGTAATAAAAAAGAGAGAAGGAAAAAAATAAATAATGGCTGAAAACTTCCCCAAATTATTGAAAAATAATATGCCACACCTCTAGGAAGCTCAATAAACTCCAGTATGATATACACCAAGAAAACCATAGACAGACACATCCTAGTGAAAACGTTGAAGGTCAAAGACAAGAAGAAACTCTTGAGTGTAACAGGAGAAAAATGACTCATTACTTATAAGGAAACCCAATATCATTATCAGCTCACTTTTCATCAGAAATATTGCAGGTCAGAGGCAATGGATAACATATTTAAAGTGTTGAAAGAAAAAAAAAACACAAAATAAAACAAACAAAAACCTCACAAACCCTGTCAACCAAGAAAACTATATCCAGAAAAGCTATCTTTTAAACTTGAAGGCAAAAATAAGGATTTTCCAAGAAAAACATAAACTGACAAAATTTGTTGCTCACAGACTTGCCTTATAAGAAATACTAGAGGAAATTCTTCAGGCTGAAGCAATGACCTCTAATGGTAATTTGAATCTACACAAAGAAAGAGCACCAGTAAAGGCAATTATGTAACCTTAAAGACTCTATAAATGCATATTTTTCTTCTTTTTTCCCTTACCTGATAGGAAACAGAGCAATACAGGTGTAACAGTATCTCTCTCCTCCTCCCTCTCTCTCTCTCTTTCTCTAATTAATCTATCAAAAAACCAAAGCTGATTCTCATGAGATAATGTGTATATGATAAACCTTAGAGAAATCACCTAAAAAAAGCCCCGACACACCATAATGAAAAATCATTAAAAAAATTAAAAAGGAACATTAGAAAATATTTACTTAATGAAAAAGAAAGTAATAAAGGAGAAATAAAGAAACAAAAATACGTGAGACATAAAGAAAGCATATACAAATCAAATGGCAGATGTAAATCCAACTATATCAATAAAACATTAAATATGAAATGATTCAACAATCCAATCATAAGGCAGAAATTTTAAAACTCAATAAAAAACATGATTCAAGTATATATTCTCTAAATGAGATTGGAAGTAAAAGAATTCAAAGTGGTATATCATGAAAATAACAACCACAGGAAAGCTAGAGTGGTTATACTAGCAGCAAACAAAAAAGACTTTAAGGAAAAATATATTAATGGAGATAAAGAGGGGCATTTTATAAGGATAAAAGGATCCATCCATCAGAAATATAAAACAATTATATATGCAACAGAGCACCAAAATAAGTGAAGCAACAACTGATAGAAATTAAAGGAGAAATAGATAACAAAATTTGAAGACTGCAATAAACATTTTTATTAATGGATACAACAACTAGACAGAATATCAACAAGGATATAAAATACTTGAACAACATTATAAACCAACCAGACCTAACAAACATGTTTGTTTAAAATACCCAACAATAACTGATACCCATTCTTCTTAAGTTTACATGTAACATTCTCCAGGACAGATTATATGTTAAGGCCATTAAAAAAAAAAACCCTCATAATTTTGATAGGATAGAAATAATACAAAGTATGTTCGCCAACTACAATAGAATGAAATCAGAAATCAACAGTAGGAAAAAATTTGGAAACTCACAAATATGTCAAAATTAACCCACACATTACTAAATAACCAATGGATAATAAATATAATAAATAAAAAGGAAAACAGAAAATACTTTGAGATGAATGAAAATCAAGACACAACTTACCAAACTTATGGGATAAGCTAAGGCAATCCTTATAGAAAAATTTATAGCTGTAAATACCTATATTAAAAAATAAGAAAGATCTCAAATCAATAACCTAACCTTCCACCATAAAACACTGGAAAAAGAAGAGCAAACTAAATCTAATGCAAGCAGCAAGAAGGAAATAATAAAGATTACAGTTGACCCTTGAACAATATAAAGGTTAGGGTCATCAACTCCCCATGCAGTAAAAAATTCATGTGTAACTTTTGATTCTCCCTAAAGTTAACTACCAATAGCCTCCTGTTGATCAAAAGCCTTACTGATAACATAAATAGTTGATTAACACATATTTTGTATATGTATTATATACTGTATTCTTATAATAAAGTAAGCTAGAAAAAAGAAAATGTTATTAAGAAAATCTTAAGGAAGAGAAAATATATTTAGTGTTCATTAATGTATCATGATGAAGTTCTTTATCCTCATATCTTCACATTTATTAGGCTTAGGAGGAGGAGGAAGAGGAAGTGGAGAGGTTGGTCTTGCTGTTTCGAGTGGCATAGGCAGAAGAAAATCCACATATAAGTGGACCCACATACTTCAATCCTGTGTTGTTCTAGTTTCAATAGTATAGAAGAAATTAATGAAATAAAGATTAGAAAAAGAAGGAAAAAACATGAAACCAAAAGCTGGTTCTTTGAAAAGATTAAAAAATTTGACAAACTTTAGCTAGAATGACCAAGAAGAAAAGATAGGAAACTCAAATTAGTAAAATCAGAAATGAAAGAGAAGACGTTACACCTCTGACTACAGAAATAAAAAATATTTTAAAGGAACATTATGAATAAATGCATACTAACAAATTAGATAGCCTGGATAAATTGGGGAAATTTCAAGAAAGACACAAACTACTGAAAATGACAAGAAGAAATATATATCCATTTCAAATGAAGATACTGAATTAGTAATCAAAATACCACTCACAAAGAAAATACCAGATCCAGATGGCTTCATTGCTGAATTCTACTGAACACTTAATGAAAGATAAATACCAATTATTCACAAACTGTTCCCAAAAACAGAAGATGAGGGACACTTTTGACCTCATTCTATGAGGCCAGTGTTATTCTGATACAAAAACTAGACCAAAATATCAACCTTCAAGGTTCATCCACGTTGTAACATGTATTAGTACTCCATTCTTTTTATGGTGAAGAAAATACTCCATTTTATGGATATACCACATTTTGTTTATCCATTCATATGTTGATGGATGTTTGGGTTGTTTCTACCTTTAGACTGTTATGAATAATTCTGTTTTTAAAAATCTGTATACAAGTTTTAGTCTTGACACATGTTTTCAGTTTTCTTGGTATATACCTAGGAGTGTAATAGTTGGGTCGTATGTTAACTCTTTGTTCAATCCTTTAGGGGATCACCAGACTGTTTTCCAAAGTGGCTGAACCATTTTATATTCCCATAAACAGTATATGAAGTTTCCTATTTCTTCACATCCTTCTCAACACTTAGTAACTGTCTAGAGGTGGGGTTGGGGGGGTAGGAAGGTACACTAACAAACACATTCAAATTGTAGTAAGTTTATGATAAAAGGGTCATATGTGAGAGCAATGGGGTATGTTACCACAGTGGAATGGTCAAGAAAGACCTCTCTAAGGAGATGGCATTTGGGTAGAGACTGAAAAGATGAAAAGCTGTGTAAAGAGGAGAGAGAAAAACAGTCTGGACAGGAAGAAAAATAAGTGAAAAGACATGAGGTGGGAAAGAACTTGGAGTCCTCATAGTCATGGCAAAGCTCCACCAGGACAGGGATTTTGTCTGTTTTGCTCACTAGACCTCTGGCACCGTGAGCAGTGCCTGTCATAGTAGGTAATCATAAGATGTGGGTAGAATAAATTTTATCTCAAGTGCGAGTCTATGTTATTGCCATATTCTTTTCAAATGCCTCTAGCTGCTGCATGGGGGATGGACTGTAGTAGGTTCAAGTGAAACCAGGGGACGGAAACAGGGGCAGGGGGAAGTTTGCAGTAGCCCAGGTGTGCGGTGATGGTGGTTTGAGCTAGGGTGGTGGTAGGGGAGATAACGGATAAGTAGAGACTTTGGAGCTATATTTTAGGGGTCAATTCCCAGCACCTATTGATGGATTGGATCTGGAGGTGAAGGTTTGGAGATATATGCATTTATACAGATGGTGAAGACTGAGAGAAGAGATTCTGTGGGGCTTGAGGGAGGGCAATTAAGTGTATTATTTTCTACTTACTGGTTTTGAGATGCTTATAATGGATCCAAAGAGAGAAGTCAAGGTTTTAGTTGGGTATTACATGTCTGGGGCTACATGAAGTGGTCAGGCATGGAACGTACATTCTGAATGTTAGTTATTTCTACAGCCATGGGACTGGAGGAGTTCACCACACAGGAGAGTACAGATGCATGAGAGAAGGGAGTTCAGAATGAAGCATGGAAAGAAAAACTAGTGTGGCATCACTGAAGCTGGAACACAAGAGGAAAGTATTTCAATCACTCGGGTGGTCTGCTGTGTGGAGTGTTCCTGAGAAGTGTGTAACATGTAAACAGAGAAGTGATCATTGGATCTGTCACCTGAATTGAGGTCATTCATCTTATATTCAAACTTTTATGTTTTTTATTTAAAAATAATATAACCATAGTATAAAACATACTGAAAATAAAGAGAAATTTATTGGTACCTTTGACAAGAAGAATTTTCAGTGGAACCATGGAGACAGAGCCAGATAGAGTGGGTCGAATAATGAATGGGGATTCCTGGGTGGAAATGGCATATTAAACACACAACTATTTGTTTCTTCCTGAAACCTCACTGAGAAGACAGTAAGGAGATTTGTTGTTTAAAGGCATAAAGCAATAAGGAAAGAAGAAAAAGAACAAGAAAAGTTTAGGATTATAAAGAAGATGGATGAATGTGGTTCTGGAACTAGTATTACCAGCATCTCCTGGGAGCTGGTTAGAAATGTAGACTCTCAGGCCCCACCCCAAACTTATTGAACCGGAATCTGTTTCACAATATATCCCTCTGCTCTGCATGCACATTGGAGTTTGAGAAGTGTAACTTGGCAGACTCCAGAAAATGAAATCCTAAGCCAAAGTGATTTACACTGCACCATTCTTAAAACACTCAGGAATTGGAGGCACTGGGTATCTCTGGGAGTGGACCAGGGACTGGAAATACGGTGGGGTGGATAAAATATTGGTGGAAAGTTTATTTAAGAGGCAGTCAGACTTCCCACTCAGAGCAGTCAGGTGAGTGCCTCTACCTACCTGAGCAAAATACCAAAGATTTATTCTTTAGAGAGACTAAAAGAGAGTTTCTGAACTTGAGAATGTCAGATACCCTTAGGACTGCTGGATGCTGAGACCCCCAGCCCTTGTCCACCACCAGAATGCTGGCAGTTAGAGCTTCACCCTCCAGCTAGGAGTTTGGAAGAAACTTCTTTATGAAATTCACCCAGCCCAAGAGTCTAGACCTAAAGATTTTGATGTTGCAATTTTCCAATTTAATGGCCCACTTATTTATTTTACTGAAATTCCTATACTTTCTGTTGCTGCTCTTCTTCCTCCTTCCTCAGTCTTACCGTAGAGATCTGCTTCCAGACCTACTTTGTAATTTTCCTATCTATCATAACTGTTTGTTCTCTTTCTACTTGTGTCTGGTATTTGTTTTGGGGAACTGGATGCCATTCTAAGACTATGTGTTCTTACTGAAGGAGTTCAGCAGATTTTTATAATCAGGGGCATGATAAGCAATTTTGCTACTGTATGCAGGATTCCACATGACTTCTTTGCTGTTCATCATAATTCTTATATTTTCTTTGTTACCTTTTCACTTCATTTTCTATCTTAAAAGTGTTTCTTGTTGCATTTTCTGCTGCCCATCGTCCCCAATATATTTACTTACAGAAATGCTACATTGCTTGCCCACAAAACACACACCAATTAAATGAAGGTTTCTTCCCTTCCTGCCCCGACCAGAAATTAGCTTTGGTGGGCACATGGCAGTGGCAAGGCTGTAGGGCTAACTGCTGATACCTGCTCAGGCTATGATCTGGTGATGGAGAGTGAGCATTCTCTCGCATTTGTTTTTTCATTCAAAAGCTAACACAACCATGCGGAATTGTTTGAAATTTAGAAGAAAGGGAAATTACTCATAAGTTTAAGAGCATTCAATAATTCCTTATGAGGGTTCCCTTATGCCAAAGCAGAAATTTTTAAGATGTGTCATTTTCAGAGGTCTCTGGTTAAGGGTAGCTCTGTGTGATTACCAGATGTCAGAGGTTATGCCCAGCTGGTTTGGGGGAAGCTGGCATACACAATCCATTGACAGGGAAAGTTTACCCAATAGATATATAATAGTATTTATGAACACAAGCAGCTTTAGGGAAAAGTGAAGTTGCCAAAGAGAGCAGCACAGCCTAAGTTTCTCCTTTTGGTCCTGTTTTTCATCTTCTGTGTCAACCTCACTTATCCAAACTCAACAGATCCAGTCCCTTGTATTTTTACAATTTGAAAACTTCTAGTTAAATATTTGGACACCTGCCAGTTAAACCCCGTCATTAATTTGCTGGTGTTCATTTGTCATTCTATTTTATTTCAGGTCTGTTTCTCCTTATAAAATAAAGCAAGTACTTGCTAGCTTTTAAACAATGGGGGTATTTTGGAAGTGGCCCTGCACAGCTCCTGAAATCTCTCTAATGTGGTCAGAGGAAGATGGAGATGGGACAGGCAGATGCCCATCTTAACATCAACTTTCTCCTGGCATCAGGCATGCAGTCATCCACTTCTTTCAGATTGCACTAAGCAACATGCAATTAATTGTCAAATTAGTGGTTTTGACAATGACAATTCTGGGTTCCAAGAGGAATTTTGATTGTTGTGGGCCAGAGTGAGGAAGAACATTATTGTATCACCTGTTTGATGTTCTTCTTTTTTAGCAACTCCATGAGGACAGGGCCTTGCCTCTCCTACTGACTGTTTTCTCCTAAGTGCCTGGTATAGTGCCGTGAACATTTACAATCAATAAATATTTGGTGTTAAAGGAAAACTTCATGAAATATGAGCCTCTTTACCTGGTCACAAAGGTTATCTTAATATTGGGGTAGAATATATTCAGGTTGAAGAAAATGATACTAATACTCTAATAGTTTAGGGAATAGAAAATAGTATGTAGAGCATAAGCTTGAGAGGATGGAAGAGGAGAGAGGAGATTGAGAATTACTTTCAGGCCAAAACATAGAGGACCTTAATGCCAAACTTGTAATTTTGGACTTTTGTCCTGAATCTTGGCATTGGAGCCCACAGAGGTATTAAACTAGGCAAGAGCTCAGAGCAGGAAACTTGGAGGGAAGGGGAGGAAGGCTCAGAGACCAATTTGGAGGCTATTACAGTGAGGTGATGAGAAAAGCACACGTACAGGTAACTCTGTCTTCTAGGAATGTGATCCTATCTTATGAACCAAAATTTAGAAGACTTTCTTAGAGGAGACTAAATATTTTAAATTGAGGCCACTCCAGAACCTTCCATATAAGGGGCCTTTCTTTCTCATGTCTTTATTCCAAGAGGATTCAGGAGGAATGCAATGCTTAGTGACCTGTTTTGTAGATATAGTTTACCTTCGTTTATTTAGTTAAAAAATCATTGCTGGAGCTGGGATCCCTCACAAACTCCTTGAGTGAGGTTTAAACCCCCTCACTCAACTGAAAATAACAAGATAAAGGTGTTTGTGTGAGGGTTTTCCATGCTACATTTCAAAATAACAGACCTGTCTATGAAGCCCTAGGGAAACAGCCTCGTTCCCTATGTCCCACAACCGAGATCAGCACGGTTTAAGAATTACGCAGCTGCTGGAAATCTGAGACCCAGAAAATGCCTATTGGTTTTGAGAAGCTTGGTACCTTGAGATGCTTGTAAAATCAAGCATTTTAGAATTGAAAGAGCCTCAGAATTATTTTACCTCAATCTTTCATCAATCTTCTGATGCATTTTCCCTCTGATATCCTCAATTTGTTGATCTGTTTCATTGAAACTTAAACATTTAGGGTCCCTATTTCTTAGAGGTTTTCATCAAGGTTGGAATTAGAGAGATACAAACATGGGGTCATGCTGTACATTCTCCGTGATTTCTGACACAGGATTCTATGATGACTCTACATTGGCTCTTGCTGAGAAGGGTCTGGGAGAAGAGATAAAAGAGAGTGGACTCAAGTCACTCCAAAGACTAAAAATATAATTGAGTTCAAGTCCATGGCAAGGGTTTGACGCCTTTATGTGAACATTTTTTGCATATCTCTTGAAGATTTTCAGATCAGCCAGCATATTCTGTATGAAAGAACAAGGTAGTGGCATGTTCAGGTCAGAGATACAAAACATGGTCTGAGATACTGCAGGCAGAGGTCAGATTAAGAACAAACAACCAAATCTCATTATAATCAGATCCTAGGCAATTAAAAATAATTACTCTCTTTCCCAGCTGACCTTGTGGGATATGTAAGCTAGAATCTAGTCTAAATAAAGCTAAATTGGAGAGTCTAAATCTAAGAGCCTAAAAAAAAGTGTTAGTTCAATCAACTACAGTTACTAGATAACACAATTAGTGGCTTTGGAGAAGGATAATCAAAAGTTAAATAAATTTCCCATTTGCTGCCAAGATGTCTTGCTTCTGAAGCTTAGGCTTCTTTAGTGGAGGACATGGGTGAGGAAGGGGAGCATGCACCTTTAGGTAAACAAGGGGATTTTATCATCACCGAGCAAGTACAATTCTGCACCATCAAACCCCTACTCTTCAATTGCTGATAATGACTCTGTAAATTATAGCTCTTAGCCAATTCTCAGGGTAGAGTTCATCTTCTACTTTAAAGGATTCTTTCTCTGAAATGTAATTTCCACTTTTTCTCCTTCAAGGTACTGCATTCTATAGCTGTTCCTTTAGTCGTTTTTCTGATTCCTCTGCAGGGAATTATAAACCTCCCTTTCCCCCAGCCCAATTAAATTCCAAATGTTGAGCATAGACATATCATTTCTCACTAAAGTAGGTGTAGGATTCTGTCAAGAAAAAAGGATTATGTATGCATTAGCATGAACAATGTGATGTTGTTTCTTTCAAAGAAGTATCTAAACAAGGCAGTAGGAGTCTCCGAACATGGGCACCCAGGGCAATTTGCACAGTGGGGTGTTTGGTTTTGATAACTAAACAGAACAATCAGAGTATATCTGGGGAATGTGGAAACCTAACATTCAGGGTTTACGATCTGACCCTAATACACAAAAATTAGATTTCTTTGTACATTTCTGTCTGGCTTAAAGTGATTTTGTTTAGGCAATTTCTTTCATCTTTTCAATATTTTTGTTAGGTATAGAGAGGTAGGTATTATTACTGAGGTCAAGAGAATTGAGTGATGTGCCTAGAGTATAGAATATTGAACTTTTAATTTAGGAGACCTTGTTTCTAGTCTATGTGCCTTTCTTTCTGAATAAATGAATGGTTTCTGGAATGACATACAGGCATTTTCTTAAAACAAACACATTAAAAAAATAAGGAAAATAAGAAAACTATCAAATCCTATAGTAGTTCACTGCAGGAGAAAACAATAATCATATTTTACAAGAATCTTTCCTTCAATATGGAGGAGCAGAGCAAATAAAGAGGTGTAATTCCTCCTGATTTATTGAATCATTTGTTCTACACATAATCAAGGGTCCAGAACACACATTGTATTGAACCAGACACAATAAAGAGTACAAAGGAAATTTTCACTGCAGTTGAAGAAATAAGACACACATGAAAAATTAAATGCAAAGCAAGATTAAGCATGAAATGAACTGCACAATGGTTCAGATGAAGGCAGGATTGAATAAAGATGGAGTGGTTAAGGGAGGCCTTCATGAAAGAGGCAACCTTTGAGCAAGATTATGATAAGTAGGTTGGATTTCAAGAGAGAGAAGAAACTGAGAATAGTGTAAGCAAGAGGCATGACACAAAGATACAGAGAGGTAGAGATGTGCAAACTGTGCTTGAGAACACGTCCGTATGAGCCTTGTGGACAAGGCTGCTGCTGGAGAATAGTGAGAGGTGAGGCCAGAAAGATGAGCTTTTGAAAGATTCTGAACTGGGAAATCATAACATGGCGGCAGTGGTGTTTTATGGAGGAAGTAGAATGATGGTGTGCAGGCTGGTTTGGAGAAAAGAGGGATTGGTAGGAAGGAGATAAATTAGAAAGTAATTATTTTAATATAATCTAGGCCTTAAATGGTCAGGGCCCAAGCAAAGATGACATCCATAAAAAGAAAGAATTACTGTTAGCAGCAGTATGAAAGGGTTGTAATTGAAAACTGATCAGACATGGGTGATCGGGAAAGTTTGAAACCTACATGCTGAGGAGAATTACAACATGAACGTTCAACAAATGAGGAAGTTAGGAGTGGTTTTAGTAGTTTTATAATCCATTGTTATATCTTTTCTTTCTTCACCTCAGAGCAAGTAATGCCTAATTACCTCATGGTTACTTATAATCTATACTTCAGAACCATCTCCTTCATGAGAACACAGCGCATTCTTAAATGGCCACTTCTCAGACACAAAGCAGTAAACTGCTTCCCCGCCCAAGGGTCTATCTCTAGCTGTTATTGAGCACTGAACTGGGATTCAAGAGGTCTGGGCTGTGGTTCAGACTTCAGAAGGGATTTGTTCTGGTGGCTGGGGTTGGACAGACCAGCCTTTGATCAGCCTTGCCCAAAATGTGTTCTGTGGAATGTTAATCCCCAGAGATGCTCTTAGAGAAAACGTTCCACAATTAAACATGTTTGCAAACAACAACAATTCTTGGAGATCACAGAAGTAATTGGCATAGCCAAGGCTTCCCTTTTTGTATACAACACCGATACATCCCTCAAAACCAAAGACCCATTAAGGACAGACTAAACTAGACATACTTTAAAACTCCTAATTAAATAATAACTGATAGTTATGGGATATGGAAAATGATCTAGACCAAGACAACAAAATAAGGATTATAACGGGAAGAAAGAAAATAGAAAAAAGATAACTAGATAATTAAAAGTGCTAGTCAAATTAAAAGAAAAAAGATATAACTAGATAATTAAAAGTGCTAGTGAAATGAGATTGCAAGGAGATATGGGAACTTGCTGTGAGGAGGGGGTTTGACACAGGCAGTCTACAATATAATCCCAGAACAAGTCTCCTAAACCGAGGACGACCATCAGTGGATCTTTCCCCTGTTTACTGTTGTGGTCATCTGACCCTGCTGAAGCAAAAGATCATGGTATCCATACTGTTGCTTAGACTTAAGACTTCAGATTTAGAATGAGTGTTTGTATTCTTCTTAGGAATTCTAACTCTAGGAAGAACAAAGCAAGATCAAAGGGACCTTCCTAGATTCACTGACTGCCCCCAGGTGAAGCTGAGTTTCTCGGATAAGTCAGAAATCAAAATTCCTTTGACTATGGCCAGAAGGAACCTGCTCCCTGAGTTCCTGGCAAATAGTGACAGCCTTAAGGAATACATTTTCTTAGAAAGTAAGTGCATCGAGATTAAGTGCTACAGCCACTGGGAGGAGAAGATTATTCTTAAACAAGCAGGAGACTGTAAACTATCTCAGAATTATAAAGATCTTTTAATCAATTTTCCAAATCATTCTCATACTCTTCACTAATTTGATCCCCCTGAAGGCCCTCTGTGGGGAGTGGTTTTTGCCTAGTATTTCACAGATGAGAACAACATCATCATCATTAATAGCAACAAAAACGTGAGAGACATTGTGCTAAGGGTTTTCCCTGCATTGTCTCGTTTAATCCCAATAGCAACTCTTCCAGTTAGGTACACATTGTAATTTCCATTATCCAGCCTAGGGCCCAGGTAACATAGCTAAAATTTAAGGGCACAGCCTGGTTTTAAACTCAGGTCTCTCGGAGTCTAGACCTTATACCAGCTCTGACTTGTCAGAACTAGTTAAAGGCTGACCTGTGAATACTACCTCAGAACTGCCCCAGTTCCTTACCTGCTTACCAAGTTTAGTACTTTCTCCGTGGAGCCATGTTGTCTCAGGCTGCTTCAACCCCACTTAAGCTGGTAACACCGAACCCACTCTCTCAGCTATAGTCAAAACCAGAAGTGGACACTGCACAAGCTGTGGGGCAAATCTGCCCCCTGTTTTTTCCATGGCCCATGAACTAAAAATATTTTTCACCGCTTTACATGATTGAAAAAAAAAATCAAAAGAATATTTTTTGTGACATGAAAATATATGAAAGTCAAATTTCAGTGTCCATAAATAAAGTTTTGTTGGAACACATCCATGTTTATTCATTTAGGTTTTATCTGTGACTACTTTGCTGCTACTATGATACAGATAAGTAGTTGCAAAAAGAGACTATAGAATCCACAAAGCTGACCCCCCCCCCCCCCAGAAGAGGAAAGGAAAGGAGTCAGAAGATGTTCATTGCACACAACATGCAGAGAAGATATAAAAGACTCAAATTGGATCCCAGCTCTGCCACCCAGGAGCTGCAGGAACGACTCTGCCTAAGTTGTTCAACTCCTCTGTGCTTCAGTTTGCCTCATTTGAAAAATAGAGCAATAATATCAAACTTGCAGTCTTACTGTGAAGTTTTAATGAAGTAGTACGTATACAGCATAAAGCAAATAGTAGGAGTCCTTTAGTAAAAGGAATCCAGCTGCCCGTCGATGGTGATTCTGTGTCCTTTTAGTGGACACGTGCAGATCAGCATGTGCAGATCACAGGGAGTTAGCAATCTCTGGGGACAGCTGGCAGATATATGAAATGAAATGAAACTGCTGCAAGGTGGATGGAATCACAGGATAAAAATCCAAAAATGTAGTCCCCTCTCCCCCAGGTAAGCCTGAGTAACAATGAAGTTTTGACATGTTTTATAAATAAAACAATTGCAGTCCATGAAGCCCAGCTATTCATTCCATCCACCTACACCTGATGTGATCATTATTAAAGTCAATACCCAAACTTGGGAGACTGCAAGGGGAATTAGAAATACTTAGTTGAACAGGCTATTTCATCTCTTTTCTGCCAATGTTCTGAGATAACCCTGATTCAATCCTTTTAAGGAAGCAAAAATAAAGAAAATTGCTTTTTCATTCTAACAGAATGTCTGGGTTCTAGTTCACTTGACATTTTCTCTGCTTTTCAGTGATTAGCACACTCAACTAAAAAAGATCCTCAAATAATTTTCCTTTTTTATTTAACAGCCAGATAAACATTTCTCCTCTTTTCCTCAATACACCTTGCCAGGAAGACGGTCAACTCTAGGATGCTCCAACTCAAGCTCTGTGAGTGGGTGTGCAAAGAAAAGAATCTTCTCAAGATTCTTTAGTCCCCAAAGCTCTCAGATAACCATACTTCTTCCTCAGGTGGCAGAAACTGCCAATAACTGGCAAGCACTTTCTTTCCTCTTAGTTTTATATGACTTTGTCCTCCATTAAACACATCTAAGTAAGGAGTTGACCCAGAGCTGGCCTTTGTCAAGAATGTGAAAGTTTGTTTCTGGGGCTCTAATACACTCTCTCTCACAATCTCTTTCCATAATATCTCAACGTCGTATACTCTCTTTCCTCTGTTCCAAAATACTCTTGGCCAGAGATGGTTTTAGTCATTTATACCTCAGTATGGTTTAAAATAAAATCATACTCTGGCTCCTCCTGCACTATTTCATACACACATACTCCCTGGGGGTTTGAGATATGAGGGTGAACTTTCTTTCTTTCATTCGTTTGTTCTTTTTTTCTTATTCTCCTTAGGCTCCCTCCCTCCCTTCCTTCCTTCCCTCGTTTTCTTTCTTTCTTTCCTTCTTCTCTCTCTACCTCCCTCTTTTTCTTTTTTCCCTGTATTTTTCTAAGCAGCATGAAAAAAACTCTTCTGGTAAAGAGATTTCAAAAAGCAGAGAGCTTAGTGTGGAAGAAAGTTTTGGGAGTAGAGGAGTGTCATCTTAAAATTAGACCCTGTTTGGGGCTATCTGCTTTAGCAAGTGCATACTGCTTCCTGGTCTACAGGGAAGCATTGGAAGAGGTGGAGTAGGTCCAGGAGAGGTAGAAATTGGCAGTGTTGGGGAGTGGGGAAGGAGTTCTCCATCTTACAGTGTTCAGGACAATTCAACCAAGCAGGTTACATTAAAATTGCTTCAGAAGTGATGAACCTGAAGCTCAGAGGGGTTAACTAATTGTTCAAAGTCACTGAGGAGCACACGGCTTCTTTAAAGGAGCTCAGGCACGTTGGCGTTCTCCTGTGCTCATACTGACCTAATAAACCAGACTGCCTTTGTGCACAGGCTCATTCTTCAGCATAATCAGGACTAACTGTCTTATCTGAGGCAGTGGAGCCAAAACACAGAGCTGGCCAGTTATTTTCCCTGTCTCTGCAGCTGCCTCTGGAAAAGACCTGAAGACTTGAGTTGTCAAGGGGAAATGTAGCGAGCAGAACCAATCAAGCCTGCAAGTCTGCAACTCATCCGTGAGTGAAAATCTGAGACGCAACACCAACATGTTCAAGTGTCAATGGGGCAATTGAACTGAAAAAATGACCAGCTTTTGCAATAAAATAAAAGTCATCAATAGCTTGAGGGGACAAAAGTTGAAACAGGGCTCCACCCAGAATAGTGGCTTCTGTTTAAAATCCTTGGAATAAAAGCAATAAGGGTATCTACAATTTCTGAGTCACAAACTTGCCAGTTTTTAGGGGAAGTCATAACTGGAAAATTAAACAGACCTGCCTCACTGTTGTTCTAATACATCAGACACAGGGATGCCGGGGGGTGGAAAGCTGTAGACTGTGAATCAAAAGGCCTGATTTCTAGTTTTGGCTCAGCCTCAAATCACTGTGGGAGTTTGGGCAATTCTCTTTCCTCTTCCAACACCATATTCCTAATTTGTAAAATGAAGAGATAGAGTGAGATGGTGTCTAAGTTCTTTGTCCGATGTTAGGAGTCTATCTACTTCCTGTTAGAATAAATAGCTAAAGTTGGAATCCCATTTTCCCAGCTATGTCAAAGATTATCCTATATTTCTCTCTCCCTCCTTCCTTCCTTTTTCTTTCTTTATACCCCTTCCCCTCTCTTCCACCTCCCTTTTTCCCCAAAAAGCAGAATCTCAGCTCTGAAATTATTGGCTGGTGGCTTCAAAGCTACAAAGACTCTGACATTCTTTAACTCAGTGTCCTCAGGAGACACAAATCGTGTATTCTGGTTACATCAAAGCCACCTTTCTGCCTCTAATTCTACGTATCCTAAGTTTCTACTTTGCCTTCATTTTACTCTTCTGCTTCCAATAAAGAGATTATGAAACCCCAAAGGACATGTGTTGAAATGATTAAAAACTCTTTCCTTTGCCTGTAGACTCGGGTTTCTACACTGCCCTTCCCCAGCAAATGCTGATACAAACTCTCACCCTTAAGATACTTGGAAAGCCACAGGCAGGAGCGTTGGGCTGGGAGAGTTTATTGTTTTATTCAAGACTTCGGTCAAGGCAGAAATATTTCAGCTCAACAGATATCAGCCTAATGTGAAAATAATAATAGCACTCAATGCACAAATGCCGGCCACGCAGCTATTCCCGCTCCGTCTGATACTCACAGTTCAACCGCATTCCTGGGGAGGTCGGGGGGAATCTCTGTCACCTTGCTCTCTTGGCAGAGAAAAACCCTGTTAGAGCAGTGACAGATCCGATGATGACATCCTGAGCCCATGCTCAGGAATGCTAACAAAGAGACCAGGAGCAAGTCCATGCTTATGTATCCATCCACTTGCTTTCTTCCTGCATTTGCAGAGAAAAACCTCCGCAGATTTCAGAGGCTCCACGCAGTGCCCTTGAGAACTGGTAGGGTCACGTGACCCACCCAGGGATGCTTTTTATTTATTTATTTTGGTCATTTCCAGTAGAATCGTGAAAACCCCTGTGTGCCAGCAGTGATTCTGGGGCTAGATAAGCTACTCCCTTATCCTTTGACATTGGGTTTCTTAGACCCTGACCCAAGTAAGGCAGCAAATACAACCTTGATACACCTCTGGAATAGTTTGTGTTATTTCACTGCAGAAGTGTCCCTGCTGGTCACCAGTCTCTTCCCAGCAGTGTGATATGATCGACTTTCTCCAAAAAAGACAACCCAGAATATGACACATATCTAAGGTAGCACTAAGTGAAGGGCTGGGACCTAATCTTCAGTTTTTAGCATCCACTTCTTCCTCCAACCCATCTGATATAAAATCAGACCTTCTGGGTTGCAGTCATTGATCCTTTTTCTTGCTGTAATTAATAACCAAAAATGACATTACTCAGAAACAGGTAGGTGGGTTAGCAAGCCCCAGGCAGATCTCCGTAGGTGGGAGACACTTCTGACAGGGGTATCTGCAGAGATAATTGACTGATTTGATGACCGAAGGAATGGGCAATCTTTCCAGTGAAGGCTTAGTAAATGCCAGCACGTCCACCCCCTCATGCATATCCGCTCTGGCTTCTCTCATTTCCAGGCTCTGAAGACTGCCCTTGCCTCTTGGCAGTTGGCACAAGTGAATTTATTTAATAGATGCTTTTAACTTAGTTTTATATGTCCCCTGTAGGTGACAGCCCTGGCACTTTTGTTGGCGTTCCCAATCTCCTTGATGGTGAGGGATCTGAGGAACGTTTGGCAACGCTTTTAGTAAAGTGGCTTTCTACTTTCAACTCTGGATTCTATGAAGATTAGAAGACAGAATATTTTCTAAGATCCTGGCTACAACTTATTACCTGCTTAAATTAGTTTCAACACCATCTTTAGATAATCAGTTGCATAAAACTGAGCTTCATGAAAATGTTAAAAATATATCTCTATCCCACTCTTCTTTCCCCTCTCCCCTGTCTCAACAAGGAAAGATGACATGTAATGAATGGATTAAATCATCAAGAGAAAAACAGAAGCAAATGATTTTGAAGGTGAAGTTCTTCCCTAGCTTTTGCTGGAAGCAACTGATTCATTCTAATTCTGGAACTGGAAATTAAGGGCAGTATCTATATGGACTTTATATTGTTAACAATTTTGGCTAACATGAACAGTTAAATTAGTTCACTCAAGAATTGATCCACGGGGCAGAGCGCGGTGGCTCACGCCAGTAATCCTAGCACTCTGGGAGGCCAAGATGGGAGGATCACTCAAGGTCAGGAGTTCGAGACCAGCGTGAGCAAGAGTGAGACCCCCATCTTTACTAAAAAATAGAAAGAAATTATATGGACAACTAAAAATATATATAGAAAAAATTAGCCAGGCATGGTGGCGCATGCCTGTAGTCCCAGCTACTCAGGAGGCTGAGGCAGAAGGATTGCTTAAGCTCAGGAGTTTGAGGCTGCTGTGAGCTAGGCTGACACCACGGCACAGCCAGGGCAAAAGAGCAAGACTCTGTCTCCAAAAAAAAAAAAAAAAAAAAAAAGAAAAAGAAAAAGAAAAAAGAATTGATCCACAGAATAATATTCTCTCAGACATAGAAGGGAATTAATTCAATCAACCAACTAATGTTTAAGTTTATTTTAAGATATTCACATTAATTTAAAAGGGATTTTTTTAACCTGTGCTTGAATAACTCCAGTGATGAGAAACTCATTACCAATTTGAACTTCCCAGCCATCCTTCTGCCCCACAAACCCCACTTAGATTTTGAAGAGCTCCAATTATAACTAAATTAGTCTCTGTATAATGAGCAGAAATATTTAAAATTGAGATTTTGATTTTAAAAGCTATTTAATATTCACAAATTATAGATATGTATAACATATAATTTACAAAGTGTAATAAACAGTTGTGGACTAAAGAAAAAAAGAATAGCCGATGCTGTTGCAACTACTTAGTAGATCCTCATTTATCCCCTTATCTACTTATACCCAAAAGTGACAAGTAATCTGAATTTTGTATTTATTATTCTTTTTATTTAAAAAATTGATTTTAATAGGGATTGCATTGAATCTGTAGATCACTTTGGGTACTATAGACATTTTAACAATGTTGATTGTTTGGATCCACGAGCATGGTATAGTTTTCCACCTATTTGCAAGTTCTGCTATTTCTTTTCTCAGTGTTTCATAGTTTTCCTTATAGAGATCCTTTACCTCTTTAGTTAGATATATTCCTAGATATTTTATTTTCTTTGTTGCTATTTTGAAGGGTATTGAGTCTTTAATTTGATTCTCCGATTGACTATTACTGGCATATATAAATGCCTCTGATTTGTGTATATTGATTTTGTAGCCTGAGACTTTGCTATATTCGTTAATCAATTCCAGGAGTCTCTTGGTTGAATCCTGGGGGTTTTCTAGATATAACATCATATCATCAGCAAAAAGTGAGAGTTTGATCTCTTCTTTCCCTATTTGGACTCCCTTGATTCTGCTCTCTTGCCTGATAGCTCTCGCAAGGACTTCCTTGCAGGCAAGAACATACTCTGGGGACAAGAATCCCTATTCAATAAATGGTGCTGGGAAAATTGGTTAGCCACATGTAGAAGACTGAAACAGGACCCACAGCTCTCACCTCTCACAAAAATCAAATCACGGTGGATAACAGACTTAAACCTTAGGTGTGAAACGATTAGAATTCTAGAAGAAAATGTAGGAAAGACTCTTACAGACATTGGCCTAGGCAAAGAATTTATGAAGAAGACCCCTAAGGCAATCACAGCAACAACAAAAATAAATAAATGGGACCTGATTAAATTAAAAAGCTTCTGCACAGCCAAAGAAACAGTCCAGAGAATAAACAGACCACCTTCAGAATGGGAAAAAATTTTTGCATACTACACATCAGATAAAGGACTGATAACAAGAATCTATTTAGAACTCAGGAAAATCAGCAAGAAAAAAATCAAACAACCCTATCAAAAAGTGGGCAAATGACATGAATAGAAATTTCTCAAAAGAAGATATAAGAATGGCTAACAAACATATGAAAAAATGCTCAACATCCCTAATCATTAGGGAAATGCAAATCAAAACCACAATGAGATATCACTTAACTCCAATGAGAATGGCCTTTATCAAAAAATCCCAAAACAACACATGTTGGCATGGATGTGGAAAGACAGGAACACTTATACACTGCTGGTGGGACTGCAAACTAGTGCAACCCCTGTGGAAAGCATTATGGAGATATCTTAAACAGATTCAAGTAGACCTACCATTTGATCCAGCAATCCCATTATTGGGCATATATCCAAAGGAAAAAAGGTCATTCTGTAACAAAGTCACATGTACCCGAATGTTTATAGCAGCACAATTCACAATTGCAAAGATGTGGAAACAACCCAAATGCCCATGAATACATGAATGGATTAGTAAACTGTGGTATATGTATACCATGGAATATTACTCAGCTATAAGAAATAACGAAGATACGACATCTCTATGGTTCTCCTGGAGAGAGTTGGAACCCATTATATGAAGAGAAGTATCCCAAGAATGGAAAAACAAGCATCACATGTACTCACCAGAAAATTGGTTTCCCTGATCATCACCTAAATTCACATCTGGGAACGACACCAATCGGATATCAGACTGAGGTGGGGGGTGGGGGGAGGGGATGGGTGTATGCCTACATGATGAGTGCATTGCGCACTGTTTGGGGAATGGTCACGCTTGAAGGTGCTGACTCGGGGAGGGGGGGTAGTGAGGAGGGGATGGGTATATACCTACATGATGAGTGCAACGCACACTGTCTGGGGAACGGACATGCCTGGAGTTTGACTTGGGGGGACAGGCGGTACATGGGCAACGTATATAACCTGAAATTCTATATCCCCCATAATAAGATGAAATAAAAAAAATTGATTTTATTAACAATGTGTCTATCCTCAAATATATTATTTAATTTTTGCTTGTTTTTGGATTTTATACAAAATTATCAGTCTTTAATCTTTTGCTACTTGCTATTTTATACTAATATGACATTTTTAGGACTGACCCATGTTGTTAAGTGTGGTTGTAGTCTTAATTTACACTACTGCATGATATTGTATAAATATACAATTTATGTTTTCATTCTCCTGTAATATTTCTTTATCCTGAGTTCATGAAAATATTCTATGTTTTCTCTTAAAGTTTTGTAGTTTTGCTCTGGACATTTTAGTCTTTGATCTGTTTAATATTGATATTTACATATGGTATGAGACAGAGATTCAATTTCAGTTTTTATCCAATGGCATATTGGGTTCTATCAACTCAATTTCAGTTTTTATCTAATGGCATAACAAGTTTTATCCACATAAACAATTGTCTCAAAACCATTTATTGAATGGACTCCTTCTCCTTTCATTTGTAAAACTACCTGTCTCATATCTCAGGTAGCTATTTTGCATGCGTTTATGTCTAAGTTTTTTTAGATTCCACTGTTCTTTTTATCTACACTGTACCAACACTATACCGCGTCTTAATTACTAGAACTTAAAAGTAAGTTTTGGTATATAGTAAGAAAATATTTCTACCTTATTTTTTATAGGAGTATCTTGCCTATTTTGGACTTTTATGAATGAGCTTTAGAATCAGCCTATCAACTCCTTGAAAAAACCCTGGTATAATTTTGTTGGAATTATATTGATTATATAATTTTGGGGAAAATTGTCACCTTTAAAGATACTGTGTTTCTATCCACAAATATGGTGTATCAGTATATTATTTAAGGCTTTCTTTGGTGTCTTTCAATAAAGTTTTATACTTTCCATGTATATCTTAATATCTTATATTTGTTTCTAGGTAACATATACATATTTTATGGTATTGTAAATTATACCAATATTTAAAATCACATTTTCTGTTTGTCATATTTCAAATGCAATTGACTTTGGAATATTTATCTTATATCTAAATTACCTTGTTGCATTTTCTATGTAGACAATTACCCACATCTAAATAATTCCGTGTGTGTATGAGTTTATTTCTTCATTTTCAATTCCTTCCTCTCTTCTCTCTCCCTCTCCTTGTGCCCTACTTCCTCTCTTTTTCCTCTCCTTCTCTTTCAATAACATTTTTATACAATTAAACTATTCATAGTCCTGGGATTAGCAAACTTGGTTATGAGTTATTGTCATTTTATACACTGAGAGATTTGATTTCCTAATATTTTATTTAGGATTTTTGCATCTATGTTCATAAGCCATTTATAATTTAGTCACGAGTAATGTTAAGTGAATAATTTGATTTCTAATTTTCCTTTCTTGTGTCGTCCTTATATAGTTTGGTATCGAGGTCATATTTGCCTCATAGACTGAATTAAGGTATAATCCTTCTCATTTTATTCTTAGGAAAAAACTGTTTCATATTAAAATAATCTGTTTCTTGAAAGTATGGCTGTACTTGCCTATAAAATCATTCAAGCCTAGTTTTATATTTGTGTGTATGTGTATGTGTGTGTGAAAATTAAAAGTATTGATTCAACTTCTTTGTTATTGGACTATTTAGGCTTTCCATTTCTTCTTAAATTTATTAAGTTATAATTTTTCTAGGAATTTTCCATTTTACTTAAGTTTTAAAATTTATTGTCATAAAGTATTCTTTTTAAATCTCTTCTAAATAATTTCTAGGGTTTATTTCTACCTAGTTTCTTTTTATTAATCACACTTGCCAGAATTGTTCTTATTTGTTCTCTCAAAGAACCAAATTTTTTACCTTTGCTTATCCAGTTCTATCTTTATGTTTTTGTTCTATGATTTTTGCTCTTATTTTCTCCTGTTTTCTTATTCTTTTTTAAACTTCTTATTCAGATATCAGCTCATTAGTTTTCAGCCTTTCTTCCTTTCTAACATATACACTGAAGCTGTAAATTTCCCTATGATCTCTGTGCTGGCTCTATTCTATAAATATTGATAAGTAAACTTTGTATTATAATTTATTTCTAAGTATTGCTCACTTTTCAATTAAGATTTCTCTTTGTTACATAGATAATTAAGATGTGTGCTTTTGAAATTTACAAATTTCAGAAATATTTAAATTTATTTCTTTGTTATTGCCCCCCACCTTAATTGCATAATGGTTAGGGAATGTAGTCTGTATTGATTTTTTTCCCCAAACATGTTAAGATATTTTTTTATAGCTTAGCACATAATTTTTGCAAATATTCAATGCAAGTTTGAGAAGAATCAATATTCTCTGTTGCCAGGTTCTATATTTTCCCCATAAATTCAGCTTATTATTTTCCTAAAATCTTTTATATATTTACTAACATTTTATGTATTAAACTAATTGAGAATTTCTGTTGAAATTTCACATGATCAGAGTGACACAAGTTGTCTCTATAGTCCTGTCAATTTTTCTCTATATTTCAAAGGCTGTTTTATTTGGAGCATACACATTTAGATAATATACCTCCTGAATTAAACCTTCTATATTTTGTCACACATTATTTTATTTGTAATATTGCCTTTTATCTTGAAGTCTATTTTATCTGATATTAATATAGACGCACCAGCTTTTCATTTGATAAATATAGTCCTAGTATTTTTTTTTTTTCTACTTTTGGTCTTTCAGCCTTTCCATGTCTTTAAGTTTTAGGCATGTCGTTTATGACAACTTATCAACTGGATTTTGTGTTTTAATCCATTTTTACAATCTCATTATTTTAACAGATAAACTTAGTCATTTACATTATAAGTATTGAACTATGTAAATGTTTTCCTATTATGTACCTTATTTTCTATCAGTTCTAATTGTATATGCTTCATTTTTTCTTGCCTTTTATTTGTTGAACTTTTTTGTTTCCTTTGTTGCTTGTTTTGTCTTGTTTTCTTATTTCATTTTGCTCCATCTACTGTTTTGCATATTATATACTCTTTAAAAATGTTTATGGTCACTCTCATATTTTTACTTTTTACTTTTACTGTATATATACCTTTTACTTAATACAGTTTAATTTTATCAGGATTTTAACTTCTTTCCTGAAAAATACATGGCTACTAATTTTTAAAGACTACTCACTGGTTAGATGATATGCACTAACTGTTGCATAGTATTTTAATTATGTCATTGTCATATATCCTCATTATTTTATACATTCAATATTTTCTTGGATTCTTTGCCACTTCAGATTATGTCACTGAAGCTCCTAAGAGTTTTTTTTTTTTTTTTCCTCATTTGCCTCTGTAGATGTCATGTTGGAAACCTTTGAGAAGCATTGCTTATAACCAAATATAATCTCTTTCCAAAGAAAAGCTTTAAAATAATTGAAGACAGTGAATTTCAGTGAGATGCTAGTAAATATGAACAATTAGCTCTCCAGAAAAAAAGTCTTATTTGTAGCATTTATTAATATCCATGGTGTAAATTCTCCCACCATAGCTTCTGTCAAGCTACCTATATGATTTCACTCAGCTTGCAAAATTCCTGAACATTTATCTATCTGCTGTCATGAGCTGGTAGAGAAGGTTCTAGCACATCACTGGCTATTCTGTATTTCTTAAATCATCTTTTTACTTGTTGGGGTAATCTCCAATTAGTTCAGCCATTCCTTATCTGACACAGTTTTAAATGTGCTACAGTTTAACTGGATCTTTATTTTCGAATCACCTCCAACCTGGTCTGCTTTACCTCAGGGGCTGAAGTTTAAAATGTTGCTCAGGGTTGTTTAGTTCACTCTTTAGTTGCATTGTATGAGCTTTATGAGAATCTGGCTAGAAAGTGTTTTTGGGTGTGAATATACATGACCTGCTCTTGGAAGCAGCTATCTGGAGTTGTACTCTTCTCCTAGAGTGAAGAGAAAGGCTACTCATACCAGAATCAGAGAACTTGGCACAGCAATTGTGGCAACAATGTTTGGCTACAGTATTAGATGCAGAAGGGAAAAAATCCTAATATAAAAAAGAATCACATATGGAGAACAAGTCTCTAACAGCTTACCAGGATATTAGTGGTGATAAACTGGAAGCAAATGCCTGATTACTAAGTGTTCAACCTGGAAAAATTATGTGGAATACAGATCTTTTTTCTACCTCTGTAAATCTACCACCTGAGCTTCTTTACCTTCATCCTTTTTATCCTATCATTAGCTTTCCTTGTTTTTCCTCTCATTTATTCTAGTTTATTAAGAGCTTTCTTTTGAGGTCATTTACCAGTTCTTCCTTATATCAGAGGACACCTTGTATTTGGCACTGCCTTCAGGTTGCTCAGGCTTCCATAGAGATTAAGAACTATGCAGGCCGGGCGTGGTGGCTCACACCTGTAATCTTAGCACTCTGGGAGGCCGAGGCGGGATGATCGCTCAAGGTCAGGAGTTCGAGACCAGCTCTGAGCAAAAGCGAGACCCTGTCTCTACTAAAAATAGAAAGAAATTATATGGACAACTAAAAATATATATAGAAAAAATTAGCCGGGCATGGTGGCATATGCCTGTAGTCCCAGCTACTCGGGAGGCTGAGACAGGAGGATTGCTTGAGCCCAGGAGTTTGAGGTTGCTGTGAGCTAGGCGAATGCCACGGCACTCTAGCCTGGGAAACAGAGTGAGACTCTGTCTCAAAAAAAATAATAAAAAAAAAATAATAATAATAATAAAAAGAACTATGCAACCATCAGGTGGTGATGATTATGACTATTATCTTAGAAATCTATTTCTTAAGAATTCTACTAGAATATCAAGGTCTGTTTTAACTTCATGATTTTATAACTTAAAAGTTTCTCAAATCTCAACAATGAGGCAGTAGCATGCCTTTGGATAGCTGGCCTGGGAGACTAAGCACACTTTTTTCAGGCAGCTTTTATTCCTTGGACTTTCATGATTTCACAGAACTGTATATAATTTTTAATCAAGAATTTGTCACAAGTTAGAAATTTGAAATGGCATATAAATAAATCTAAAAAATTGATTTCTAAGCCAATTTTTTTTTCTTTATAAGGCAGTCCTGTGAAGATAAGGTCTCCGGGGTCAGTGGAAAAACACCTGTATGTGTATAGTTGGCTGAGAAGAAAACTGTCCTAATGGTGAAGAAAGTAGCTACATAAAGAATAAAATTCTACAAATAGGACTATAAAGTGAGTTTAGGTAGAAACATTTGTACTAGGGACTCTTCTGCAGAAAGAAAACTAGATCTGAAGAACAGAACATGATGTTTTTCTCTCTCATATATTGAGACAGATTTTGATACTTAACAAACAACCTCAAATCATCATGTCTGAAAAAAAATCCACTATTTTATTTTTGGTTCTGCGGTTCAGCAGTTTGGTCTTGGTTGAGAAGTTTTAGACTTGGCTGGGTTTGCTCATGTGTCTGTGGTCAGCTGGGGTCTGGCTGGCCAAAGATGGCATCAGCTGGGATGACTTAGCTCTGCTCCACATCCCCAGCGGCTACCTTGGTGATATTTACACAGTGGCATTCCAAGGGGCTCGGAAACAGGATACCATAACTTCTGCTGTGGTCTAGTGATCACTCCAAGACACAAGCCCAGACCAGATTCAAGAACTAGAGAAACAGACAACACTTCTTGATGGAAGAAACACAATGTTATTTTGAAAAGTGGTGTGCAAAGATAGAAATAATTGCAGCCACTTTTGCCAACAATTTACCATAGGTACCTAAGCATTTAAAGGACATCATTGTCCATGGTAGGTAATTTTTACTTTTTTTCGTACTTTCAAAGAACAAGTTACTCCAACTGAGAGGCTGACAACAATAATGTGGAAGATTCATTATCAGCTGCTAGTAGTTCATTCAGTTCCTAGCTCAGCATATTGGTAACCCAAGAGGGAAAATAATGTACGCTGGTGTTTTTAAAATTATGACATTATAAAATAATCAAAGACATTTATTCTCCTTTCAGAAATTCTTATTTGGTAGTTTTGTGTTTATTTTAAAAAACAGATTCTCTCTTTTACACATTATCATCCTGTAGTTTCAATTGATTATGTGAGTCTAACGTAGCCTTGCTATAATAGTATAGGCTTTAGTAAAGTATACGATGAGATTTACGGCACGAATAAAAACTCCTTGTAATGTGGCAAGAGTATAAAGGTATAGCTTATGAATTTTCAATAAAATATGATGATCTTTGAACACTAAATCTTTCAAGTTAGCATCCCTGAATCCACATTATTGACAGAATGTTAACTATAGTTCTTAATGTACTCTTTTTTACACATTAGACTTTATTTATTGATATTTTATTGTTCTATCATATAATTTATTGTAAGGATCAGATAAGATTATGTAAGTGTAGCAGTATATCATACATGAGCCTAGTAGACCATGTCCACAACCAGCCACACCTGGCCTGATGGGCCATGGCACACTTTTTGCATGCTGATATAGGACAGCTATGTGAACCATAATGTTAATTAGCCCTCTTGGGTTGAACAGTACCCAATCTATACAACTGTGCCTGGTGGCCCTGCACTGGGGGCTCAGGATGGGTGCCAGCAATGACTGCTGGACCTGTGGAGGATAAGTTCATTGGACACTGGCAGTGGAGGCTAAGAAGAGGCACTTGGGAGAGTATTCAGAGTGTTGGGAGGTATGAAAAGGAACATCTTTTAGGATGCCATGCAGCTAGCTGATGGTCTGCATTGCCTATTCTTAAGGCCAGCAAAGGAAGGAGCAGTATGCTGGAGTCGGGAGACCTGGGCTCTGGTCAAAGCTTTGTCACTACTGTGGGATGTTGGGACATCTGTAATCATCTGGAAGTCAGTTTCTTCTCTAAAATGGGGGTTTGAACACAACTTATGGGGCTCCTCTGAAGACAAAATCAGATGCACGTGTGAAAGCCCAGTGAGGGAGCCTGGTGTGAATGTAGGATCATACCCTCCTTACAGCTGTTGTTATGAAAAGGAAAAATAGACTTTTCATTACTGCAAAACCGAGTCTTTTTGATGGCAAGTTCCCATTTTCTTATATGGGGAAAGGGTATGCAGACAACTTTGGTCACATGATTATTTGGACCTACATGCCACTGACCCTGCCTGAGCTGGTCACCACAATGATGCCATTGACAACATTTATCCTCACTGACCTGCATTTCCCCTTTTGGAGCCATTCTCCCACTCAGGACTTGAGGAGATCAAGGTCAGCCTACTGTGGGCCCAGTGAAGATTTGCCTTCTCCGACCTGTCCTTGACCACTTCAGAGAACAAATGAACTGTATGAGCGCATTTATATCAACAAAAATGTTACTGTGAAGACTAACAACAGGGGAAAGAAAAATGTTTTTGTAAGCTTGTTGGGGAATTTGGTGCTTTTGAGTGAACAAGGTGGATTTTAAAATCTTGCATTAGTTTAATTTCTCATGGAGAGACACAGAAAGTCCCAGGCTCCTTTAAAAATAAAATGGAGTGAATCTGAATGACAGTTTAGTTGTAGCAAACTGTGTGGATCAGTGTTTTGATCTTCACATTTCTAGGTTTCAGAGTAAGCAGAAGTTAAAGGAGAGCATGCTTGGGAAGTGGGGTGCACTGATATGAAAGTCATATGTTTCATATGTTCTGACACCAGGAGCCAGTGGGATGGAGGGGAAGCAGTAGACTCCGATTTGATCATGGAAAGTTTCATTAAAAACTCAAGCCATGCTTGTAATGAGGCCAGTATTAATATAAATCTATACCCAACATCTACCAAAGAAGCCTAGCCCTAGGAGTTGATGTGTACCATTCTGGTACACTGCCTCTTCCCTTGGAAAACTCAACCATTTAGCTATTACATAATTGAATCATATTTCTTTATTTCACAAGAATATAGTCAAAATATAGCATCATAGCAAACTATATATGCTGTAGCACTTGCAGAAACACTGATTTTAAGTTGAGTTGACAGTGAAGATAAATAGATTTGACAATTTCCCAGTTTATCTGGTTCTTGCACCCACTTAAACCTATCAAGCTTCTAGTTAAATAAAATATTTTAAATATGTATATATATGCAGCATATTCAACACATAACAGCATTCTGGGGTAGGATCGTCATTTATGAAAGCAGGAGTATCAGTTGTTAGCACCACAGAACTGCAAGCTGAAAATCCAAGGCCCGTTTTTTATTTTTATACTTTGGAATGAAGCAAAATAGTACTAAGTTTCCATTATTTATAATTATAGTTTAAAAAAAGAGAAGAAGTGAAATTTCACTGCTTTCAAAGAAAGAATTTATGAAGAGGACCTCAAAGGCAATCACAGAAACAACAAAAATAAATAAATAAATGGGACCTGATCAAATTAAAAAGCTTCTGTACAGCCAAGGAAACCATCACGAGAGCAAACAACCAACCTACAGAATGGCAGAAAATATTTGCATGTTGCACATCCAATAAAGGGCTGATAACTAGAATCTATATAGAACGCAGGAAAATCAGCAAGAAAAAAAATCAAACAACCCTACCAAAAAGTAGGCAAAGGACATGAACAGAAACTTTTCAAAAGCAGATAGACTAATGGCCAAAAAACATATGAAAAAATGCTCAACATCTCTAATCGTCATGGAAATGCAAATCAAAACCACAATGAGCTATTACTTATCTCCAGTGAGAATGGCCTTTATCAGAAAGTCCTAAAACAATAAATGTTGGTGTGGATATGGAGAGATAGGAACACTCCCACACTGCTGGTGGGATTGCAGACTAGTACAACCACTGTGAAAAGTAATATGGAGATACCTCAAAGAGCTACAAGCAGAACTACCATTTCATCCAGCAATCCCATTACTGGGCATCTACCCAAAGGAAAAAAAAGCATTCTATAAAAAAGACATCTGCAATAGAGTGCTTACAGCAGCACAATTCATAATTGCAAAGGTGTGGAAGCAACCCAGTGCCCATCAATACATTAGTGGATTAATAAAATGTGGTATATGTATACCATGGAGTTCTACTCAGCCACAAAAAACAATGGTAATATAGCACCATTTGTATTGTCCTGGATGGATCCATGCTGCAACCAAATACTGAAATGCTTTCTAGCAAAAAGCAGACAAAACAAAGTCACTAATCTAAGTGAAGTATCCCAAGAATGGAAAAACAAGCACCGCATGTACTCACCATCAAATTGGTATTAACTGATCGACACTTAAGTGCACATATACTAATAACATTAATTGGATGTCAGGCAGATGGCAGGGGGTGGAGGGGATGGGTATATACACACTTAATGGGTGCGGTGTGCACCGTCTGGGGGATGGACATGCTTGAAGCTCTGACTCAGGTGGGGCAAAGGTAATATATGTAACCTAAACATTTATATGCCCGTAATATGCTGAAATAAAAAAACTTAAAAAAAAAAGATTAATTTATTTTGACTTCACACAGGGCCTTTTGCCTTTCCTCAGAACAATCTCCGCTCCCTGAGGATACCTCAGGTAACCCTGGTGCTGTGACATGTTGGCCCCTGCTGGGACAGGGGAGAGAGAGCTGACAGGCCTCGCCATGGGTGTTCACTGGGCTTGGGAGGCAACTGATTATTGATCAGGAATGTGTTAAAGGGCTGCTCTGTGCCTGGTAGTACGCAGCAGTAGGTGCTGTGGGCGAAACTGAGGTCTAAAATGCAGACTTTGTCCTCAAGGGATTTACCGACACATAGGAGAGATGAGAGCAAGGCATATAAAAATAGGAACTCATTTATAAGCTGTGGAGAGTCACATCCCAAATTGTTCAGAATTTAGATTTAGGCTATGAAACAGCTTCTACTGATTTTGTGCTAACTTTATGCTAGGCATCAGGCTCAACACCTTACTTATGTAATCTCTGATCCTTACACCGACCCTACAAGGCAGCCCCCATTATCCTCATTTTGTGGAGGGAAAGGCTGAGGCTTAGAGAAGTTGAGTGAATTTGTGCTAAGTGACACAGTCGCTAAGTGAGAAGCCCAGAAGTGTTATGGCTCTAAAGCCAGAGCCCCACCACATAGGGGCAGCCCAAGAGAAGGAACAGAGGCAGCAGGCTGAGGCTGGCTGCCTGGCAGGATGACACCGACTTCTGCAGGACTGTGCTCTGCCGCCCTTCTTGGGGAGCAGAGACTCTCCCTCCATTGCCGTGGTGACCCCAGAAGAGCCCCAGTCTCTCATTTCTTTCTGCCAGATGGTGCTGCTGAATCATTTCAGCCTCACTATGGCCGCATTGCTTTCATTAATTCTGTATTTTTATTTCTCTGGCTCTGACTTAGCTAGAAATAGCTCAGCTTTAATGCCAGTTTTCAATAGAGTGAGATTTTTCAAGAAATGATTTAACTCACGATGTAAACCAGGACAATTTTGACAATGAAAGGAAACTCTACTAGTGATTATACCAGGACTATCCCAGGCATCCAGGATTTACAATCTCTCCACCAATATGGGACCGAGGGATATAGTTAACATGGAAACGAGACCCACATTATTCAGGCAAGAACACCTCTGGGGCAAAGAGCAGCCAAATGGAAGTGAACTTAGTCTTCAGCAGAAATGGTTATCTCCTGCCTGATGTCAGTGCACAAATTTGGGCAACTTAGTTCCTCAACCTTTCCCTACCCGTTACTAAGCCAAGGCAGCTCTGATTTACTGTGTCAGGGTGGCATTGTCATGTTGAAACCTCTTGCTTATACTGCCAGAGATGGTATTAATAAATTTGGACTGTTCTCACTTATAGGATTTAAAGAACTTATTAAGACCTTTTAACTCCTGCCTGCTTAAAATTTACAAATTGGACTGCAACCAGCAATACTAGAGTTTCTCCCAACAGAAAATCTGGCAAGAATCTGGAGAATAGCACACACTGCTGATCTGGGCTCCAAAAGAAGGGAGGGAGGGGAGAGAGGTGAGGCGTGGGAAGGGAGGAAGAGAGGACAGGCTAGGCAGCTTTAAACCAATACGGTCCAGAATCATCTTCCAATGTGACAGTGGCCTTCTAACATAAGCCTCTCCTCTTTTCAATCCCTGACCCTCTTGTCATTTGTTCTTTTCAGGCTGACAAATGGGTGTTGGTTTATGACAGCATCATCGATCAAATGACACGTTGTCTTGTGTTATGTCTGGTAATAAAGAAACATAAAAATGCGTCTTGGATTAACTTGACAGTATCAATTAGATAGTAACTTCCAGTCCTAAATCTAAAAAGCTGAGAGTTTTGCATTACTAGGGGCTCCTCCGCAATTTCCATCAAACTACCCCTAATGGGGGAGGGGCTTTCTCTCCAAAGGGATCCCCAGTAAGGTCAAAATTTCTTTGGAGTCTTTCATTGTATATTATTAATGTATGCAAATTTTGCAATCTATTTTACAATATAGTAATGTTTGTTTTACAGTCAAATTTCTGGTCATATTTTTAGTAAGAGATACGTGCAAAGGAGAAAAGAAGATGAGCCCTTTTTATCCTGCAGCTTCATGCTTCCCTCTGGCACAATGCCACATCCTCCAGTTTGGGCATGTGGGGATAAAACCACCCAGAGCAGCTGACAGAAGGGAAGAGTTAATTATTTTTAGAGTTATAGACATAGATTTTTGATTATAAAAGTCAACTGAGAATCTGGAAATATTAATTTTATTTCAAAAATTTTTTTTTTTCAAATAGTTCATTGAGTCAGAAGTATAGTACCAGATAAGGAAGTTACTTTGATGAAGTTATTACACACAATATTGGCCTGCAAGGAAGCCAGGGAGAGGACACAAGGCGAGAAATATCATACTGAAGTCTTTGTACTGACCAAATACTACAAAGTCTTTTCTCCCCAAATGTTCTATCATCCATAAATGTTTCATTGATTTTTATCAGAAAGATAATTTATAACTTAAAATGTCAGGATAAGTACAATTAAAATAAAGTCACAAAATTTTATGGCAGGACTCAATATCTCTGAATTTGCTCTTCCCTTTTTATTGATGGAAACTCGTTTTTTTGTTCACTAAGATGGAGACAGATGCTATGAACTTTAGCATTCTTGGAGCAGACTTAGAAAACAGATGTACCTTCAAACTCATTTTGATTTTCTGATAACAACCTCAGAATAAAATTTGTTGACATAATATGATCCTTCATTACATGTTACTGTCAGCATCCTAAAAACAGCAGCAGCAACAGAAAACAAAAAAATGAATGGCCACCCTCAAACCAAAACAAAACACAGTAAAACTGAAGATGTTGATAGCATTAAAGGGAAAAGGCAAATTTGATTTTAGATAACATTTCCCTATGTTCTTTAAATTTCAAGTAAATATGTTGATATATTATTGGCTAATTTAATTTATCTTCCACAGTGGAATCCTTCCATTCATTCACTGGAATTCAGTCTTGATGCGAGAGATTTTAATCCCAAGAATGCACAGCACCATTTCCAACACACGCTCTGAGAATGATTGGAAACCCAAATGCCGATCAGCCATATCAATGCTCTTCATTCACTGCCCAGACCTCTACTGAGTCTGTGTCTCAGGCACTGTGCCTGATGCTGAATAGTTTAAAATGGAGGTGACATATTCCCTGTCCTCTGATCTCACAGTCTAGTGTACAGGCAGATGGCTAAGGGATACCAGGCCGTGTTAGGTGAACTTGGCCAAAGCTAGGAAGTATGACCTTCTCTGACTGGTTTTCCTAAAGAAGAACTTGCTTGAGATTTGGCTGCAAATAAAGCAGAATTCATTGCTCTCAGAAGGTTGTCACCATCAACTACGGTGACAGACAGATGCAGAAGTGCCCAGCTGTCTCCACTCCCTGTCCTGCTTGTCTTCAAGCAGTGCCCCAGGTCCACCACCAGGGGACACAACAAAGCCGCAGCTCTGCAGAGGCAACTTTTTCCCCAGAAGGGACAGTTTCCATAGACTTCTTCCTGAGTTTTCCCTGTATGGTCCAACTTTGGTGACTTCTTGGACTTCCTTTCAAGCTCCCATTGGTCCACCTACACCTTTGCTGCAGGGCGCCTGACTAGTGACTATTTGTTTTTTTTTTTTTGACCCTTTAACTCCCCCTTCCAAATTTTCTCTTTCTCAGCTCCTCCCATATTTGTATAAGGTCTAATTCCTGCAATAAATCCCTTATTTCCATAGTACTTATAGTGAATTTATTTTCCTGTCTGAATACCATACACACTACTGCAAGAGGATTTTATAATGAATACAAGTAATGGGCACAAAAGAAAGATTGGAAAGGGACAGCATCTTACCCAGACTGGGTGATACAAAATGTTTTATGACTGAATTTATTTGAAAGTCAATCTTTCTCCCAGATTTCGCCTCCAAGGGGGTCCCCTGATGAATTCTAAGAGGTTTCTCACTAATCACTTGTTACCTGGTCCACTAAGCTAGCTGTAAACCATTGCTTCCCCCAAATGCCATATTATCATGCTATCTCATAATTTGCTTCTCCAGGCTGCTGGCTCTTCCTGCGCTAGGTACAGGCACAACTTCCTCTGTTAAGTCTTCAAAAACACAGCTAAGGCTAGACTCATTCACTGATTGCTGATAGAATAATGGAAGATCAGCCCCAAGTTCAACATGCACTGTCACAGCAGTGACCACTTCCAGAACCCACAGGCACTAATCCCTGAGCCTAGATTAGGTCATACCCCCTTTCAAATACAAATTTCCATTTGTTTCAGAGGAACTCTAGAAAAGACAGTTGCAATAGTCAACAATGTATTTTCCCAAGTCTGAGATATTCTAATTTAAATAACACCATTTAAGGAGCATTAATTATTAAACATACTATTTAGAACAGTTATTAAAATCTTTAAGGGCCCAGTCTGGCTTACCATGGGTGTACCCAATTTACCCAACGAAAACAAATGAAAACTTCAACCTACATCATCTTCATTCACATTTGTGGGGAAATCACAGTTTTCTCTAAGAACAATTATTGGTATTTGCATTATCTACGTGTAACTAAAGGGGTCCATCCTGTTGATTTCCCACAAACTAAGGAAGTCTGTGTCAAAATATTCTAATGATTCCTAAATACTTTTCTCATTAAAATAAAAACATGTAAAGCTTGTCTTTATCAGTACCCCATTACATAAGTATTTGTTGAATTAATAAATGGATTTTAGAGTCCTGTGATTTTTTAAAAAAAGTACCCTTAATTTTTTTTTTTTTTTTTTTTTTTGAGACAGAGTCTCACTCTGTTGCCCAGGCTAGAGTGAGTGCCGTGGCGTCAGCCTACCTCACAGCAACCTCAAACTCCTGGGCTCAAGCGATCCTACTGCCTCAGCCTCCCGAGTAGCTGGGACTACAGGCATGCGCCACCATGCCCGGCTAATTTTTTCTATATATATTTTTAGCTGTCCATATAATTTCTTTCTATTTTTAGTAGAGGTGGGGTCTCGCTCTTGCTCAGGCTGGTCTCGAACTCCTGAGCTCAAACGATCCGCCCACCTCGGCCTCCCAGAGTGCTAGGATTACAGGCGTGAGCCACCGCGCCCGGCCAAAAAGTACCCTTAATTATTGCTTCTCAAACCAATGGCAAATAGAGCAAATGACAATGGCCAGAGAATTTAATCTAAACTTCTGCATCATCAGTATTATTGTTATTGTGGTTATTTGAAAATAGGAGGTGCCAGTGTTAAATCTTAATAGAGACTCAGAATGGCTTCTGCTTCTTTCCTTGTTCTTGTGCACATTCTTCCCTTTATATTTAATTGTATTATTAATGCAAGAATCTCCTGCTTCAATGCATCTTACTCAGATGAAGCAGTGTGTTTTAATGAGAAAAGCATGAACTGGAAAATCTGTAACCTCTCAGTGATTTTGTCAATTCTTTGGGCTGTAGTTTCCTCATGTATTCACAGAGGGTGATGAGGCTTATGTTCTTACAAGGTAAAACAAATCCACACAGGGCTCAGAGCCATTACTTTACTTACTGATGGACTTCTCTTGGGAAAATCCGAGTGCTGGGAAACAAGAGTTTCTATGTCTGTGGATGGGACATATCGAACTAGGAATGTGGGCCTACGATTGGGTTCCACCGGAAAGGAGCCTCTGCATGTATTTTGAGAGATGACTCCAGGACCAAGGTTTTCAGTACTGGAGAATCCTGAAGAACTGTGCCCCTCCTGACTTACTGGATGCAAGGGTATCAGCAGACATGGTCCATGATTCACAAACTGGAACCCATATACAAATTTTCAACAGTCCAAATGTTTCATGAAAGAATTTTTAAAAATTATATTGCATTTCGGTGATAATCTGATGAGTTACAGGCAGAGTCTGATCATTCTAAAGATCACTCATTCCAAGAACTGCCATATGATTTCCATGGGGACGTCTACATTTGTCTTAAAAAAAATGTTATTTTCACTAAGTGAAAGTCAAATGATGTCAGGAAGTGATGCATTAATGAAAGTATCACAGGAAGAAATGTGATGGGAGATCTGAGCCATCGTCAGGCACAAAGGCATATATGCAAATCAAACTCACAACCATATGTTCCTGAGCAGACACTCCCAAACTGCAGACACTCGCTACAGAGCCCGTCTTTGAACAAGCCAAACTGCCACCACTCATTCATGGCAAGCATGGCCAGGCACATGAAATGAGACCTGCTTCTGACAATCAGGGTTTATTTAATGAAAATTTCAATAATGCTGCAATCATAACCTTCTTTTCAAGTAAACAAGACAGCATTACAGAGTTATCAAATGACACTTAATTAAAATTGACACTTGAAGATTGTTTGTTGGCAGTGTTTTGAAAAAATATGAGGTCTATTTATTGTGAACCAGCAAGCCAAACCTTGAAATAATTAACAACACATTTATACTAACAGGCATTATCTGAATTACTTCTGAAGCCAAAGTACACACAAAAAATTATTTAATACAGAACCTGACCTGAGGCTTATCTTTCTCCTATTAAAACTGATACTGATGATCTAGTTTAAGCAGAACAGCATCCTTCATCACAGTGAACTAATGTTTTTAATTTGAATTTTATTGGTCTTACAGTTTAGTTATTAAGTGTTTTTAATGTATATGTTTGGCTTTGGTTTACTGAATTTAGAAGGAGCTTATAGCTGGTTTTAGTCAGTACTGGAGGTTGACGAGAACTTTTTTCTCTTTCTAAGGTATCTGTGCATTTTTCAAATTTGGGAGGCACTGCTATTGGGGTTGAGAGCATAGAGTTAAAAATCAGACCCGGGTTTTTACACACTTAAAATCTGTGTAAACTTGAACATGTTATTTAGCTGAATTATACTTCATTTTCCTGATCTGCTAAAATGAATATAATCATAATTATAATCACAATAACCTACATCATGGAGTAATTGTGAGAAATAAATACAACAATAGCTTCACAATATAAGGATCTCTGGTACATAGGAAGTGCTTAGTAAAAGTGAGCCATTATCATTATCATCATTATCATTATTGTTTTTAAACTCTGGTCTGAGGGCCCCAAGAGCTGGTGGAGGCAGATAAGGAAATAGAAGCAGACGGAGCAGCTGTTAGGAGCCATTGCTTTAAACAGGAAAGATTCTTTCTTTCCCTTTACAGGTTGTTGGGCTGGAGCTACCACCCTCTCTGGAAGAGACTGAGGGTGCCTGTCTGGTGAGGTCTCATTGCCTGGAGGTCCTGCCCTAACTGCCCTATAGCTATAGCATGGGTCACCTTTGAGGAGGAAAGCGGTTGTTCAGTCCTTGTTGTGTCTTAGACTGCTGTTTCCAGAACTTTCTTGACCTCCTCAGCACAGCTGCTTGCCCTGTGCTCTCACAGTCCCCCCTTGCATCTGGCACTTTATATGGTTTTTCAGGTCTTGACTCTGGATTTTCCTTAAGGTGTTTGTTGTGGCCATTCCAGGGACACCCAGCCTCACTATTGTGTTGCCTGGGACCCCAGTGGCTGCCGTTCTCTGTGGGTTTCCCCAGCTCCCAGGAAAGGATGAGATGGCTGGTAGGAGGACTGCACAGTGTAAATTACTTCCTACCATTGTTCTCCTTTAATGCCTGGGGGTTTGTTGAAACATATCTCTGAGGTATATTTCAGAGAACAGAAGTCCTGATCAGATCATCCAGTGGGCTTCCCTCAACCCCAGCTTCCTCCTGCAGTTGTTATCACACGTTTTTCAGATTTGGTTCAGACATCTCAGAGCTACTGCCTAGCGAATTGGTGGGGGATGGGGTAGGGTGAGTATCAGTGGGTAAAGCTGGTTTATGGGGAAAGGAGACAGAAACTTACAATGACAAAGAGAGAGAAAAAATGGGTAGGCTGTTTCAGCCTTGCAGACCACACAGAATGTATGATGATTAAAGAAAAAATCATTTGCAAACCTGCTTCAACTTCCACAGAAAACCACCCTGATTCCTTATCACATGGTCTGTGGTGCAATTTGCTGATTCCTTATCACATGGTCTGTGGTGCAATTTGCTGATTCCTTATCACATGGTCTGTGGTGCAATTTGCTGATCTGGACACCTCGTTAGAGTTGCATTAGCATGTACGGCATATACCCTTCTCTTCCCCAAACCACAAACCTCTCTGGACAGATTTTTTTCCCCCTTCTTTGTCCTAGAGAATCTCAAAGCCTTTCTGTGATCCCAAAGAGCATGAATTATTCACTATATATAGCATCAAGCACCAAAGTATACTTTTCAAAAATGTAAAACTATCTTAACTACTCTATAGATTGCTTCATTTTCGTTAACTGAACATCTTTAGAATCATTACCCACTTTCCTTTTTGGCCATCTTTTTCTTGGTTTGATTCTCTGCCCCACTTCAACACCCCACCCCCTGCCAGCCAGCCAGCACCACCCCCCCCACCTCACCCCCGCCGCCTCACGAAATAATGTAACATGGGTTCATCCTCTCTTGCCTCAGGTAATGTTGAGCACAAGGGTGTGGTTTACACATACAGTTATATTCCATGTAAATGTCATTGTTTTCATTTGACCACACATAAAAAGATACAATATCTCTCTCATATAGTGTCAGCCCAACAGCAAATTCTATTGACAGAGGTATCGACCACCTACCTGTACTCCTTCAGCGTTTGTTTGGATTCAGGAAGCACCACAGCTTAAGTTTGCAGTCCAGCCCTGCCATTTGCCACACCAGGGACTTCAGCCAACACCAGAAGCTTCCTAAGCCTCCATTTTGAACTACCCAGCAGCATGGCAAAGGTTAGAGACGCCTACCCAGCACCTGGCTTAAAGAAGGTACTTAATTAGTGGTGTAAATAATTTATTTAATCAGCTGCAGTTGTTTGTTTATTAACCTGAGTCCAGGTTAATGATATCTCAGCTCCTGGATCCAGCAATTGCAGCCCTTCCATATAAAAAAACCTTGGTGTTACCATTTTGTGTTTGACACAGTATTCAGCACATGCCAAGTGTACTCTGTAAGTAAAGACAAGACCAAGAGCAGCAACTTGAATAGACACATTATACCTCGGGTGTTAGGAGCGCAGGCTCTGATACTCAGCAGATTTCAGTTCAAATCCTGTCTTGGCCACTTACTTGACCATGTGACTTTGGGTAATTTAATTCATCTGTGAGTCATTTTATCTCTCTCATGTGTAAAATGGGGACCATACAAGTGCCTACCCAGTTGCTTCTTGTAATGATTAAATAAGAGATTGGATAGAAAGTATTTACTCCATTGCTTGACACATGATAAATGTTTGTTTTTAAATTGCAACTTATACACAGTAGGTCTGGCCGTTCTGTCTTTTCTCCACAGATACAGAAAAATGTTTAAAACACGTGAAAGAGAAGAGAAAAATGGCCCCAGGCACGGTGATCTGGTGTTTTCCATGTGGACTAAAACAAAATATGAAGCCCCCCCAGCTGATTGAATGGACCTCCTCTTGGCCAAGGGGACCCCAGAAACACCCTAAAGCTGAGTTGCTGGCCATGAGAAGGGAGGTCAGACGCGCCTCGTTATGCCCCCCTCCCTTCTCGGAGATGTCCTTTGTAACTCGTTAACAGGCTTGAGGCTATGCAGGACAAAGCTTGAACCACACCTGCAGGTCCTCAATTTTCTTGACAGATCATGGGTATATGTCTGATGGTTTGTCTCTGATTAACAGACTTCCTAATCTTAACTTAAAAAATTCCAAGCCTTTAGACAAAACTTCATTTCTTTAACCAATTACAAGTCACAATTACAAATCTACCTATAACCTGTAAGCCCCCCACTTGGAGATGTTCTGCTTTTTTGGGCCAAACCAAAGTACACCTTCCATGTATTGATTTAAGTCTTTATGTGTAATTCCTGTCTTGCTGAAATGTATAAAACCAAACTGTAACCCAACCATGGGGAGAGACCACTTGCTCAAGGCTTCTTGGGCATGGCTCTGGGCCATGGTCCTCCCACATGGCTCAGAATAAACCTCTTTAAATTATTTTACAGAGTTTGGGTTCTTTTCCCTTGACATCCAGAACTTCTTTAATTTTCCCCCTCATTTTATTATGAAGAATTTAATATACACAAAATAATGAATGTGTTAGCTATGAATCAGAATAATAAAAAGATTACCTATGAAAACACCTGTAAAAATGAAAAGTTACATAAACCCTTGAAATTTTTGTAATTTTTCCTGATTCCATTTTTCTGTCTTCCCTCAGAGGTAACCACTATCTTTGTTTTTTATTCCCTTGATTTTTTTCATAGTATTACCATGTGAGTTCGTATCCCTGAACAACATATTGTTTAGTTTTCTTCCTTTTGGGCTGGTTTAGGGTATGGCTAATGTATCCTTAGCAGTGGAATTTCTGGGTCCTAGGGAAAGGTTCATCAGCTTTACCAGATGATGTTAATTGTACTTCCAATTGGTTGTACTAATTTGAATTTGTGTATAATTCTCATTGTTCTACATTCTTGTCATACTTGGTATTAACAGATTTTTAAAATTTGTCATATTGGTGATTGTAAATTGTATTTCATTGTCTTTTTTTTTTTTTTTTTTTTTTGCAATTCTATGATTACTACTTAGGGTGAATATTTTCCCACCTATTTATTAGTCATTTGTTTTTCTTCTGGGAAATACTTGTTAATATATTTTGACCATTTTAATGTGGGATTTTTTTTGCCTTTTATTTGACTTTTTAAGGTATTTTAAAACATAATCTTTGTTCTAATCCTTCTCACAGTTTATGGCTTATATTTTCATTTTCTTCCTGGAATATTTTGATGAGCAAAAATTCTTAATGCAGTCATTAACAGTTTTTTAATCTAGTAAAATATGTTCCTTTTATGGTCAACCTTTGTTTCTCTTCCCCAAAGTCAGAGAGATATTTTTCAAAGTTTTGCCTTCTACATTTAACTCTATAATCCATTATCAATTGCTTTGTGTGTGTGTTGTGGCCTTAAAGGTATAATTTCAATTTTTCCATATGGATAACCAATTTTTCTACTTCATTTACTGAACAGTCTCTTATTTCTCCACATGCAATGCTAGATCCATCAGTATAGTAAATTACAGATATGTGAGACTTTGTTTCTGCGTTTTTTCTGTTCTGGTGTTGTATTTATCAATTAATTTCCATTTTTAATCTATTATAGTTTTATGATAAATCTTTTTCTCTGGTAAAGCAAGACTCCTTTCCTTAACAGTGTTGGCTTATCTTGGCCTTTGGTTATCACGTAGATGTTAGAATCAACCTGTTGAATTTCTTTTGAAAACTTCTTGGGATTTTGATGAAATTGCATTCAAACTATGTATCAATTTAGGGAAAATTTATGTCTTCATGATATTTAGTCTTCCAATCCAAGATCATCATGACATCTGACATCATTTATTTAGTTCTTATTTAATGTCTTTAAATCAAGTTTTATAATTTTCTCAACAAATGATTTGCATATTTTTTGTTAATTATGTTCTTAGGTAAAATACATATTTTTTTTACTGTTGTTAATATGAGGCTATCTTTTTAAAATTGCATTTCCTAATTATTGTCGGTGTACATAAATGCAATTAATTTTATGTCAATCTTTTATCTAATTATATTTTAAAACTCTTGCTAATGCTAACACTTTGTCCTTAGACTCTTTTTGATTTTCATTGTAGACAATGACACAGTTCTTTAATTATAAGATTTTGGGTCTTCTATGCCAATCTTTGTACATTTTACTTTTTTATTCTTATTTCCTAAGATCACTAATACCTTCAATACATGTTTAATAGAATATGTTGAATAGTAAGCATTCTTGCCTTATTTTTTATTTTAAAGACAGTTTCATTATTTTACTATACAGTGGATCATGGCTGTATATTATTTTGGTGAACACACTTTGTCAGTTTAAGGAGTATCCAATCTTTTATTAGTTTGCCGGAAATATTTATTATGAATGGATATTGAATTTTATCAAATAATTTCTGTATCATTAATATGATCATTTGATTTTTCTCTTTTAGTGCTCATATGGTAAATGCCATAACAGATTTTATAATGCTATATTAGTATTGCATCCCTGTGATAAATCCAGTTTGATTATGTGATTTCATTTTCAAACACTGCTGAATGTAATTTGCTATTAATTTGTTTATGATTTCTGTATCTATGTCCAGTTATCCAGTCCTTGTCCTTCTTAGTCTATCAAATGCATTTGATGAATTTGGCCACTCTGATTTTCTTCTTGCATGACTGATCATGCCACAGTCAGCATGGCTACTTCCTCCTTAGCTTCCTAACTCTAATAGTGGGTTGACCCCAAATTAAATCCTTGGACCCCTTTTCTTTTCTATATACCCTCACTCTCTCCATGATCTCACTCAGTCTCATGGCTTTAAAAATCAACTGTATACTGATGACTGTCAAATGTATATCTCTAGCCTGTACCACTCATCTGAACTCCAGTTTCATATTAAATATATCCAACTGCCTACATGATATATCTCCTGCATATATGACTGACATCCAAAGGTTGATGTGTCTAAAATGGAGCTTCTGCTCCTCCCATAGCCTCCCATTTTAGGAAATGGCAGTGCCATCTTTCCAGCTGTTCATACCAAAGAACCGTGGAGTCTTGCTTGACTTTAATACCTGACATCCAATCTGTCAGCAAATCTCATTGACTACTTCACAGTAAATCCAGAATCCAGCCATTTCTCATCACTTTGAGTGTTACCACAGAGTTCCAAGCCACTGTGATTTCTTACTTAGTGTTTTAATAGTTTTCTAACTTGATTCCTTGCATCTGTTTTGCTGCTTTGGTCTATTCACAGTTTAAAAGTCATACTGGTATTATGAAAATGCAAATCAGATCAAATCTTCTTCCAATATTGTCCTTTCTCACTCACAGGAAAAATTAACATCTCTTATGAATATTAATAACTCTGAGGTGCACCTGAGCTGGCATCCCACATCTCCCAGACCTCATCTCCTACTTCTCTCCCCCAGAGTCATTCTGCCCCAGCTTCCAGCCACACTGATCTACCTTGTTGGAACAATCTGGGCATGCTTTAACCTCAGGCCTTTCTCGTTTCCTTCATAATCTGCCTGGAATGCTTGACCCCCAAATGCCGCATTGCTCCCCATCACCTCCTCCCGGTCTTTATGCAAATGTTTCTTTTTCAGTGAGGTTTGACACGGCCTACCCATCTAAAATTGATACTCTTTCCTCCCCTCTCCCCTTCTCTCATTTCCAGTTTTATTATTCTCCTTATTACTCATCATTATCTCTTATACTATAAACTTTATTTACTTATTTATTGTCTGCCTTACAGAATATAAGGTCTTCCATGAGGTAGGGGTCTCTGTTAATACTTGTAAATATTCCACGTGTGCTTGAAAATAAAGTGTTAGACACAACATTCTTCATCTTCGTATTCATTAATTAAGCTTATTAATATTTAAATCTTCTTTACACTTACTAATTTTTGGGCCACTTAAGCTATAAATCACTAAGAGAGGATGTTAATATCTCCCACAAATGGACAGATTTGTCAGTTTTTCCTCATAGATTGTTCAGTTTTTGCTGTGTATATTTTGGGGTATGTTAGGTTGATACAAATTTAGAAATGTTACATAGCTCAAGAAAAATGAACCTGTTTTCATTATGGTGTAATCTTCTATAACTCTGGTTTTATACGTATATTTGCAGGAAAGCCTATCTTGACGGATATGATATAGATATACTAGATGTTTTTGACTAATATTTGCCTAGTATATTTATTTCATCTCTTTATCCTCAACATTTCTCTGTCTTTATTATGAGGCTTATTTCATATAAAGGGCACATATTCCTCGATTTTTTTTGTAATCAAGTATGACAGTTCATGCCATTTACCCGGAGTGTTCAGTCCATTCTCATTTACTGTAATTTCTAAAATATTTTGACTTATTTTTACTACCTGATTTTCAAGCTTTCTATTTGTTCCCCTTTTTCTGTACCTCAGATTTTGCTTCCTTTCTTGCTTCCTTTTAAATGATTGATTTTCCCTCTCATTCCATTATCCACCCCTCCTCATGTGTATGTGTAAGGTATATACTCCACTTCTATTTTTCATTTTTAAAAATTTAACATCCACACTTCATATACATGTCTAAATTTAATTAAGAGTTTCCTTTTCCTTCAAAAATTTGAAACATGTAATTTTCTATTTATTATAAGATAAATTTATAAAAAGAATACATGGACTGTAAAAGAGATATAAAGGAATAAGAATATAAAGGAATAAGTGCTCACACTCCTACTTCTGTTTTATATTTTTCTCCATAGAATTTATCATCATCTGACTTTGTCATTTGTTTATTGCCTGCCTTTTTCTACTAGCATGTAAATTTCACAGGAGCAACATTTTTTAACTCTTTTTTCACTCTTATTTACCCAGTGCATCAAATAGTTCTGGCTTGTAATAAGTGCTTACCAAATATTGTTAAATGTATGAAAGCTTCAGTTGCAAACACACACTCCAAACCTACATAATATTGTTGTTTAGCCATTTTAACTCTCTCATTTCTTCTTAACTTCATTATTTTTATGATTTTGTACAAGTAATGTTTAGTTTCAACCACGTCTAACATTTTTTTTTTACCCACTATTCATCCTTAGGGTAATTTTTCTTTTTTCTTGAAAAACATCCTTTTGAAGCTTTAGTATAGGTATGTAGATGGCAAAATCTTCCATTTTTTGTTTATATGAATGTATTTTTCTTCCATGCTTGTTCTTAAAAGATACTATTTAAAGGGATACAAATGTAGGTTGACAGTTCTCTCACAATTTGAAAATATTTGAAGGAACTATTTTATTTATTTATTTTTTTTACTGTCTTTCCTTCCTCCATTGAAAAGTTAGGTATCTGTCTAAATATTGCTCTCTGTACATGTCTTTTCTCTGTCGTTGCTCTTAAGACCCTCTCTTTATTGTTGTTGTAATTCAATTGCATTGTATCTAAGAATGGATTTTTTTAGTATTTACTGTTCTTGGGGATTTACTGTCTCCCAGTGACTTTCTGGGTCTGAGTATTCATGCCTTTCATCATTTCTGCGAAACTCTCAGGCAATCTCTTGAAATATTACCCATCCCCCATTTTCCCTTTCTTATGCTGGATGTTGCTCCATTCTCTACGTTCTTAACTTCTCCCTCCTATTTTCAATGTTGGCATCTCTCTGTGCTTCATTCTGTTCAGTTTCATCATACCTACTTCCAGTTACTTAGTCTCTCTATAGTTGTCTCTTCTACTGTTTAACACTTCAATTACATTTTTTATTTCAATGTTCATATTTTTCAATTCTAAAAGTTCTACCTGAATCTTTATCAAACCCATTTGTTCATTTTTAATAATCTCTTGCTATTTACTCTTTTTGTTTTCTCTTTTATTTCTCAAATGTGAAGTTTTTGTGTGTCTGATTTCTTTTATTTGTGTTTCCACTGCCTTTCCCTCTGTGTAAGAGTGTAAGAGACTCATGCCGAGGTGTGCTCTCCCTGAGAGATGTGTCTTGATTCTGCAGGCATCCAGGGGCACTACTACAGACCCAGGTTTACTTTAAATCCAAATTCTTGGATTGTGGTTTCTTCAGTTGAGAAAAAATGTAAATTCAGACCCAAACCAATGTAAATCTCAGGGGATCCAGAGTGAAGGGCAAGATGGAGATTTGCTGTGGTTTTTGTTGTTGTTGTTGTTGTTGTTTGTTTTGTTTTTTTGCTGCTGTTGGTGGGTTTTCTTTTGATTTATCATATATACCCCTTCCTGAGCCCTTGTTCTGTGCAGAGTAATCTGAGGTTTGGTGCCCTGTTCTGCACATGCACAAGGCTTGGTTAAACTTTCCCCTTATCTGCTGATGCTATAGCCCAAGTGGATCCTTAGATGTGTTTTGGGTTTTTCATGGCTACAGTTCTGACTTACCTCCCCAGACTCACATTTCCATTTTTTCCTGACTTTAGAGGAATTCATTTACTGTATTGTAAACTTACTCATGAATTTATAAAGGTCCTTTAAAAATATTTCTACTAACATATTTAGATTTTTTTGTAACTATTATGTTGCAAGATTTCTGATCTATTATTTTGAGGAACACAAATTATAGAACAATCTTTCTTGACATTCTTTCCTGGAAACTTATTGCCATGCATCAAGATAGGAGAAGAGCAGGATAAATAGCTCCATGGGATCTGTGTTCATGAGCTCCTGGAGACCAGATCAGACTATTCAGACTATTCAGAGTCTTCTCTCGGTTTGTCAATACTGTACCTTCAATCACTGCCTTATTTACTTCTACAGGCCCCAATAAATTTCTGCTGCTGCACAATACTCCCACTCCACCCATGTGTCTCACCATGGGGTCTGATGTAGCATCTGGAGTTAAGCAATAGCCCTTAACATTCTTGTTGATTTAAAAGCTTGCTATATTATAATGCTGTAGCAGCCAACACTCTGGGAGACCAACAGAGATGGTTGAGCTTTCCTTTCCCAGCAGCCTTTTGAGGTCTTAAAACCACTTCTAAAAGGGGAGGGGAAGGGAAGTGACTAAAAATATTTGCATAAGTTAACAGTTATATTTTTGGAAACTGCCTGTTATGACTCTTCTACTTTCCACTTCTCAGCATGACTGCTGGATGTTTCTTTGTGTGGCAGGGTTGCACTTGAGCAAAGCAAAGAAACATTGCTGTATGATGAACATGGCATATGTTGACAACTTATTGCAGAAATCACTGCAGCCATTGGGTGTTTCTTTCTCAGAGGCTGCTGCTGCTGCCCAATCCCCAGAGAAAATTGAACTCATATGAGAATTATTTCCCAGCTCTTGGTTCTGAGGGACAAGGAGGTGGCTAAGGTTTTATAGATAATTACCACCTACTTCTATAAGTGAAGGACTGTTTCCATCTTCAGGGCTGCTTTTAAACTCAAGGAAGCAAAATACTCATAATTTATCTGAGAGTTAAGAGCCAAAGTTTTACTGAATCATGGAATATCTCAATGTTCAAATTGATATTTTGGCAGTGAATATCCTGGCTTCTGGGAACTAAAGAACAGAAGAGAGAGTGTTCTCCTAAGCTGGCCTCCTTGCCTTGCTTTTCTGTGTGCATATGCAGCTCTTTCCTCAGTCATTTGGTGCCAGAATGTCCCAGTAGGAAGAAATAGCAGAAGCCATAAAGTGTTTAATTTTTCTCTTTTATTTAAGAGCAGAGTTGTGGACCCTTGATGGGGTCTGAGGATGCCCTGCTGTCCTCTGTTCTTGGAAAGCTGCTCCTTTCCCATCATATTCTGTGATCCTGGTAGGGCTTTCCATCACAGCACCCAGCCTCACTGGCCTTTGGGATAGACATGAGACCAAGACCAGTAATTTCCATATCTTTCCTCATAGTATCCATAGTGCCTAGTTGAACTGGAGAAAGAAGGGCCCTGCCTCTGAGTTCATGGACTAGGAAGAGCGTGAACTAAGGTTTGTTTTTCCTGCACTGGGGGGAATCACTTGTCTATAGAAGGAGGGAATAAAATAAGACAAAGTAGACTTGAGAGAGAGATGCACAAAGAAATGATCATGTTAGCATCAACCCCTTGTTCTAGTTCTCATTAGTCCTAGAGCTGCCCTGTTACCTTAGCTGTACTTTGTTTCTGTGAGTCTACCTAGTTAAATGGGACAATGAGGTCCTTTTAGTGCTAAATATAAGTGACTTTGTGTTGAATTTCTGTTGCAGATACAGATTCCTGAAAAAATAGAACTTAGTCATTAGAAGTAGAGTGTTATCAGGCTCTAGAATTCAGAACTGGCTGATTTCAGGTAGAGTGTGGTGGATAAGATAGCCTTCATCTGGGCTGGGAAAATGGGATTATCAGTATGTGATCCCATACCAGGTGGCTGAGTGTCTGCCATCTCTTGGTGTCATAGACCAATTAAACATACCAAGACATGGACTTTAAGAACTCGAAAGAAGATTGTAGGTTTATTAGAGGGTGTTGGCTTCTTCTTATAGTTATCAGTGAGTACAAATAAAAGGAAAATTCTTATTACTAGCTAACATGGCTAAAATCGTAAAAGGAGCAGTGTTAGGTATTGTTAGGATAAGCCCTTTCCACCTGTCACCAGCATACTTCTTGCTCCTGTCCCAACCCCACCTCCTGCAGGAAATCTTCCCCAACTACCCCAGCCCACACACTAATTTCTTCAGGGGTTCATTCTGCAAATATCTATTTAGCACTTACTGTGTGTCAGATATTGGGCAAGGAGTCAGACATTTCTACTGACTCTACTGTTTCTAGGATATGGTATGTTAATAATATAGTTATTTACTGAAGTTGCCATTTAAAAACATAATGAAACCATAAATCCTTGGCAGCTAAATGAAAGAGCTCTGGCCATGTGATATTCTTACAAAAGGAACCACAAAAAAAGCAAGATACACATTCAGCAACATTAATTGAGTGCCTGCTACGCAAATTTGACATGACTTCTGCCCTTGGGGAGCTCCACAGATTCCTAGGAGCATTGTTACAGTCACATGCTGGGATCATGGTGAATTCTCAGGAAAACCAGCTGCTAGATTTCCCTTCACAGAGATTATATTTTCATCCTTTACTAAAATCAAATCAGGCTAAGGAAATGATGATGTATTCTGAACATTTGGGCAAATGCTAAAGCTGCAAAAGCACCTCGTGAACAGGAAGAAACCTTTTTGCTGCTGAATACAATTCCTTTGCAGGTTGGTATTCAAACCTCCCTACTACACCTTTCCTGGTTCTCTGTATGCTTAATATAAGATTACCAAGAATCAGCTTCAATCGCTAAATAAATTTGTAAGTTTATATTTCATTCATTCGTTTGTTTGTCAAGTATTTATTAAACTCATGCTATGTAGCAAGTTGTATTCCTGGTGAAACCAGAGACAGCACGAGCTGAGAGTGAAGAAACTTGAACCACAGATCCTGCCTGCAACTGAGTGACTGTGTGATCCTGGGTGAGTCATGAAAATGTTTTGAATCTCAATTTCTTTATAGAACGGGGACTAAAATCTGTACTTCACAATTAGAAAATGAGCCAGGAGCATAAATGAGATTAACATCTATGTGGCCAAAATGATATAAATAAATTGTCAAATAAATAAATGGGGAATGAAGCAGATCTGAAGAATCTCCAATAATAAATGTAGAAGGAATTGGATAAATATAAATAAAATCATCATTAGATAATTGCTGCAGGCACGATCCATAAGTAAATGCTAAAACCAGTGGGTACAACTTAAAACAGGATATTTGCATAGCCTCAAAGTATCTTTCCCCAAAATTTATTGAATAAATTTGTGCTTTTAACATATCTACAAAGTTTTGATATTCCTCCTCTCAGAAGGTTGGGCTTAATTCCCCTCTCCTTGAACGTTGGCTGGACTCTAGACTCCTTCTAACAAGGAACAAAGCAAGGAAAAGATATCACTTTGAGGTGTATAGACACCACTTTAGCCAAATGATCACAGTTAACATCACCAGTAATAAGTCATGTTGACATTGTGTACACCCTGATATGATGCACAAAGAAGGCAGGCACATGTAATGTTTTTCCCAAAAATCCATAACCCTAGTCTAATCATGAGAAAACATCAAACTCAAATTGGCAGGTATCCTGCAAATGCTGGATCAGTTCTTTTCAAATGTGTCACGGGCAGGAAAAGTAAAAACTAAGAAACTGTCACAGATTAGAGAAGATTAAAAACCTAAATGCAATGTGGAATCCTAGAAGCAAAAAAGGATTAGTGGAAATTAGAAAATTTTGTAAAATCTGAATAAAGCCTGTAGTTTAGTTAATATTAATAGTATAGCATCAATATTATTTTCTTAGTTTTGATAAATGTTTCTTAGTTATGCAAGATGTTAACATTGGGAGAAGCAAGGTGAAGGGTCTATATGAATTCTCTGAACTATCTTTGCAACTTTTCCGTAAATCTAAAATTATGTCAAAATATAAAGTTTTAAAAGTATTGTATCTTACAAAGTTGTTTAAAAAATCTCTCCAATAATATTTGCTCTAATTGTCAGGAAATCCAAATCAAAACCAGAATGAAGTATCATTTATCTCCAGTGAGAATTGCTTTTATCAAAAAGTTCCAAAACAATAAATGTTGGCATGGATACAGAGAGATAGGAGCACTCCTACACTGCTGGTGGGACTGCAAACTAGTACAACCTCCATGGAAAGTAATATGGAAATACCTCAAAGAGCTACAAGTAGAAATACCATTTGACCCAGCAATCCCATTACTGGGCATCTACCCAAAAGAACAAAAGATATTCTATAAAAAAGACATCTGCACTAGAATGTTTATAGCAGCACAATTCACAGGTGCAAAGATGTGGAAACAACCCAAGTGCCCATTAATACATGATTAGATTAATAGAATGTGGTATATGTATACCATGGAGTTCTATTCAGCCACAAAAAACAATGGTGATACTGCACCTCTTGTGTTATCCTGGATAGAGCTGGAACCCATTCTACTAAGTGAAGTATTACAAGAATGGAGAAACAAGCACCACATATACTCATTGGTTTTAACTGATCAACACTGAAGTGCATATGTAGTAATAACATTCATCGGGTGTCAGGCAGTTGAAGGGGAGATGGGTATATACACACCTAATAGGTGTGGTGCGCACCATCTGGGGGATGGACACGCTTGAAGCTCTGACTCGGGTGGGGCAAGGGCAATATACGTAACCTAAACATTTGTACCCCCATAATATGCTGAAATAAAAAAGAAAAAGAAAAGAAAACCTAGAAAAGTATCAAGTATCATACTTACATAAAAACAGAAATTTTCTTTTTCCTTTGGGGAAATAGAAATAGTAAAGAGTAGGCATAGTTGCTAGAAAATGTACAAGATGAAGGAAAATATTTTAAGTGACATTCTTAAAAGGTCTCAAATCATTTTCTAACTCCTGCTTATTAGAACTTCAACTCCAAGAAGGGAGAGGTTTTCATTCGTTTTGTTCAGGGCCATATTCCAAGCCCTAGGACAGTATCTAGCACATAGCAAGTGCTCAGGGCACATTGTTGAATGAATGAATGAATGAATGAATGCTGTCCTATATTGGTCCCCAGGTAAGGCAGGGCTGGAATGTTCTGACACACATTCCAGGAAGAAGTGATTATTAACCCCCAAATCGTGGTTAGGATGTAGGAGAATAATCTCAATCTTAGTCTATTTGGTAGCGGGGATGGGGAGGTCAGGGTCCCAGCAAAATAAGGGCTATCAAAAGCAGGGGGAGTGGGTGAGGGAAATGTCTTGGGAGAACCAGGACCAAAAGCACCCAGGAGAGAAAGAGCAGTTAAAGTGCAGGACTCCTGGTGAATGTGGAGCAGCCCTCAGAACCTTTGGCCTTTGCCAAACATCTAGGATTGCTCCTTACCAAGGACTCAGTTCTTCTGAATAAATTCGGGAAAGGGCCTGAGAGTCTCTCAAGGGTGTTGTCCCCTCACTGACCAGAGCTAAGAAAAATTAGCTACCTGACTACAAACAAAGCCCTCTTATTACAATTAGACAGCAATATGCCCAAGCACATGATGCCCTTCAGCACAGTACAATTAGGATTATGCATTACCACCCCAAAATTTGGGTCTAGCATCTGAATGAAAACATCTTCCAAACCCATCGAGGGAAGAGGTAGAGAATATATTCCACTTGCCTTTGTGTAGTTGTCTGAATGCAGAGATCACCATGTTCTTTCAGAGTTGGGATATGCACTGTAGTGTAGCAAAACAAAGTGCAGGCGAGAGTAGTAAAAGCAGAGGTCTGAGACCTATGCAGGCAATTCCTTAATTCCAGGGAACTTTGAAACTGTGTTTTCTAGTTCACGACTGTTTACCAGGGCTGGGGAGCTCATTCTGCAGGCCAGACATTTGCTAGGTCACCGGCTGCAGTGTTTCCTGGTGAAGGAGACTGTACCCCAGAGAGCCCATACAGGGCCATAAGCAGCTTTGGTGCCATTATCTGAGGCCCCACAGAGCGATACATCAGCAGCATCTTTTCTTCATTTATGTAACGCGGAGACATCAGTTCTTTCCTTGCCTCCTTCAGATTGATTTAATTTCCCAGGCTGAACCCCATCATGTGAGCTAAGGCCAACTTCCAGGCCTATGACCATTACTGTTGAGTTGCAGTTTCCGAAAGTTAGTTTTCCCCAGAGCTGGTAGCTCAGCTGTTTCATATCATAATGCGGTGGGAAAGTGGCAGGCGGGCTGTCAAACCTGATGCAAATGATATTTTATAAAAAGTGGTTTAAATTGGCTGAAGCTGTTTTTAGACTGATCAGTTAAAAAATATGTAGGGCATCTTTCTGACTTGCAAGAACACAGCTCCCAAGAATTGGATTTTTTTATCACATACTTTGGGAGAGGTTTGTAGGTGGGTACAGGCTCATCAGGAGAGGCAGATGAAGACTTGTTAATGTGGGAATAGGTAACTTGGGTTCAGCCTGGCCCCAGCTAATTGGAAGGGACAAGTGAGCCCAGTAGAGAGAAAGGGAAAGTCTTATTGGAAGGGATACACTTGCATGCCCTGGAGAAATAAGCCTGTTCTTGGCTCTCCCTAGACAGGAATTCTGCCCCAAGACATAAGAGCAAGGGATTCTTTAGCTCCTCAGGAATACAAAAGCTCTCATTTCAGCAGGAACTGAGAAGGAAAGTAGTGTTTTGACCCTTGAGAAAGGGGTTTCAGGAGTAGCAGCCAGTGACTGGAGAAGGTTAGCTTGCTCAGCTCTGGGAAGACTAGTTCCCTTGAGACTAGATAAGCAGAAACTCAAAATTCCACTGAGAAATTTTGGAGTTTGTGATTCATGTTTATATTGGGGCTACCCAAATGCCTTTCTTCTCTTCCTTTCTATTCAAATCCTACTTTCAGCCACTTTTGTGGCTCTGGGCCAGTCTAGATGCAGCATGTGTGCTTTCTTCTCTGGAGTTCTGCGGAGGTACTGATGCTGCCAACACAGGAGATGAGCTACTGAACAGGATGGAGTTGTTGCTTTGTCTCTCTTGTGAAGTCTGTGGAATTGGGCTCCCTGGAGCTCATCTCTGGCATAATTTGGATGAGATGCAAAATATTGAATATACTCCTATCACATTTGGCTCAACATAGAGTAGACGTTAGAAGTTTGTGTAAAAATGGTTAATATGTGAACGTCTACAAAAATCTCTCTCTTCCTTCTCACTCTCAAAAATCCTGTGTGGATTTATTCAATATCTCTCTGCTACCTTCCTGGATTTTTTTTGAACCGAGGGGATAAAGAATTTGGGGGATAGGGGAAGGGAGAACCAGAGGGAGATAACAAAGTTTTGGGGGTGGCTTCAGATGGTTTTGAGGAGAGGCCCGAGAGCAGGTGTGATGTGTGAAATTCATGAAGTGGAGAGGAAAGTTTTTATTTTAAAAATTTTAAGAACTGTGCTGTTGATGAAAGTCTTTGGCATTGTGTTAGGTGTTAGAGGAAAAAAGTAAGTATTGGAGCTGAACTATTTTTATGTTATTTTGGTTGTGTGGACCATTCTGGTGCTGAGCCACGTGGATCACAGCATTGTAAGAATTATATTTGTTTTAACTACCTGGCCAATCCATGTGAATCATGGGGAGTTTATTCTCTTCCTCCTACAAGATAAGGCAGAACATAAGTTGTAGTCTGAGACCTGGAGAAACCTATTTGGGAAAATAAACAACGGGAAAATTTTATGGAAGTGTTGGGTGTCCACTTTGGTGGTAACCACAGTGCAACAGGAGTTGGGGAAAAGGCTTAAATCACATAAGACCTTCAGTAGCTACTGTTTCCTGCTGTAGCTAATCTCATGTCTCAACCTTGTAGTCTCAGCCTTCCTGGTCTTTCGTCCTGTTCTATTTCAACACTCTTATTTGCTTCCTTTAGGTTGTTTTCTTTCATCTTTGCACGTCTTCCTCAGCAATGACTTCCTGCCTCGGGTCAGGCTGTAACTGCCACTTGGGAATATCCTCTCGTCTTTTGTACCCATGCTTCAAGAGGCAATGCAAGTTCTAATGATCTATGAAACGTTTTCATGTTCCCAAGTCCACCAGGATCTTTCTGTGTTCATTGTACTCCTTTTTAAGTACTCTAAGTTTAGTCTTTAGAATTGTAAGATGGAGAGTTGGAGGGGCCCTTACAGACCATACCTCGCCATCTCCTTTCGATTTGTCAGGTGAGGCAACTAAGTTTCAGTGACATGACATTATTCACTTTAGATCACTTACTTGGAATATATGTTAACATGGTTATAAATTGAAAATTGCTCTAAAAATAGTAGTTATTATTCTCACAGTGACAGAGCTGCAACTATTAATAGAAGCCAAGTCCCCCTGGTTCCTTTCCGTTTTGTTCATTATGTTAAGCGGCCTCTGTTAAATTGCTATCATTCTATGTAAACCTTGTCTGTCTAGCTTGAGGGTTTGGATAGAAGGATCTATGGCACCTCCCATATAGCAGCCACATGTGTTAAAGTACCCTGTCAGATAATGGATCATCCTTATTGTTACAAAGGAGGACACTAAACCTCTGGGAGGTTGAAACATTTTCTCGAGGTCACACAGACATCTATGGAAGCAGTGTTAAAATGAAGGTCAGCCTAACAAAAGCTGCATATCTCTTTTCTCTTTCCTCTCTGCCATTTTCCTTGAGGCCAAGATGGTTTCTTTTTCCTTTTGTTTCTGTCAACATTTATCCCATCCTTGACCGCGGTGCACACATATGCTATTCTGCTTCATTGATGGCTAAGTCCTCCACAGGAAGTCTCTATGAACCTTTTATCAATGAACAATTTCCAAGTATGATCGTTCCTACAAATTCCATTTTCTAATGGTCCGCAGTCATTAAAAAAATAATGATCAAGTTAAAAAGAACTTCATATGCTATGGCTCTCTAGAGAAAGATGTGAGAATTTGGCTTGTGCTTTGAACTCTTTAGTTGAAAGTTACTCTTAAAACATAAAGGACAATTCATTTTATTTTATAATGGGTGAATTCTCTGTGATGATTGACAAGCACAAAAATGGGGTCAGGGGCCTGTTACAGACCAAATTGGTGTGAAGATGAGTTGCTCCCTGCTCCATCACAAGATTATAGATGCTGACAACTTTCCTTAGCACACAGGTAGCAATGACCTGGGAATGGTGCGCTTTGGTCAGCTCAAGGAGCTCCCTGATTTCCAATGTCACTTCTCTTTCTCTCTTTCCTTTTGCTCAGTCTGGCCAGTTCTTCTCTGGGCCTGCTCAGTGGGCTTCATGAGATGAGATGCCCCACAGGACACCTTATGCTGAGGCAGCCCTAAAATAGTATTAGTGCAAACCTCCTCCTTAAGAGGGTTAGCAGAGGCATATGCCTTTAATTCTAAAGAGTGAGTGTAATTTAGGATTCTTGGTGGTACAGGAGGCTAGTGAGAAGGCTGTTCTTGGCTGAGTCCCTACAGATATTAAGTGGAGAAAAGGAAGGATTATTCATTTTGGATTCACCATAGTATCCAATGAGTACTGTGCATTGAAAACGTACCCTAATTTTTAATAAGGTAATAATGGCTGTGAGCTGGGAAAGATAAGGAGAAAAGGTCCAAATTAGGGGGCGTTCACCATGAGACCAAAGTCATTTTGGGTCATGGTCTGATCTTTGCAGATCTCACTCTTTGTGGCTCTGGCCTCGCTCTGTCATTTGCTCATTAGGAAGCACTGCCATTGATTAGTAGCAGCCACGCATTCACCTGGCCACGGCCCAGTATTCTTGTATTCTCTCTCTGGCAACTACTGGTGAGTGATTTAACCTCAAATTATAATCTACACATTCAGAAACGACCCTCAGGCGTTCAATATATGTAACAGGGTAGCCATCATTCAATTTTACCTGTCACTACCTATCTTTTTCACCTAATGGTATGAGAATCTATTTGCCAGACAATTGCAGTTTGGACTATGGTTTTGAATAATATCACTGGCAGATGGGTTTATTCAGCCTCTGGGGATGGCATCTCCTGATGGCTCCTCTAATGCCCTCGCCTTTTTTCTTTTCACTGCCAAAGTGCTGTCCCATTCATCTAAACCACCAACTTTCCCAATAACCTGTCTTTTTAAATAGCACCTATTGTCTCTCTGTGTCCCCTGAGGACAGAAAGGTAAAAAGCAAATTTTCTGCTTCTATAGCATTCAGCTGCTGGGAGAGGCGTTCTTGATCGGACCACTTCTTCATTTAAAGTGATGTTACAGAACTGTGGCTAACTAAGACAATGGGGTAGTCGGATGGCCAATGCATTCTCTTCCTGTAGGTTGGAGGGTTTGTCCCTTGACATCTGTCACAAACCATTTATTCAGTGTTTTCTGTCTTGAGTGCTGAGGGGCTCAGAGCAACTTAAAACATATCCTTGCCCTGAAGAAGTTTGCAATCAAATCCATCCATTCAAGGATCTGTGTAGGCTACGTATTATATATAATACATTGTCAGGGTATTAAATAAATAAGATGTCGGCTGCGTGTTTTTTTTTTTTTTTTTTTTTTTTTGAGACAGACTCTCACTCTGTTGCCCGGGCTAGAGTGAATGCCGTGGCGTTAGCATAGCTCACAGCAACCTCAAACTCTTGGGCTCAAGCAATCCTACTGCCTCAGCCTCCCAAGTAGCTGGGACCACAGGCATGTGCCACCATGCCCGGCTAGTTTTTCTATATATGTTTTTAGTTGTCTGGTTAATTTCTTTCTATTTTTTAGTAAAGATGGGGTCTCGCTCTTGCTCAGGCTGCTCTCGAACTCCTGACCTTGAGTGATCTTCCCGCCTTGGCTTCCCAGAGTGCTAGGATTACAGGCGTAAGCCACCGCACCCTGCCTGGGCTACGTTCTTGAGGGATCACAATATAGTAAGATTAGTTTTATATAAAACACCACACAATGTACTATGTGATAAATGACTTCAGAGTACGTTATAAATGTTCAGAGGCAAGGATTACCTAGCTGTCTTGCATATATGTCAAATTTTTAATGTGCAATGCCAAGTTCATTTTGCTTTTATAGTCCCTCTCTCCCCAATTTGCTCCTTCTTTTGTCTTTTTCAGATAAAGTCAATCAAGCCTATAGGACGAAAATATTCTTTTCCTTCCCTCCCTTTTACCTTCCCTTTCTAACCAGACTTTGTCCATTCTACATGAAAAATGTCTCACAACATATTCCCCTCCTTCTCTTCATTACCCTCCCGCTTCTCTAAGTGCATTCTCTTTTCATTTATAATTTGGATTCTAGGAATAGTTTCTCAATAATTGATCTGTATATAGAGTCATGGTTTTGTGGGCTATGTGCTCTGTGTCACTACTATTCAACTTTGCCACTGTAGTGCAAAAGCAGCCATAGATGACACATAAACAAATAGGCATGGCTGTGTTCCAATAAAATCTTACTTCAGAAGCCAGGTGCAGTGGCATGCAGCTGTAGTCCCAGCTACTAGAAAGGATGATGCAGGAGAATACAGCTTGAGACCACGAGTTTTAGGCTGTAGCACACTATGAGACTGGGTGTGTGAATAGCCACTGTACTCCAGCCTGGACAACATAGCAAGATCCTGTCTTTAAAACCCAAAAATCTTATTTATGGGCATTGATATTTGAATTTCATATGGTTTACATTTGTCATGAAATATTACTCTTCTTTTGACTTTTTTTAAAGTTAAAAATGTAAAAACATTCTTGGCTCAAAGGCTGTACAAAATAAATGATAGGTCAGATTCAGTCCACAGGTTGACCCCTGGCTTACAGAGTCTGAACCCTCCTTAACCTCCCTGATGTCTCCTTTTCTCCACTCATTCATCTTCTCTCCAGTCCTTTGGTTCTGTCATAAAAGACTACCTGCCAATTCCTGTACATGCCATAGACTTTTATACCTCTATACCTGTGATTCTTAACCCTGGCTGCCACTTGGACAGGACTATTCAATACTGGATCCTGGGAATCTTCTCACATTCTTGAAACTAACCCCTGGGGTCCTTGTACTTTCTCTTCTAGAAATCCATGTCCCTGTGAACATCCATATATTACCTCCCAAATTATCAAGAACAGTAAAGGTTTGAGATTTTATGATATTTGCATGTATCTATGATTAGGAGTTTACAAAACTTCCTTCAGTTTAGGCTTTATTCTTATAACCTCATAAAATTTCTAGTGAGTATTTGTGGATTTTTTTGAGGCTCTTGTGAATTGAGATACATCAGGAGTTCCTTTTCCTTACTTTTACTTATTCCTGCACAGTTGCTAATACACAGGTCTATCATTAATAGTTTGAACTCACTAGTATTTTGGGGCTCCTCGTGATATCTTGTCACCCCATTTTGCAGTAGAAGTTGCCTGTGGGATTTTGGTTTTATAGTCGATCCGTTTTTATGGCGGGATTGGAAGAGATTCAACAGTTATGCTGCTGTTGTATCCCTCTTCCCCAGAGCTCTGTCATTTCCTTCTTTTACTGTTTTCATCTGATCCAATATGACCCTCCATTATTTTTCATTGTCTAAAGTTTACACTCAGCCTCCCCAAGACCTTGTTTGAAACATATCTTGTTTCCTTTTGTTCCATTAGCTAGTATCTAACCCAGGCATTTTTCTCAGAATATGGACATTTTATAGAGTGCTATGAGATACCATAAATGATAACATCTTAATTTGCTGAAATTCAACACCTGGTGTTATTATTCATTTTGTATGTAAACCTTCTCTTTCAGAAATGAACTAAGCAATTTCCTATAATGTATTTCTCTACCTTTCACTGAAGGCTAAAACGTAGCCTAATAGCAATGACAGAAAAAAATTGTCAAGTTATAGTTTATGGTGTATATTAGTGTCTTTAGCAATTTGTGAAGTTAATAAATGACCAAATCACCTTTGAAAGGCAGTTGATGCTGAAAAATATCATGGGTTTTCTGGCTTTTTATCCAGCCATTGGAACCTAACTTATATGCAGAGGCATGTAGATTCTGTCAAACCTCATTGATTTCTTGAAGATGAAAGTATTTAATATTTATATCACAACAGTCCTTTTAAAAAATATAAGCTGCTGCAATATTATGTTTTTATGTTGTAAAATCTCTGCAAATATGCTGAATCCAAAAGATCAGACTATCCCTTCTGAATCAGATGAGGTTTTACTAGACCTGTTTGAGTATCACATTAGTTTTCTTTTCTGCCATAACAATTTACCACAAACTTAGTAGATTTAAAACAACAGAATTCTATTGTATCACAGTTTCTGTTGGTCAGATGTCCAGGTGGGCATGATTAGATCTTATGCTAAATTCCAACATGGCCAAAGGCAAGGTGTTGGTAGGCCTGCATTCTTTCCTGGCACCCTGGAAAAAGAATCTGCTTCCAAACTCATTCAGAAAATTGCCTGAATTCAGCGTCTTGTAGTTGTGGAGCTGAGGTCCTTGTTTCCTTGCTGGCTGTTAGCCCAGGGCTGGTATTTACTCCTAGAAGTTGCCCACGTTCCTTCTCATACTACCTCAGTGGCCCCAAACATGGCAGGTTGAGTCCGTCTCCTGATTCTAATCTCCGTGACTTCCCCTTATTCCACGTCTTTCTTGCTTCCAGACGGAGAAAGTTCTCTGCTTTTAAGGGCTCATGTGATTAAATTTGGCCACTCAGATAATCCAGGCAAATCTCCCCATTTTAAAGTTAGTAACTTTAATTATATTTGCAAAGTTCCCTTTGCCAGGTAGTGGCACATATTCAGACTCCAGGGATCAGGGCATGGGCATTTTTGGAGTAGCATTCTGTCCACCACTAATATTGCTACTATGTTTATTTCTTGGTGGCTGGAAAACTTATTAGGATAAGAAGAATAATTAGTAACCTGAAAATAACTTTTTATTTATCATGGAACAAGAATCCTTACATTACAAGAATCCTGAAGCGTGAATCTGGTTGCTTCTCAGCATTCTCTCCTGCATGTAAGATCCAAGATTTTGGGTTTGCTCTTGTGCTTTCCAATTTTCACAGTGTTGTTGCTGTTACCTCCTCTCCTTATCCTGATGAATTTGTCTTTGAAAATTCCTTTCCTGTCATTTCAGTAGGTGATAGAATGGGAGCAGAGGTAAACACTTGTGCTCACTCTGCCATCTTCCACTGGCGTCTGAGCCAATTGCATTATTGATCCAGGCCTACTGTCCTTTTAGGCTCTACTCAGTCGACACTGGCAGATTGAATTGTCCATTCTGATGAACAAATAAGGATCAAGAGGGAGGGCAATATGAAAGGCCTTTACTTACTCCAGGGCCTCATAGAATACACTGGTGTTGAGTACAGATTTTCAGATGCAAATATCAACACCTGCACTTTCCTCACCAACAGCAGGCTTCAGAAGCAGCTGTAATGCTACCACTCACCTAAGCTTAGCAAAGTCTCATACAAGGAGTGTGGAAATTGTGGTCAAGTATTCTCTAGGCTCTTTAAGAAAGAGGACCAGAGACATGTTTTTCTAATTGTGTCTTTTCAAGAAGGAAGAAATCCAATTACCTGTACAAATCCAAGCATTAAAGCAAGGCATCCAGGTTTTTCTCTCCTCTGCAGGAACCATGCCATTGAGAAGTTACCATGGATTCTGAAGGGAGATTGGAAATAAATTTGTTACAATAATAGGTGGAAGACTGTCATTTAATGGAGAACCCTTAGTTCCTTTGAACCTGTACATTTTCTTGAGCTGATCAGTTATTTGATAACTGCTCACTAAACACTAGCTTCAGGCCAGGCAGACTGTGAGTCTCATGGTGTTAGAACTAAAAAGAGATGTGGGAAAGCACCTACCACAGTGCTTGGAACATCTTGGCCCTTGCTAATCATTTGTTAAATTAAAAACAGGGGCATTGCTCTCAAATAGCATGTGCTCTAGCCAACGAAGCAAAGGCCTTTTGTGAGAGTGCATAGATGAAACAAAGAGTTAGATAGTTCTGAAAACTAGAGTAATAATCAGATAAAAATTGCCCACCTAACTTCCCTCCATGCATGTCTAAAATGCTTGACTAAGTTGAGGGAAGAGTAAATTAATTGCCTGTGGAAATGTTGTGCAAAATATTCAAGACACTGAACATCGTCTGGTGTAGCTAGAGATGACAGAGATGTATATTTGCAATCCCAAACAATTCCGTTAATGAACAAGGGCAAGGTAAATATTTATATCTTAAAGCACTCATGTCTAACTTATGCATTTTTTCTTCTGTTTCTCAATGAAATGGGGAATATACATCTGGGCATGCCAGGCTTGTAAAAATTGCATATAAGGCATTTCTGAATAAACTGTTTTGACTAGATTAACTAAATTTTTCAGTCAAAAACCCACTCCTATAACAGGTTTGAGTGACACTGTGTAATAAAATCCTGAATCCTTTAATTTCATATCTGATAAATTGATGTATTCATCTGGTTATCTTGTTAACATGTGAATACAGGGGTAATTTCAGGCTTAATTTGTAAAACTAATGTAAAATGCTCAAGGAATTTTGTACCATGAATCCTCTTGGTATGAAATAATTTCAGTCTTGAAAAATGTGTGCCATTGCTCATGTGGAAATATTTAAACTGGTTTAATATGTGTGACAGATGTTGTTTATTGGCAGTTAGCCATATACCCACCATTCTACTGGTAGTATGTTTCCCAGACCTACTCTTTTTAGTTGGCTCAAGGGAAGGCCTGCCCATGGGAGATCTCCATGGGGTCTTAAAAGACAGGATGGTGGTAGAACCACCACCAATGATAGCAGTAGTGCCATGCTTCCTGTTCAGTACCTTTGGTGGCACTGGCGGCAAGCGTAGCCCTTTGGGCTCTTGCAAGGGCACTAGAAACTTCTTGATCTCTGGACAATACCACTCTTCCTCTTGTGCCCTACCAGAACTTCCAACAATTTTATAATTAATTTCTTGCATTAAATTTTCCTCTCCGCAGGCTAGGAAGAATGTTTTCTGTTTATCTCCCTGAATACTGGCTGATAAATAACAGAATTCCTAAAAACTAAAATCAGGATTTTTTTCTTACCTTTTGGTAAAGTGTTCTATAATTTCTGAGTGTTGGCCTGATGCTCTGGTTTCTCTACTTTTTGGTCTTTTGAAGAAATTAGTTTAATCTTATTTGGAAGTCATATTTATAACTACATAGTTTCCATGTAATCAAATAGTCTTCAATTTTATACTCTTTTACATTATATATAGATATACCATAATTTATTTATACTCCCCTGCTATGTAAGATGTTATATATTTAAATGTTCTTGATTTAGTTGTTTATTGCAGTATAATAAATTACCCTCAAACTTAGCGGCTTAAAACATTTATTATCTCACAGTTTCTGAAGGTCAGGAATTCAGTGTGACTGTTTTGGGTCTTTCTGTCTCAGCATCTCCCTCAAGACCACAATCAAGGTATCGGCTGGGAATATGGTCTCATTTGAAGACTCAGCTGGTGGAAGATCTGCTTCTAAGCTCCTTCATGTGGTTGCTGGCAGGACTCGGTTCCTCTTTGGTTGTTGTACTGATTGTGTCACTTCCTCATTGGTTATTACCCAGAAGCAGCCCACAGCTTCTTGCCACATTGGTTTCTCCATAGGGAAGCTCACAAAAAAGTGGCTGACTTCATTATAGAAAGCAAGAGAGAAGAGAGAGGGGGGTATCACAGTCTTTTATACTCTAATCTTAGAAGTGACAACCCATCACTTTTTCCATATTCTATTTGGTAAAAGCAAGTCACTGCATGCAGCTCATACTCAAGAGGAGAGGGATTACACAAGCTTGTGAATACCAGAGTGTGGGGATCATTTGAAGCCATATCAGAAGGTGCCAACCACATTACTTTCCCAAAGAAACAGTGTACTTTTTGTTTTCTACTTCAGTGTTTAGTAAAACATTGCTGAAAGTTAGGCTTGTATGAGGTCTAGAGTCAGCTAATTACTTAGTTTCAGTGACGATGCACATAAACTTATAAGCAGTAATAACAGGCAGCCAAACAGATTAAGCCACCTCCCTTTTCACCCTGAAATATAAATTTATTTCTTAAGGTTGCAATTAAAATATTATTAGTTTTTACTGGCATATTTTGTACCAAATCACCACATAAACAAATCACCTTAGCTATTACTAGTTTATGTGAGAGATTTTCTTTAGTTGCAAAGGAAACTTCAGGACTGTCAAGTCAACCTCCACTCTGGGAATCATTCTCTAATGGGCACAGAAATGGAAACCGTGCCACCTGCAGACTTTTAGATAAACCGATCCCCGTCTCTATTGGGTGTGGAAATGTCTGCTTTTAAAGGGATCTTTCAAAATTGAATCATCCTTGCACTTCAGTTTCTTTCCTAAATCCTGATAAATAGCAAAGTGTTCTCTTTGGATGGGGGCAGGTTTCCACTGTTAAAGATGTTCATATGGCAACCCCAGGCTGTCTTTTACAAGTCCTGCCAGCGCTTTTATCATTTCAAATCTAAAAAGGGCTTAAACTGGCTTCATTTTAACCCTCTCTATGAAAATCCAAAATCCTTCAATAAGTCAGAATGAGATGTGCAGCTATATAAAGACACAGCAGTTACATGATTTTTCAGGTAGGAAATATGTTGGCTATATTACAATTGAAGAAGAAAGTTTTTATATAAATTTGAGATATCAGAGATGTCAGCACACAAATTTTAATTATACAAATTAAAAATTTTGCCGCAAATCTTCGCCTTGCATGAAGGCAGAGACAGTACCTAAGCAGTTTAATTTAAAGAGCAAGGGCTCCCATCCAAGTACTAACCGGGCCCGACCCTGCTTAGCTTCTGAGATCAGACGAGATCGGGCGCGTTCAGGGTGGTAAAAATTAATGAATGGGACATGATTAAATTAAAAAGCTTCTGCACAGCCAAAGAAACAGTCACGAGAATAAACAGACCACCTTCAGAATGGGAAAAAATTTTTGCATACTACACATCAGATAAAGGATTGATAACAAGAATCTATTTAGAACTCAGGAAAATCAGCAAGAAAAAATCAAACAACCCTATCAAAAAGTGGGCAAATGACATGAATAGAAATTTCTCAAAAGAAGATATAAGAATGGCTAACAAACATATGAAAAAATGCTCAACATCCCTAATCATTAGGGAAATGCAAATCAAAACCACAATGAGATATCACTTAACTCTAGTGAGAATGGCCTTTATCAAAAAATCCCAAAACAACACATGTTGGCGTGGATGTGGAGAGACAGGAACACTTATACACTGCTGGTGGGACTGCAAACTAGTGGAAAGCATTATGGAGATATCTTAAACAGATTCAGGTAGACCTACCATTTGATCCAGCAATCCCACTACTGGGCATATACCCAAAGGAAAAAAGGTCATTCTTTAACAAAGACACATGTACCCGAATGTTTATAGCAGCACAATTCACAATAGCAAAGATGTGGAAACAACCCAAATGCCCATCAATACATGATTGTATTAGTAAGCTGTGGTATATGTATACCATGGAATATTACTCAGCTATAAGAAATAATGAAGATACAACATCTCTATGGTTCTCTTGGAGAGAGTTAGAACCCATTATATGAAGTGAAGTATCCCAAGAATGGAAAAACAAGCATCACATGTACTCACCAGAAAATTGGTTTCCCTGATCATCACCTAAATACACATCTGGGAACGACACCAATCGGATATCAGACTGAGGTGGGGGGTGGGGGAGGGGATGGGTGTATGCCTACACAATGAGTGCATTGCACACCGTTTGGGGAATGGTAACGCTTGAAGGTGCTGACTCAGGAAGGGGGGGTGGGGAAGGGAGGGATATATACCTACACGATGGGTACAACGCGCACTATCTGGGGAACAGACACGCCTGGAGCTCTGACTTGGGGGGAAAGGCGGTACATGGGCAACGTATGTAACCTGCAATTCTGTATCCCCCATAACAATAAGATGAAATAAAAAAAAATAAAAATAAATAAAGAGCAAGGGGCAAAATACCACCCAAAGCAAACTGTATAGTAGTCTTCCCTTATCTACTGGGGATATGTTCCAAGACCCCAGTGGATGCCTGAAACCACAGATAGTACCAACCCTTATATATGCTAAGTATTTTCGATCTGATCACTAACACATCTACTAAGTGACTAACAGGGGGCTTATACAGTATGGATACGCTGGACAAAAGAGATGACTCACATTGGGGTGTGGGGATGGAGTGGGACCGTGTGACATTTCATCATGCTCCTCAGCATGGTACACAATTTAAAACTTATGAATCATTTATGTCCATTTAATATTTCCAGACCATGGTTGACCATGGGTAGCTGAAACTGTGGGAAACAAAACCGTGGATACGCGGGGACTGCTGTACCTCCAGTTTCACTCTGGTGCCTGATATTCTATCACTTCAGAGGCACTCCTTTGCTTGAATTCATTGTCCCCTTTCCAAATGCAAATGCCTCTGGAAAGAAAAACATGGAAGTAATTTTCAGGACCCAGTACCTTTCTGGAAATTAATCAAGTTCTTTCCATAGGACTGTTCTTGACAGATGGCAGAAGGTGAAAGGAAGGAAGCTGGTTACCTTCCCCAGGCAATGGAGAGTGAGGATCATGGGGCAATTAGGACATTGCGGGGGGGAAGATGGCACACTAGAGGGGGATGGCAAAACCCTATGATTCAGGCATTTTTTGTGCATCAGATGCTGTGTGAAGTATGACATACATCAATACATTGTTTAGTTCAATTCCCACATCTCCCTGGCGTGGCTACAGGTGTCAGAGCTGGGCTTCAGGTTCAGCTCTGTCTGACTCTAAAGGCAGTGTTCCTTTCATCACACTTTCTCAGAATAATTCTGCAAGTGAAGGTGGGAAGCTCCAAAGATAGAATTGGCAATTTATTTTCTTAAGTGTATGTAAGTTTAAAGTGAGAGTGAGAGAGCCATCCCACATTAGAAGTGAGATGTCTGTGTTACTGTCTTTAGAGAGAAAAGAAAAGCTACTTGCATTTGGATCCATTTCTCTTTCCCCAGGAAAACTGTTTGTTTGGTTATCTTAGAATTTCTGTCTCACATGCTCTAGGCCATTTGGCATAGATGGCTGAGGGAACTGTGAGGGACCACATTTGCTTATGTGCCTTTCTTCCTTCTTGCAAATGTCAAACCTAACTACATCCTTGGAGGCAGAAGCAAACAATAATTGATGTCCATATTAATAACCCTGAGACATCAAGAAAATGTCAAATTGTGTTCACTGGCCTATATATAAGAAGGCAAAAATATTCATCTTATATTTCAGAAAGATTTTTAGTATGTTTATTTTTCTAAGCATTGATGCTTAAATCCGTTAATGTCAATTCATGCTTTGACATGTTGCTTAATTGTAAAAAATGTCTAAGAGGTGTTTGGCATGGTTCTTGTCCTCAAGGATTTCTACTTTTGTCCATTTAACAAATATTCATCCAGCACCTAGCGGATGCTGGGCAGAGGTCTAGCAGCTAGAGATAAAGCAGTGAACAAAATCATGTGGGACAAGAAGAAACAAAGACAAAAAATAAACAGGCTAGATGTAGTGTACAGACTCCCATCATGGTAGGATTGCAAGGAGAAGGGAAACCAGGGACAACCACAGTATTTGGAGAACTCTTCACTTGGTCCAGTAGAGACAGATTTTAATTTCCTGAAGGGTCTAAACTTTAACTTAAACAATCTACCTCATTCTCTTAAAATTGCTATCTGATTCACACAGGGTGTCTCTTCCATGAAACTAGGCTCCATAAACACAGTGACTGCATCTTTTGCTTATTATTTTATCTCTACCTATTTACTGGTAGGTATTCAATACATACCTGCCTAATGAATCTGTTTAAATTTTAAATTTAATGTAAATTTATATTAGATGGAGGATATAGTTATATTAAATTTTGTGATTTATATATTGTGATTCTTCATTAATATTTCACTTGTTACATGTATTGTAATACACACATTCCATTACTAAGAAACTTGGAAAACACTGGCCTATAGAATTACCCAAGAGTGTCTCTCTATAAACTCCTCTATCATTTGCATTATGGGCAAACTGATAGGAATTTCTAGTGTTACATTAAACCTTCCATGGCTTATATTTGATAGCTTGTATTATAAAAATTGTTTTCTGTCCTTTGGGCTAGGAAATTCTAACCAGGAATGCAGGTCTCCCTACAATCTGGTTCCAATCCACCCTCTAGCTTTGTCACCTGTTCTCCTTCAGTCTGCTGGCTACACTGAAGAGTGCCTGCCATTTATCTGTTTCAAAAACATGCGTTACGACTTTGTACTTGCTGCCTTTCTAACCCCAGGGATTGCATTCTGTGCTGAGCTTTTCCCAGCCTTCACATAATTAATTCTATTTAATGCTCACAATGATCCTATGAGGTGGACATTATACAAATTTTAGCTCAAGAAATTGTGCATCAGAGAAGTGAAGTAACTCAGCCAAGATGATGACATGGCTAGAAAGAGGCAAACTCAAGTCTCTACCCCAAAGCCTATGTTCCCCAACACAGTGTCTTCCCTTTTGAAAATCTCTACCCAAGTCTACCTAAATCTCTGAGGCCCAATTTGGGTCACACTTCCTCTATCAAGTCATTGCTACCCACTCCAGTTCAATGAATCATCCCTTTTTAAAACAATAAAAGCTACTCTATGTATCTACCACATACCAGGACTTCTGTTAAGTTCTTATATATAAATCATCTTATTTAATATTATCATTGACCTTATGAGATTAGTATAACATTTTAACAGATAAGAAGCTAGTTTCAGAGTGATAGAATAATTCTGTTCGAGGTCCTAGACCTATAACTGTTCGGAGGAGGGACTCAAACCCAGATCTGTCCTAGAGCTTTTACCTACTTGTGATAATGTCCCACTACAGGAGTACCACCTGCCCCACCAGGCATGGTGGTTATGGGATAATGTTTAACATTTAACTAATTAATGTTTGGAATAATGTAAATGAAGGTGTCCTGATTATAAATAATGACAAGGAATGACCAACACAAACATCAAAGATGCATATTAAAGAGGATAAATTGGGTGGCTGTATTAGTTTCGTATTGCTGTTGTAACTCCCACAAACTTAGTACCTTTAGACAACAGAAATTTATTATCTTACAGTTCTGGAGGTTAGAAGTCCTAAAATCAAGGTGCTGGCAGGGCTGCATTCCTTCTGGAGACAGAGGGAGAGAATCTGTTTATGTGCCTTTCCTGGGTTCTAGAGGCTTCCTGCATTCCTAGGCTTATGGTTGCATCCTCCATCTTCAAAGTCAGTGGTATACCATCTTCTAATCTCTATCATCTCTGACCCTTATCCCTTTCTATTAAAAGGACTGTTGTTATTACTTTGGGCCTGACCGGCTGGTCTAGGATAATCTCCCTATCTCCTAATCACATTTGCAAAGTTCCTTTTGCCAGATAATGTAACACATTTGTATTCTGGGGATTAGGATGTGGATATCTTTGTGCAGGGTGGGGGGAGCCATTATTTAGCCCACCACAGTGGTAGTGGTGTACAGGACATTCAGCTACTAAGGACTGGGGAGACAGAGTTGAGGATTGATTGTTTGGATACATATTACAGGTATTATTATTGTAAGAAAACACAGAGGATAATGTGAATAATGGGAATAAATCCAAAGGAAAAAAAACTCTAATGGTTAGATTTTAGGCACTGCTACCTGCAGCATTTTCCAAAATTTAATAGGTAAATAATTGCCCATTGTGCTAACACAGTACACCAACCTAGAAAAAATACCCAGAGAAATTTCTCAGTAATTCCTTACCAGGGATAAAAGTGCGGTGATCAAACATTCTCTTTGTGAATCCCTTCAATCCCATTGGAGCACTGTGAATGGAGACACGGCCAGATAGCAGGGCTGGGTCTGCCTCCGGTCTCTCCAGCTGAAATGAGCACTCCCATTTTTTTAAGTGGTGGAGAGATGGCAACTAAGTGACTGACCTACTTGTTAAAATTTTCACTGCAGCGGGGTTGAAATGTCAGAATTAAATCTGCTGTTGCTAGACTTTCCGCCCAGTGCTCCTTTCCATTCTGACTCACTGAAATTGAGAAATGTTTGAAAGGCAATGGAGGGAAAAAAGGTATCAGCTAAGAGAGAGACTCCACAAACTGCAGAAAAGCCAGGAGCTTGTACTGGGTGTTAGTGGAACACCAGATTCCTTTCTGTGCTTCACTTCTAAATAGAGCCCCATTTTCCATGATTTCCTCTTGGTCCCTTTTTCCTCTTTAAAGAAATGTCAGAGTCTGTGCAGGTGGCCCATGGTATGACTGCTTGTGACAGGAAAGGCCAGAGTCGTTGGAGGAACACAGCAATTTTTTTCTCTCAAGTCCTATTTGAGTGGTTCATGTGACTTAGCAGTGAAATGGCCAGAGGAGGAAACAAAGAATTGTTCCAGCCAAAGAAAATGTTTCAGGTTGTTATACAGGATGTATCATGGTATCTAATTTCCATGTGATTAATACCTTTGAAAGTTGGATTCTAAACTTGAAGTTACTTTTTTTCCTCCCATTTCTGCAGTGCAAGCAAAATGCACAATGCTGAATTTTTTTTTGAGGCTACTATATCAAGCTTTCAGAACAGAGATAGATGTAATTCTAGCATCTTGCAAATAGAGATGCAAATAGTAAGAGAAATAAATGGCAAGTGTTTGCAGAGTAACCTGAAGGAAATAAATGTCTTTACTTAGAGAATTTTAAAATAGTTGATTTTAATTACAGGAGGTATTCTTGGTGTTGGGTATCTGATAATTGCATTTAAGATCTTGGTATCCACATTTGGTGAACTGGGTAAGACGATACTTCTTGAGGTATGTTGGTTTAACAAGATGTGTTTAAGTCTCAAGATGCTATGTGTTAACACTTTCCATTCTGGAAGAAAGTTATAGCTACATACATCATAAGATCTGCCTCAGCCAATAGAACCTCTCCTTTGGATGTTTTACCTCATCGACACCAACACAGCGTCTCTTATTTATCCACATTGACATGTTAGGGCTGATGTGCTCCCCAATCCAAGGGAAGTTGCTTTTAAAAGGAGTCTGAAGGAAATTATACTTTCTACTATAACTAATGCGGAATTGCAGGTAACAATGGAGAAGGCATTTTGGAGAAAGAGGATTTTCTCCTGAAAATAACTACATTTTATATCCTGGTTTTCCACTGCCCTTTACTATCAAAAGGAATTTAAATGCTCCTTTCTCTCAGTGTAATATCTAACCAGTTTTTTCTAATGCCTCAATCTTTGGAATACATAGATATCTATTAACAGTTGACTTGAGAATGCAGTAACAAAGATTGATCAGCTATCATTTCTCAGTGCTAGAGCCAGGACTGAATCAGCAGCCTAACAACTTACTTGCAGCTGGAACATCTGGAAGAACAGCAGAAGTATAAAAGAAACAATTTCTCATGGCCAGGGCTCAGACTAATTCAAACACACATTCAAACTGATGATAAATTCTCTTTGCTCTTGCTCTTGTGTCGGAAGCATCATGTTCCTGCCAGGACAACCAGTGTGGCTGAAAGGAGAAAGTTAAAACAGCAATTAGATGGCACTAATATGGCTCCAACATAATCTCTCCCCTGGTTTCAAGTTTCTGACTGCCAGGACTCTTGGCCACCATCCCAGGGCTTAATTGCATTTTGCAAGTAGCCATGGTACACTTGCCACTATATCTCCCCAACTAATTTCAAACATAATCCTCATATCCAATTCAGTAAAAAGGAACTAAAATACCTTTGATAGAAAAATGAAAATGTTGTCTAGTTTAAAGATTGGTGTAATTAAGGAAATAGCTGGTTCTGAGGGGAAAAGAATAAGGAGGTAAAATACAAAAATCATAGCTTTGAATTCTAAAATGTTTAGTAAAGGACTATAGAGGAATTGTTTATAAGGTTTGAGACATTGCTATTCTTTAAAGTTTATGTGCATTTTTAGGTGGAATGGATTTTAAATGTGATTTGATCATAGGATAATTGAGTGGCAGCAGGGCATAGTGGAAAGTGCACTGGTTTCATTCCGGAGATCCCTGGGTCTAAGCCAGATAGACTGTGTTTTAGTCTCACCTGTGCTACTTACTAACTATATGAGTTATAAGAGGAGAGTTTATAGCAATAAGTGTCTACATCAAAAAAGTAGAAAAGCTTCATATAAACAACCTAATGATGCATTTCAAAGAACTAGAAAAACAAGAACAAACCAAACCCAAAATTAGAAGAAAAGATGGAGATCAGAGCATAAATAAATGAAATTGAAACAAAAAAATACAAAAGGTCAAAAAAACAAAAAGTTTGAAAAGATAAACAAAACTGACACGCCTTTAGCCAGACTAAGAAAAAAAGAGAGAAGACCTAAATAAATAAAATCAGAGATGAAAAAGGAGACACTAAAACTGATACTGCAGGAATTCAAAGGATCACTAGTGACTACTCTGAGTAACTGTATACCAATAAATTGGAAAACTTAGAAGAAATGGATAAATTCCTAGACACATACAACCTGCAAATATTGAACCAGGAAGAAATCCAAAACCTCAGTAAACCAATAGCAAGTAACGAGGTAGAAACAGTAATAAAACATCTCCAATCAAAGAAAAGCTCAGGACCTAATGGCTTCACTGCTGAATTCTACCAAGCATTCAAAGAAGAATACCAATCCTACTTAAATTATTCCAAAAAATCACAGGTGAGGAAATACTCCCAAACTTCATTCTATGAGGCCTGTATCACCCTGATGCAAATATCAGACAAATAAACAAAAAAAGAAAACTATAGGCCAATATCTCTGATGAACATAGATGCAAAAATTCTCAACAAAATACTAGGAAACAGAATTCAACAACACATTAAATAGATTATTCATGATGATCAAGTGGGATTCCTCCCAGAGATGCAAGGATGGTTTAACATATACAAAATTAATCAATGGGATAGATCATATCAACAGAACAAAGAATAAAAACCATATGATCCTTTCAATTGATGCTGAAAAAGCATTTGATAAAATTCAACATTCCTTCATGTTAAAAACTCTCAGGAACTTGCCTCAACCTGATAAAAGCCATATCTGATAATAGCCATATATGATAGAACCACAGCTAGTGTCATACTGAATGGGGAAAAACTGAAAGCCTTTCCTTTAAGATCTGGGACAAGACAAGAATGCCAATTTTCCTCACTATTATTCAACATAGTACTGGAAGTTCTAGCCAGAGCAATCAGACAAGAAAAGAAATAAAGTGCATCCAAGTTGGAAAGGAAGAAGTCAAATTATCCTTGTTTGCAGATGATATAATCTTATATCTAGAGAAACCTAACAGTTCCACAAAAAATCTGTTGGAACTGATAAACAACTTTAGTAATTTTGCTGGATACAAAATCAACATACAAAAATCTGTAGCAGTTCTATATGTCAAGGCTAAACAATCTAAAAAATAAAGTAAGAAAGTAATCTCATTTGTAATACCTATAAATAAAATAAAATACTTAGGAATAAACTTAACCAAAGAAATGAAAGATCTCTATAATGAAAACTATAAAACATTGATGAAAGAAATTGAAGAAGACACAAAAAATGGAAATATATTCCATGCCCATGGATTGGAAGAATCAATAATGTTAAAATGTCCATACTACCCTAAGCAATCTACAGATTCAATGCAATCCTCATTAAAATACCAGTAACATTCTTCACAGAAATAAAAGAAATAATCCTAAAATTTATAGGAAACCACAAAGACCCAGAATAGCCAAAGCCATCCTGAGCAAAAAGAACAAAACTGGAGGAATACCATTACTTTACTTCATTTTACACTACAGACCTGTAGTAACTGCAACATCATGCTAATAGCATAAAAAGAAACACATAGACCAATAGAACAGAAAAGAGAACAAAGAAATAAATCCACACATCTATAGTGAACTTATCTTTAACAAAGGTGCCAAGAACATATAGTGGGGAACAGACAGTATCTTCAATAAATGATGCTGGGAAAATTGGGTAGCTGTATGCAGAAGAATGAAACCAGATCCTACCTTTTGCCATATAAAAAAATAAAATCAAAATGAATTAAAGACTTAAATCTAAGACCTGAAACTATGAGACTACTAACAGAAAACAATGGGGAAATACCTCAGGGCATTGGTCTGGGCAAGAACTTCTTGAGTAACACCCTCAAAGCACAGGCAATCAAAACAAAATTGGACAAATGGGGTCACATCTAGCTAAAATGCTCCTGTACAGCAAAGGATGTAATCAACAAAGAGACAACCCACAGAATGGGAGAATATATTTCTAAACTATCCATTTGACAAGAAATTCATAACCAGAAGATATAAGGAGCTCAAACAACTCAATAGGAAAAAATCAAATAATATGATTTAAAAATGGGCAAAAGATCTGAATAGATATTTCTTAAAAGAAGACATACAAATGGCCAAAAAGTATATGAAAAACGCTCAACATTATTAGTCATTAGAGAAGTGCAAATCAAAACTACAATGAAATATCATCACATCCCAGTTAAATAGCTTTTATCAAAAAGATAGGCAGCAACAAATGCTGTCAAGGATGTGGAGTAAAGGGAACCATTGTACACTGCTGGTGGAAATGTAAATTAGTGCATCCACTATGGAGAACAGTATGGAGGTTCCTCAAAAAACTAAAAGTAGAATTACCATATGACCCAGCAATCCTGCTGCTGGGTATATATCCAAAGGATGGGAAATAAGTATATCAAAAGGATATCTGCATTTCCATGTTTATTGCAGCACTATTCACAATAGCCAAGATTTGGAATCAACCTAAGTATCCATCAGTGGATAAATGGCTAAAAAAAATTGTGCCCCATATATACAACAGAATATTATATTGCCATAAAAAGTGTGAAATCTTGCCATTTACAACACCATGGATGGAACTGGAAAACATTATGTTAAGTGAAATAACCCAAACATAGAAAGACAAATTGCACATGTTATCACTCATATGTAGGAGCTAAATATTACAAAAAATCTATCTTATGAAGACAGAGAGTAGAATAATGAATGGTTACCTAAAGCTGTGAAGGGGGGATATAGTGGGAATGGTTATTGGGTACAAAATGTAGTTAGTTAGATAGAATGAACAATATTTGATAGCATGACAAAGTGAGGATAATGAACAATAAGTTAGGGTATATTTTAAAATAACTGAAAGAGTGGGATTGGAATGTTTCTGCACAAGGAAATGATGAATGCCTGAGGTGTTAGATACCCTGATTACCCTGATTTGATTAATTCACATTGTAGCCTGTATCAAAATGTCACATGTACCTGTAAAGATATATAGCTATTATGTACCCATAATTAAAAATAAAAATAATACAAATAAGTTTGATACAGTCTAAAAAAAGAAAATGTGGTATATACACATAATAGAATACTGTTCAGCCTTTAAAGGGAATGAAATTCTGACATATGCTACAACAGATAGAAACCTGGAGGACATTATGCTAACTGAAATAAGCCAGACACAGACAAACACTATATGATCTCATTTATGTGTGGAATCTACAAAAGTCAAACTCATAGAAGTGGAGAGTAGAATGGTGTTTACCAGAGTCCTCAAACTAGGGGATAACGGGATGGTTGGTTAAAGGGTAAAAAGTTTCAGTTAGGTAGGAGAAATATTTTTTAGCAATGTATTGCACAGTGTGGCAACTATAGTTAATAATAACGTACTGCATGTTTCAAAATTGCTAAAAGAATAGATTTTAAGTGTGATCACCACAAAGGTAAGTATGTGAGGTGATAAATATGTTCATTGGCCTGATTTAATTATTCTACAATGTATACATATATCATAACATACATTGTACCCCATAAATATATACAATTTTTATTTGTCCATTAAAAGGAAAATAAAAAAGTTTTAAGTGAAAAAAAGAGCACATTGGGAATTTTACCTCTTTGTGCTAATTCTAAGTAGAATAGACAAATCCTACTTTTCCATTAGGCTACAGTGCAGTATAATAAAGCTGCTAGTGCATCAGTTGACAATATCTATTGAGTGCCTACGGTACACTTAACACTGTGCTAGCCATTGTGGGAATAATAGAACATTCTAGTCCCTTTTCTTAAGGAGATTATAATCTTGTTGAAGAAATAAGACCCAGATATCATGTCACTGGACAAGAAAATATGTACCAAGTACACATTTTAAGGGCAGTAGAAATTAAAGTCCTAAAGAGAAGAAAAAAAAGAAAAGAACAGTTTAAAAAGGCTTCATGGAAGAGACAGCACTTGAGTAGGGCCTCAAAAGATAGTTATGATTTGAAAATAGAAGATATGTACAAGGTTAGATGTTTCAGGAGAGGGACACATAATGAGTAAAACTATAGATAAGGGAATAAGGAAGATAAAAAGAGAGGTAGCTATGTCAAATAAAATGTGACTTATAACCTTGTTTATAGCTCGTATGTAAGCAGATATGGCAAAGTTTCCCACCAAAAAGGCAATAGCCATTTGATACCTATAACAAAAAGTAACTCAGGTAATTCATAAATGTCTGACTCTTCCTGAGAAACAACAGGTACCCTGGATGAACAAGACTAACCTGAAAATGGTGAAATGATTTTAAATGCAAAAGAACACATGACAATAAAAGGACCAAATTCAATAAGGGCAAATATCAGATGCTAAAGTCAAGTTAGAGAACCGAGAATTGAGAGTTCCAAAGTTGAGATGAGATCAAACAAGAGCAGAATCTTCAGAGAGAGGGGGTCCTGAGTCTCTGCCTCCAAGGCCAGCTAGTCATTCGGACTTATATTTCTAAGCCAAAAGAAAACATTCCAGGGTCTGACTCAAAGACCTAGGGGTGGGACTGGAGGGAGATCATTAGATCAGTAATAGGTCTCAGTAATCAAATTTCCCATTGCAATGCTATTCCTTTAAGATCCTAGACATAGAAAGAAAGTTTTTTTGCTCCCCAAGCCCAAAGACCCATACAGCATGAAAAAAGCCTCAAGTTGGCCTTATTTTATTTTGGATAAATTTCAAATACAAATAAGTTTGGAGGAATCTTTGGAAAGATTAACTCTACAGATTGGAAGAAAAAATAATTAAAATATGTTTTGAAATATTTACTTCCAATAGTTAGAGGATAATGTTCATTCCCTATCATTTGAGATAACGGGAAACAGGGAGGAAAACAGAAGTTTCAAGGCAGAATCCCCTGAAACAAATGTCTGTAGGGCAGTTTTATACAGATTTAGAAATTCTCTCTGCAGATTTCTCCAGAGACAACAGCATTGCAACGTGGAGTCTATCAGTGCCTTTGCAAGGATAAAGCTTATAGTGCCTATGGTATTCTGCAGCAACTTCAACCTGAAGACCAGGTTTGGCAGAAGTGAATAAAAGAACATAGTTTAGGAAAATAGCTGTCACAAAGCCCATTTACTTTATTAACAAGTTTAAAGAAGACAGGTCAGAGCCTACGAATTAGTCTGTTGCATAAAATAATGATCTGGATTTAATTAATCTGGTTATCCTTTTATTCTTGAGACTTTTGGTTTGGTCTTAGCTTACCAGTAAAAAAAAAAAAAAAAAAACAAAAAAAAACACCAAAGAACAGAAGTTTTGAGCAGACAACACAATCGATTGAATTAGCATCTGAAAAAAAAAATCTAGATCCTTTTTGCATGCCTTAAACCAAAATAAATTCCAGATGGACTAAAGTTTTAAATATAAATAACAGAAGCTTGAGTGCAATAGAAGAAATAAGTAAATAATTATACTTGGTAGAGGAGAATTGCCTAGGCATATCTCCAAAGACAAAGCTTATAAGAGAAAATACCAATAGATTTGTTAACACAAAAGTTTTAAATTTGGTAAGGCAAATAAATTCACAGATATAATTAAAAGGCAAGTTATAGTCTGCAAAAGCATTTATAATGCATATAAAGAATTGATTTCCTTAGTGTTAATGTATTTCTTAATATATATAAGGGACAGATAAGGAATTTATTTCCTTAATATTTAAAGAAATCTTATAGGCCAATGAAAGACGACAACCCTAGTGGAAAAAATGAAATATTAATCATTAGAATAATATTCATTTTCACTAGTAATCATATAAGTGCTATTTTAATAAAAATTATATTTTGGCTTTGAAATTATAAAAGAAAAATATCCAGTGTTGATAAAGGTATGGTGAAAATGTAATCTCAGATACTGAAATAGCAATGGTTGACTTTTATTTACTACATGCTATGTGTCAGAGCCTATTTTACATTTTATGTATATGTTCCAAATTAATCTTCAGAACAATAATTCCTGTTATTTTACCTATTTTTCAGATATGGAAAAAGAGACCCAGAGGGGTTCAATAACTTGCCCAGGACCTTCACCCCGACAAACTTGAGCTAAGATTTGGACCCAGAGTCTACCTAAGAGGCCACAGTCTTAGCCATCTCTCTGATGCTATCTCCATTTAAGGGGTATACAAATTGATAATGCCTTTCTGAGAGGCAATTTGGTAAAACAATGATTTAATTGTAAAAGTTGTTAAAAATGTTTATATGCATTTAAAAATGTTTAATCCAAATATCAAAGAAATAGGAAATGGTGATGTAAATTTAAAGAACTTTATAGGAATACCATGCAGATATTAAAAATGGCAGTATAGAAATATATTTATGGTCAGGGAGATATTATTTAAATGCAATAAGCGTGGTACAAACAGTTCCTATATTCAATTTGTTGCCAAGTCCAATTACAAGCCCTTTTTATGGTAATTATATTCCTCTTGTTATTACTAACATTTATAGAGCCCTCAATGTACTGAGCATTTATGAACAAAACAAATATCTCCATTGTTGGGGACCTTACGTTCTAGTGGGAGAGACAGACTATAACCAAGAATAAAAATGAAAATGCATATTAGAGGGTAAAAAGTACTAAAGGAAAAAAAAATAAACATTGGTAGGGGCAATTAAAATTTATGGAGAATGGCCAGGAAAGAGCTCACAGAAAGGACAACTTTTTAGCAAACAACACAGATCACAAGAAGAAATTGAAATACAGAGTCATGAAATAATTTTCCTGAGGTCTGACACCTTGTTAGTACAAAAGGTAGAACACAGGAACTCTGACTCTACTATGCTATAAATAAAAACTTTAGAAGGATATTAATAATTAATAGTAATTATTTATAGATGGTGAGACACTTAGTTTTGGAAAACCACCATGTTTGCTGATGCATGGTGTCTTTTTAGCAATCATTTGTGTGACCATCATATTGGTGAAGAAATAGAAGAGTTGGCCTATTAGAAATCTTAGAAAATTTTTGAATGAATTTTAAAACACACAAGATCTGACTCACTTCTTTGGCTTCAGCTATACTTGCTGTGCTTCAGCTCAACGTTCTGATTCTTATGATGGTAACCTTTATCTCCTAGGTATGGAGTCTCCAGAGTGGCTTCTCCTCTGGGCTGCCTATACAATGACACGACTATTATTCAAGCTACTGGATGTCTCCTTTTTACATTCTCTACTCCTCATGCCCCATGTTCAATTAATGGCCAAATCTAATAGATTTTCACCTTCATAATTTACTCCCATAGGTTCTCTTTCCATTGTCATGGCCATGGGATCAGTTTTGGCTTTAATTCTCTCTCTCTCTCTCTCTCTCTGATGGATACCACACCAATCTCTCTATGCTTTCACAGTTTATCCAGGAAACCACCTTCAGAACTTCTGATTAACAGCTGGATTCTAACCAAACCTAATCAGGTCATTCTCCTGATTTTATTCACACAGTATCATCCCAGTTCCTGTTCATTATCCCAGCATTTGTGGCTAGAAGTGGCTGACACTTATTTTTTATTCACTATCATATACATTTTATAACCTAGCCATGAAAGAGGTGGTAATGCTCACCAAATAATCTACTTTTCCTACCTTACCCAGCTCCTTGCTGTTGGGCAGGACATATAGCTAGTTCTGGTTAATTGGATGTTAACAGAAAAGACATGTGTTACTTCTACGGCAGAGAATAGAATAGGTGTGAGTTCTCCATGCTCCTTGACTCTCTTCCTGAAGCAACAAGGAAAGTCTCACATTTCAGATCATGTAGCTACAAAAGCAGTAGAATCTGAGATCTCACTGGTCTATGATGGATTTGCAGTGTGAGCAAGAAATAAACCTTTGATGTTTTGGTGTGTTGAGCCACTAAGATTTTGAAGTTCATTTGTTGTTACCACACATAACCTAGCCTCTCCAAACTAACACATCAACCAAAGAGGGCGAATTCACCAATTCCTATACCACATTGTGGTTTCTCATATTCTTACCTTTGTCTTTGTGTATCTCTCCATAAGAACATCCTTCTCTGAATGATCAATTCCTCCATCCCTCATCACGTCACTGTACTTACTGACATTTTTCTCATCATTCCAAAACCATCTCTAACGTTAACCCTGTCTAGGTGCTTCACCTTATTTGCCCAATCAGATGTAATTTCTCTTTCTTCTAAACATAAAGAAGCTTGGTAGTTGCCCTCTTTATTGTTCTTGACAAATTGTCTCATCTCATAGTTATTGGTGTAGATATTTTTCCTTTCCAGTGGAAAGCAGGCCCTTCAGAGGGTCTGAATTAAATTTATATGTCTAACCTGGATAAGCCTTTGTATTTAATAGTTTTCTGAAAAATATTTGTGAAACTAAGTTGAAGACACAGAGTGTGCAATGTAACTTTCAAAATGTCTACCATAATAGCTAAAAGAAAACATGTTTTAGGTATTTGGAGAATTAACATTTATTTATATGATGATTTTTTACACAGATTCTGTTAGTTTACTGTTTGTTTCTTTTAAACTTCTATCACAAAATGGTGTACTTTTTTTTCACTATTGTTTTCTCAGGACCTAGCACATTTCTTGGCACAAAATTAAGTGCTAGATAACATGTCAGTGAATAGGAATGATTCAGAACATAAAACACTACTTTATTAAAAACTGAGTTAGCTAAGATTTAATTGCTTACATTTATAGTGGTCCCCAACCTTTTTGGCACCAGGGATCTTTTCATGGAAGACAGTTTAGGATGGTTTTGGGCTGACTCAAGTGCATTACATTTATTGTGTACTTTATTTCTATTATTATTACATTGTAATATATAATGAAATAATTGTATAATTCATGATAGGTTGGGGACCCCTGGCTTACAAGACCTCTAGAGCTGGAAAGAGCCCTCAACATAAAAAATTAGAGAGTTTTAGAGGTAATAGTGGCTTCAGAATAAGAGAAATGAAAACTAAATCTTGAATTTATTAAATTTTGTAAAGCATTCTTATATATATTCTCTCAATTGATTGTTATAATCATTCTCCTCAGTAAACAGGTATTATCTCCATGTTAGAGATGAAGAAAATAAATCCCAGAAAGGTTAAGTGATTTGTGCAAGGTCAAACAGCTGGTTAAAAAGTGAGTTCTCAGGTCTCCTAATTCCTGGTCCACTGCTCTTTATTCTGTATGTTATTGTTTTTCCTTATCTAAGTTCTGGACAAGAAACAACTTCAGTATCATTGTTGTGTTTGTGTAATGTGTTCCCTGGCAGCAGCAGCTAGGTAAGTACTGTAGCTGAAGAAGGCATACACGTGCACACACACACGTACTCACACAAACATAATTATATAAACCTCCTCCAGTCTGGGCCAAAATAGAATTAATCCTGTGTTCGTTGCTGGTGAATGCTGAATCTTTCCATATCGGTGTTTGTGTTTAAGAATAAGTCAGTATACATACTCTGTAATTGAATGTCAAGAAATATGAAAATATATTGTTTTATTGCTACTGTTCATTGATTTATCGAAGTGATTTATTGTCAATGGACATGCAGTACAACAAATCACATTGCTGACACCATCAGCTGCCTTAACTAGGTTGTCAGTTCACGACATTAAAGGTAATGGATGGTGATTATTTTACAGTAATGGGTTTAATCAGCACTTTGAATGACTTAGCAGTCATGTCAGAGTAGAGCCAACTCATCATTCATCAAGGCAGCATTTTGTTTACCAACATCATCTATAATTCATTTGATTGTTGACAATCATCAGCAAATACCTCTCAGGCGAAGTTTTATCAGGGATGGAAATCTGCACAGCTGCAGTGTGCTAAGTCACCCCAGGGAGCTGCCTGAGCAGACACAGGTGGGAAGAGATGCCCTTGCCCCATCCCCCAGAGAGGTGGGTTCCACAAACTGGGCTTCTAGTCTTCTCATCATCCCTTGGACTGGATCCTTTCTGCTTCCATCTCCTCAATCCTCTGATTCCATGGGGTCTTCAGTAACCTACAAAAGCTTCAGGTGCAAAGTCTATGAAGGTGTGAAAATGAAAAGCACATGATCTTATTGCTTAAAGCAGCTTAACGCAGCTAAACACAGAGTTCTGGTTCTGCTACTCATCACAGTGGGAAACTGAGCTGATCCACTTATGAGGTGCAGACATAGTTGGGCAGCTTGGGTGACCCAGTGGGACAGACATGGCAGGAATCTATTTTCAGAAGAGATTGTAGAGCTTCCTACAGGAAAGCTCAACATAATATTATATTGAGCTTTTTTTTTTTTTCCCCCTGTGAACATCTGACATTTCTCCCTAGAAAGAAAACTTTGCATACAGGCAACATTTTACATAGAGTGAGTTTGCAAACTCTCTGAATTCTAGCCATAGGCAGTAAGATAAAGTTATTAGGATCTCGGATTCTGGAGGCAGCACACTTGGCTGGAATATCTGCTGTGCTCGTTACCAGTTGTGAGCCCTTGGGCAAGCGACTAAACACCTTTCAGTTTCGTCCATAAATGAAGATAATAATGTTACCTTTGTCGTAGGGTACTGGTGAACATTAAATGAATTAATGTAGGTAAAGTGCTTACCGCCATGCCTGCACAGAGTAAGTGCTCACCAAGTGTTGGTTTTTATTATTGCTGTGGTTTTTCACTGGTGAATTCAGTTTCAGAGCAGAGCACCTGTCCTTAAAGAAGAGAGAATCAAAAGCCTAAAGCCTTAGTTGTATGAATTCATTACTGTGCTTTACTCCTGTTTTTCTACTCATTTTTAGATACAACACCAGGAAGAGACTCAGAGACAAAAACAGGAGCCATAAATAAGAAACTGAAAGAAAGCTATTTTGCTAAAACCTGGTAGCAGGCTGCAATATAAGTTGCACTACCTTGGTTTCCTGTGTAACAGAAGAAAGTACTACATAGCACACACCTTTAGTACCTTAAATGTCCCGGGGCATTTGAGGGGGTACAGTGCCCAGTGGGAGACAGTGGTGCCCAGTGGGAGATGACAACACTGGCAGGAGGGGTAGCAGGACCCAATATGAGCAGCGTGCTTAGCAGAAGCTGCTGTGGGAGCCGAAAGCTGCCAGAGGACCTGGAGGTGCCGTGGGCCCAGCAGAACCTAGAATATGAGCCAGGAATCCGAAGAGCTGATCAAGAGAGGGAGAAGAGGAACAGAAAAGCCATGCAATGACTGATAGGACAGTTTGATGTTGAGCATAAGTATGATATCTTCTAAGAAGTCCCAGAAATTATTTAATTTGGGGGCAAGCATATGTCACAAGAGGCTCCAAACTAGCAGGGTGGAGATGAATCACAGAGAAGCATTTGTCCATGATCATTAGCAACATGTCCTTGGCAGAGACATTTCTCCTCTCATGACCTCTCTCCTCTATAAACTGTATTAGTCAGGATGTGTAGACACCAGTGGGCAAGGGGTAGGTAGAGATGTATCGGAATTGTCCTATAGCCCCTTTCAAAATACACAGAGTTGTGCCCTCAACAAAGCTTATCAGAATCTCTGGTTGGGGTTTGGTAAATGTTGGATGCGATGGAGGTGGGGAGGGGTGTGTGTGTGTGTGTGTGTGTGTGTGTATTAGGGCTGATGGCATGAACATTTAAACTCTCCATGTTATTCTCATTGATATTTTGATTTTTGATAAATATAGATTAAATCATCTCTGATTTCAGTCCTATGATTCCATAAAATTTTGCTACATGAATTAAATTCTTATAATCATATTTAGTTTCCTTTTATAGATCTATTTTTATTTCTTTGCCTGGTCCAACCATGCCTGGTCATGGAGGGAGTAAGCCACTCTAAGGTACTGTAGGAGAGACATTAGGTAAGGAGTCCACTCTCAAGTAGTTTAAGAAATGAATACAAATATTATAAGAGTAACATTTATTGAGTGCTTGCAATGTGATAGATACTATTTAAAGTGTTTTTTATATATGAATTCATTTAATCCCCACAACACACTTACGGTAGGTAAGTAGGTAGGTTTGGTTATCGTTCCTGCTTTATAGGTTAAAAATAAAAACCAAAAAACCCTTAAACATAAAGAAGTAAAACAACTTGTCCAAGATCACCCAGCTAGAGTGTGGTAAAACCAGGCTTTGAACCCAGGCGTTTGATTCCAGAGACTGGGCTATTGACCCCTGCTTTATACTACATGGGTATGATTAATGCATGGAGTAAACAGCTAGGGGGAAAATGACTCTCAGACTAGATGTACTCCTCCCAGACCACAAACACCAGGGAGGTGGGGTAAGAAGCCTTTTCTGAGCCTCAATAAGAGGGGTGACAAAATGACTCCCATTGCTCCTTAATTGGAAGTGACTATTCAGATGTGCAGGCAACTTCTTTTCTCAGCATGTTATCCAGTGTATGCACAAATCATACCCTGTTTGGTGCTGAGGGAAAAGGGAAAATGTGCAGATAGGCTGGCCTGGAAATCACGAAGGGTATTCCAGACATTGGTGCCTGCAACTTTCCCTACTTCACAACTTTATTGGGGCAGGCTCTACTCTTCAATCTGGCAAACTCTTTTTGGCCTGGGTAAAGAGTCTTTTCTCTATACAAATCCCAGGGAAAAAGGATCATGTCAGTGAAAGAATAACTGTTCAGAATTACCACCATGATGCTGATATCACCATCATGTTCCCGTAGTAGGATCAGGAGAAAGACACTGAACCCTGAAGGAGTAGCAGAGACTTTAACAAAAGAAAAAAAAAAGAAAAGGCTCCTAAATCCTATTTAAGATGCTGGTGGAAGAAAGTGATGATTCAGCTTGTTTAATAGCATGCAGTTTATTAGATAAATATTTCTTTCTACCCATTTTATCATCTGCAAAATGCTAGGAAATATTCAGATTTAAACAACTAGTATAAAAAAGAGAAGACCATAAAGGAAACTTTTATTGCTTTTGAAACAACCCCATTTCCTTATATCTCCATAATGCAACAAGAGCAGTCTGCCTCCTCTCTGGCTCCAGGAAATATTAATGCAAAAGTCTTCTTCCTGCCAAACCATCCTCTCTCATCTCCGAATGATAGGACACTCAGGAAGGAGGTAGAGGGGAAGGGGAGGGGGGTCTTCAAAATGAGTTTGTTCAATTTGTGACAAGTAAAAGCTACCACTGCAGAGATGTTTCTTCATTTACTGAAATGCCTTTTTGCCACATGCTCTTCACAATCTTTTGAGGGCACACTCGCTCAAACAACAGCACCTTTCACTTGGAAGGAGCTTCCCTTACCAAAAAAGTGGTGTTACAGCTTGGCAGAAATGGTGAGTGCTCATAATCAGGAAATACATTCTCCTTTCTCTCCTGCTGCAAGGGAAAAGATGGAAGCTGGGATTGCTCTTTACCTCTGAAAATTCAAATGCTCAATTAATTAAAATTGGAAGAATTGAATAATCAAAGTTTTCTGCTCAAGTGCAGCACACAAAGCTCAGAGCTACTGAAAGATTTCAAATATTCGAGTAACCACTGTGTTCATTTAGGGCCTGCACATACTTAAGATGAGCCAGTAAATGACAATGCAAAACACAACATAATCAGGTGATCAAACTGTGCAAAGAGGAGATATCAGTGTGGGCTGAACTAGTTAAGGCTTTGGAACCAAGTGGGCCTTGAGGAAATGATCAATCACAAAAGGCATGAGGGACAATCCAGAAGACAGAAACTGCATTAGCAAAGCATTAGAAATTAGAGTGAAGAATGAGGTGATCTTCATGAATATAACTTGATTTGGCTACAAGTGTGTGTATTTAAATTACTGTCTCAAAGTATGCTAATATTACTGTAACGTTTGATGAATAACACATGACTCATATCTAATTTTCAACCTTTCAATATTAAATGGATGGGTAAAATTTTGCGAAATTGTGAAAAAATAGCATTGGCAATGTTGTAAATTTCCTTGCAGAACAATGGAGGGAGTGACCAATATCTGCAAATGTTTGTTACTTTTGCTATGAAACCTGCATTCTTTAGACATTTTAACAATTGAACCAATTTTATATTTTGGATGGGATATAGTCACAATTTATTTTGAACTAATTTTAAATTTTTTTATTTCAGCTTATTATGGGGGTACAAAAGTTCATGTTATATATATTGCCCATGTCCCTCCCATCTCCCCGAGTCAGAGCTTCAAGCATGTCCATTTCCCAGACAGTGTGCAACGCACTCATCATGTAGGTATACACTCATCACCTCCCCCCACCCCCATCCCCCACCTCAGTCCGATACCCAATTGGTGTTATTCCCAAATGTGCACTTAGGTGATGATCAGGGAAACCAATTTGCTGTTGAGTACATGTGGTGCTTATTTTTCCATTCTTTGCATCCTATATATGCTTGTTGTAGAATTTTAAAAAAATGCAGATTAAAATAGTAAAGGAAAAAATATTTGTAACCTCACTGCCCCCTCTCCCAAAGATAAATTAATGTTTTGGTATATCTCGTTTGGACTGTATGTATGAAACTGTGTGTTAGAATTTGTGGCAGATTGTACATACTATGGCTCCAGTGAGTCATTCCCCTATGTATGCTGATGCCCTGGTATGGTCCCTTACCACATTGACGCTGGGATTAGCCATGTGACTTGCTTCAGCCAATGGGACATCAGGAAATATGATGCAAACAGAATACTTGATAAGCTCCTGGTCTAGCTTTCTTGAGCATAAAAGACTAGATTTATAAAGAAGTCTAATCATCCCAATTGCCCCAGATGAGCCAGGCCCTGAGTGGCCCTCTAGCTGCAAGGCATGGCACTGATACATGAGTGATCCCAGGAGAATCTTTGTAGAAGGACTCGTTAGCCAACAAAAAAATTATGAGATATAATATATATTGTTATTTTAAGACACTAAATGTTAGAGTATAACTGATGCAGTGTTTTAAACCTGATTTTTCATTTAGTGTACTATGAATAATTTTTTATGTTATTAAACATAATCCAGGGACCCAATTTTTTTAATAATTTCATTATATTCTACTACGTGTACCATAAACCGTTTGACTAATGTCTCACTGTTTGACATGCATACAATTAATTTTTAATGTTCAACTGGTGACTCCCTAATGCCATTTCTACTATGTGTGGTTCAGGGAATGTAAACTTATTTTAAAATAAGTTTATAAATCATTACAGTCTAAGCTCTTTGAGAACAATAGCCATGCATAAATAAGCTTTTTTCCCCCTTAAGCTCTTGCACTGTGCATGGCAAATAGTCAGTGCTCAAAATACTTATTGAATGAAAAAATGAATAAATATGCTTTAGAAACAAGTTAGAAAAATAACATTCAATAATGGCCTGCACATTTTAATACAGTGTCATATTGAGGCAAAAAGTTATGGGGACAGCTTGGTATTGGTAGACTTTCTTTCTCTACCTTGTATTTTCATTCTGCCCAGAAACACTAAGAAATGAGTATTTCCATCGAATTCAGTGTTGTTGAATTCACCAAAACCTTTTATTCCCGTGTCCCATTCTCTCAATGTCCTGCTTAGAGGAGGTGATAACTAGCTAACCTGATAAATAAATTTGTACTAAATTGATGGTCTACTCTGTTTACCATACCAAAAGATGTGTATATTCATGAAGAAATAGTTTGTGTTTCCTCAAATCATACTATATTTACCCATATTCTGATATTTATGATAAGAAAATACTTTGAGGCAATCTACCATTTTAGGATTTTTGTTTCTTTTGTTCACTCTGCAAATAAGTATAGTTCAGAGATGGCCATGTTGTGTTTTTCAATAAATTACCATCCACCATTAAAGTTAATCCAATATTCAATTTAGGTTTGAATTGAAATATCTTAAAAAGGTAAAAGAATCAAGATAACAATTTCTTTTTCCATTAACCTTTAGGGCAACTTCTTTTGTATGTCTCTCTTTTTTTTTTGATAAAGGGAAGTACACTGTAATCTTTACTTTAAATTAGGTTTTAAAGCATATTTAATCCCTAGGTTAAAGCATATCACTCATGTTTAATAGAGAAAATGAACAACCTTAAGGGTGTCAGCTTCAGACTGAACCCACAGTTCCAAAGCTATTTGGATAACACTGTCTAGGAGGTATCAGAAGTTCAAAACACATTTTTGTAGTGTCACACCTTGACCCAGAAAACGCTTTTCATTCACTGCTTGTTATGGTTAATCATTTTGAATATCTGTTTATTTCACTTCATTTTCCCCACGATGTCATTCTCTTCCCTTTGGGGGGTGACCTCAGGAGTAGGAAGAAAGGGTCAAGAGGAAAGAGGACCAAAATTAATTAAGCACAGCCGGTAGGCCCCCAAAATAGACACTATTATCACATTTTACAGCTAGCAAAACTGAGACTCAGGTCATTATGGAGGAAATTGGCTGTAGAACTGACACTCAGACCTCTCTGGACCTGAACAATCAGAGGGCCGAGATTCTAGTCCTGGTTCTTACAATCTCTGTGAAGTTCTCAGCAAATACATGGAACTCAATTTCTTTATCAGCAATACAGGGATAAAACAACTTTCTTTCCTATTCATAAGGATAACATCATCTTTCCTACCTATTTCAGGGGGTTGATATAATAGTGGTTGGGAGTGTGTTTTAAAAACTAAAACATCTTATAGAAATATATTGCCTTAAGGCTCAGGTTCTGAATGAATTTAAATATTATAATATAGATCTACATATGGTCTATAAGCATCTTGACCAGTCCCATGATTAAGAGTAGGGCTCTTCAGAGTGTCCCTTTGAACTATGCCCCCTGTTCCTCCTTTTCATGGTGACTCATGGATTCTCTTTTCTTCCTGACTCAAAGCAATCTTTGGGATTTTATTTAAAAAAAAATTAGTGTAACAGGGCTGAGATCTACTTATCAAAAACAGGTTTTGAAAGGAAGAGAAGTGACAGCCATATAGAACTGGTGCCTTAGAAACACATTATTTTGAGTCTGGTGAGAAAAGAACTGAGATGAATGGGATGATTTCTAAACTTAGAATGAGAAATTTCCTTTAGTAGGTGATTGCAATTACTGATGTCTGCCTGCAGGTTTGGTGAGTTAACATCCCGTCTACTGTCCTCTAGTCCAGCTGTCCCCAACCTTTTTGGTACCAGGGGCTGTTTTCATGGAAAATAATTTTTCCATGGATGGGGGTTGGGGAGGGGGTTGGGAGAGGGTTTTGAGATGATTCAAGCACATTACATTTATTGTACACTTTATTTCTATTATTATTATATTGCAATATATAATGAAATAATTATCCTCCCCATAGGTTGGGGACCGTTGCTCTAGTCTGCGCTGTTAGGTACCATATCTTTTCTTCCACAACTCTTACATCTCTGCAACAATTTCCCTCCTACGTTCTCATTTTCTAAGAGTGCCTTCTAAAATATCAACTTTTGTGCAAAGAATTGGACATTAAATGGTGAGGAACATTTTGGCCATTGATATGTATTATGGTTGGTTCATTTATTTTGAATGATCCTTTAAACTACCTATCTGCAAAATGGGGATATGGCATTTGCTTTTTGAGTTCCTTTCAATGCCGCTGGTTGCCTATAGTGTCTTTTTGTAATGACAAATACTGGTTCAACGTTCCAGCACTTGGAACATTATTTTTCCTCCAGAAGCAATATTCACTTAGTCAAATAATGTAATGTTTCTATTAGGTTGAACCATATGCTATTGATGTGTTTGTAGGGCAAAAATGATCAAATACCAGCAATTTTATATAGTTCAGCCTAGTATCTCAAATGATTGTTCTTCTCCATACATTTTTACCCTTAATATGTTAACTAAACTATGTCTATTCTGCTTCCCTAATGGGAAATACTATCACTATGTTTTTCTGTTAACAGATATTATGGAGTAATAAAGTTTTCCTTTTCTTCTGCAATCCAGAGTGGTTATTCATCAGATGACGCAGCTGGGAAGCTTGGTATAGATCACACAGTCCTAAGTAAATGCTGTAACCCCAGTTTGCAGGTGGACATGTTTGTGGCATTTCAGCGCTCTGGGAAAGGGGAATTTATACAGGCCACACCTAGAAATAGAGAGACAAGGATGGGGAAAGAAGGAGACAGAGACCTGTGCCAGGTAGGAGTGAGAGAAGGGGTCCTGGGAGGATCCCAAAGCCTTTTCTCTAGGGAATCACTTTGTTTTAGAAATAAAGTTCTGACTGTTGAGAAGATATCCATTAAGAGTAGGGAAGCCCAAATTAGAAATTATAGGATCTCTGCCCCGAAACCCCACTTTACCACTTACTGCAAATATTACATATATTCTCATGATGAAAACAGAAGTTTGTGATTTAACTGTGATTTGTAATCTCCAGATTTGAAGTTTATACATTATATCATTTCTTCATGAATTGTATTTCTTTCTATAATTTAGTTCTCAAAATTCATGTTAGAGTATAGAATGCCCAGCCGGGTAGATATTTCTAGCTATGTCAGTGAAACCATGCTAAGAGTGGAGTGCCTCTGAAATTGTGGCAGAGGTCCAGAGTGGCAGCTGTAACTTCTGTAAAAGTGGCAGTGGTTTGCCACAGTCATTTCCGGAAAGGCGAATTCACCACATATTACAAAGCAGGGAGCTTGGGAGGAAATTAGATGGAAGGGATTGGTGATCCGTTATTTTTTTTTTTTTTCCTCCCAGTTGATTTCACTTTGAATACTATTGGACTGTTTTTCACTCATAACACTGCCTGAATAGCACTGATGATTATAAAAATGACATCAAACATTTACTGAGCACGTTTTATGTGGCAGGTTCTCTACTAATAGATTAACATACATATCTCATTTAATCTTGCAAGATTCTTGCATGAGAGGTACCATTAGTATGCCCATTTTGCAGATGAAAAAAAATCTAAATTTAGAGAGGTTAATTACTAAGCTCCAGACCACACACTTAGGAAAGGGCAGAACCAGGACTCATATCATGATCTGTCTGACAGCAAAGGCAGATCCTTAAAGTGACCCTCTATGACCTATAGGTTATACCACTCTGATGAGCTTATAAAAGGACAGAAGGAAGAATTCAGCAGGACATTTCAATGACTTTGGAGAGAGGTATGAGAAATAAATGCAGATAGGACAGAAAGGACTGGTGAAACAGCCAAGCACACTCTGGACACCTACGTATATTTCCCTACATCAGAATAAAGCTGTACATCACTATGGCCATATTCTCAGGTAGTCTGCTTCATTTATCCCAAATTAACTGCCTGATAATCTCCAGGTGACCCTCTGTTCTTCCATTTAGAAATCTGAACTATCTCTAAGTGAAATAAAATAGGGATCCACACAAACCATGCTCTTTCTCTTAAAGTTTGAAACATTGGCATTAAGACTTAAATCTTCCACTGGCGTTCACTGGCCTAATATTTCTTCTGTTACATTGATTTTGCTCACCTTAGAGATGGAATTTGAAAGTAGATTAAATAATTTTAGAATCTATGTTACTATGGTGACCCAGGATGGAGTGTATGAGATTTCTTCCCTTCAGATCCTGATATTGAGAAGTCTGCGTATTTGTCCCTGTCTTTTACAGGAGCTCATGGTGTGACAGAAGGGACAACATGTGGGAAGAAGTGTTATTACAGACACACTGGGAGAAAGGCAGCTTTGGAATTAGCCCCTATCTGCTTCTGAAAGGTCCAGGTACAGATATTCTGTAGCTCATGTTCAAAGACTAATGAAGTCTTGGATGGTTTGAAGCCTGACAACTGTGCTGAGCTATTCATTTTTGGATGACCAAAGCATATCCACAGGTCTTGTCTCTTTTCTAGCCATACTCATCCGTAGGTGATCTCAATCTTTCTCAGTTTTTAAATACATCTATATCATGATGGTTTCTAAATTTATATCCCCATCCTGAAATCTCCCCTGAACTTCAGACTTTTAACCCAAATGCCTCCTGGACTATGTTGCCACATAAAATACAAGATGGCCAGTTAAATTTGTATTTCAGATAAACAATGAATTATTTTTTATTTAAGTATGTCTCAACCGTTGTATTTACTTATGCTAAAAGACAATTCATTGTTTACCTGAAATTCAGATTTAAGTGGGCATTCTTTATTTGCTAAATCTGGTAACCCTACTCCTCGACTCAACACCTCTATTTGGATAACTAACAAATGCTCCAGCTTATCATGTCCAAAGTGGAACTTCCAAATTTCCTCACCTAAACATGCTTCTCTCATGATCTTTCTCAAATCTGTAAGTGACAACTCCATTCTTCAGATTACTCAGGCCCAAACCCTTGACTCTTCTCTTTTTTTGCATACTATGTTGAATCCACATGTAAATGTTTTGACTCTACCTTTATTATCTATCTAAAATCTGGTCAATTTCAGCACATTTGCTGCTACCCCCTTGAGCCAAGTCACCACCATCATCTGCTGGACTGTTGAAGTAGCCTACCTGCTTTTTCCCCTGTCCTCCTTTTTCCATGCTAAAGTCAGACTGATTCTTTAAAAATAAGTCAGAGTATGTCAGAAAGCTATGATTTTGAGGAAAAACAGAAGTCCTCAAGATTGTCTTTGTTGGAACTCAGAAAAAAATGTCACAAAATGAAGCCTTCAGAAGCAGCCTCAGAAACAAAGGTTTTGCTCTCATCTTTTCCTGCCCTTCTGTCTCCCAGCCCCATTATTTCCCAAGGCTAGCCGAAGAAACTAGAATCCCCCTTGCCCAAGGTGGGTCATAGAAATGAGAACTCATTTTCCCCAAAGCCAGCCATAAAACCTAAAAATATTCTATGTAAAAACTGGCCATAAAGAAATTATCTGACCTAAGTTGTTTAACTGTAGGTCATAAGATACCCATTCCAGACAGGGCCTGCCCCATACCCAGAAGAAAAGAGTGCTTGCTCAGAGGCCAGGAAGAATCTCGACAGACAGGCCTTGCTGGGTTTCCTCACTCAGGCTGTTAGTATTAGATCATACCCTTTTCGTACAATCATATTTGTTGTTGAACCTAAGCATAAAAATGGACAATTTTCCCTGTATCTTTGGGTCTTCATACTGAAGGCTCCTGTGTATATACATTAAATAAATGTGTATGCCTTTTCTCCAATTAATCTGCCTTTTGCAAGTTGATTTTTTTTTCAGCAAAACTTCAGAGGGCCAAGGGAATCCCCAAACACTCCCCCATTCACTTGCTCTGTGCTCCACTGGCTGCTCATTGTTCCTTAAACACACTAAGTATTTTTTGCCTCAGAGTCTCTGCACTGCACTCTTCTTTGTCTAGAAGTTTCTTTCCTCCATATGTGCCTGACTTGCTCTCTCATTATGTCCTTTAGCTTTTAAAATGTTGTCTTATTTGTGAGGAAGCCTTCTCCTCTCTCACACCCCAACACTCACTAGTCCAGTTATATAATTTTATTTTTCTCCATAGCACTGTTTACCACCTGACACCTGACATATTTGCTGATTAGTTTATAGCCTGTTGACCCCATAGAATGTAAGCTCCATGAGGGCAGAGACTTTCTGCACATTTCAGTTGCAGCCACAGAACTTAGGACAGTAAATGACTCAAAGTTGTACTCCAGGAAAATTTTGTTGAATAAATGAATGAAATTAACATTGTTTTGCAGTAGTCAGATGCAGAAAAATCCCACATGAATATTAAATGGGTATATTTCTGTATATTGGAATGTGCATAAGAAGGTACATGTGGGTGCAGAGTAAACATCTTTGTGTACATGTGAGGGTCTCACATAATCATGGTGTGCTTACTGACAAGTGTACCGTAAAATACACCTTTTCTTCTCTGTTCTTGAATCTGGTGTTATTACCAATAAGCTATTTATGTCTCTGTCTAATGCTTTGTGTGTCTATAACCAGAATTTATTTCTTTTTGCTTATTTTTTACAGGACAGATTAGGGAGTATTTAACATTTTGGGTAATGCCTCCCTGAATCATGTGTTAGCAGTGATAGCTGTTTATCTGGGCTGTCTGTTTTTGTCCTGGCACCTGCATGATTTCTCTTAATCACATTTCCATTATCTTATATAAAATTATGTTATATTAAATATAATTTCTGCTGGTAGCCACAGGGTGGCATTCATGTTCTTTGCTATCATTTTAATGACTGATAGATTACAAGGTCACTCTGAATAGATAAATAGCCTATAGATTCTTTCCAGTGAGGCTCACATTCTGATTTTTCATATTAACACTTGTAAATTGCAGAACTTATTATGCTATCCCACCTGCACCTCATTTTGCTTCCAGCACCTTCAGTTTCTTCCTGCAGGAATCCAAGATGACTCTATCAGGTGGCCTTCTTTTAATATTCAACTCAGTCAAAGAGAATCTAATGAAAGCCAGAAGCTGACACTGCCTTGGTATTCATTTCAACGCAGCCATCATGGGAAGGTTTGCCAGCACAACCTTTAGCACAGGGCTCTATCTGAATGCTTGCTGGTAAACACTAAACTGAATAACAAGTAGGATCACTCACCCCAACAGGTTTCTGCCAGTCAAGGTGGATTCTCCAGACTAGTCCTTGAGGCAGTAAAATCGTCTGTTCAATATTTAAACACTACTTAGATTATTAAAAGACAAACACACACACACACACACACACACACACACACAATGAAATGCTTACATGGGAAAGTTCAGCTCCAATGAAGCATCTGGAAGCTGCTGGATGGTGCTGGATGGTGTAGAACTTATCTCTTCTATTCCAGAGCTGGGTGCTTCGTTTCATTCATTCATTCATTCTTTTACATAATCTAATTATCATTCATTTCACTTATGGTGAGCTCATATATCATTATATATTTTATCACATTAATTTCCCAAGCGTTACTTTTTCCATTTTATAAAAGAAGAAAGTGAGTTAAAAATTAGTTAACAAAGTGAACAATTAGTTGAAAGCCATACTCAGAGTAAGCTATAGAGGTGAAATAAACATGCAAGACTTTTGACTAATTTTCTTTTTCTCTTCTTACATCCCTACAGTTGTTGTGGGAAGGACATGAGCACCTCTTGCCTCCAGGTACCCCAGAACCTGAAAGGCCGCCCTTCTCTCACTGTCTCATGTGAAAGTATTGTAGCAGGGGCTTTGCTGGCTTCCTCACCCAGCCTCCTCTCCATCTAGTCCATCCTACTTCACCCTTCTGGAATCATTTTACTGAAACTCTGCTGTCATTTTTTTTCTTACTGAGAAAAGTGGGATATCATAAAACACTCAACTGTATTTTTACCTTTCATTGACTCTTTAAAATTAATTTACTGTAAAGTTCTTTCTCCTCCTCTGAATAAAGATCTTAGTGACTCCCATGAACTGGTAGTGGTGGTGGTGGTGGTGGTGGTGGTGGTGGTGGAAGTGGAGGAGGAGGAGGAGAAAGAGGAGGATGATGAGGAGGCGATGGCGATAATGATGATGACAGCTTTGTTTTCTCTAGGCCTGAAAGATATATAAAGTCAACTCTCTAATGGCGTTTGTGGGTTCTTCAGAGACTCCTTGGCTGGGAGATACTTTCATTTGGAAAATGTCTCTTTTTTAACTTGCTGCTCCAGATACTGTTCAGTTTTTGGTTTTTGACAGTCCACTTCATATATACCCTCTGTTGGAATTTCATTTCCCTGGAAGAAAAGCATTTAACCCAGGATCATTTTAAACATGATTCTAGGCCCACATTCTTATGATAGGTTCCCTGTCTGGTCCCCAGGATTCATGCATCTTTGACCATCACTGGAGGGAGAACGGTTGCCTGCTAGACAAGGCATTTTACTCTGCTACCACGGGGTGCTTCAGCTGGCCTCTCATCTTTAGATTCTTTCAGATTGAGTCAGCACTGTTCTTATGTGTTCTCTAACTGCAGAGGATGTTTCTCAAATTCTCAGACTAGTCTCATAAATCATTTCTCTAGTCTTGAGATGAAGGCTCCCTCCTCAAAAATTCACTGCTTGGTTGCATTTTCTCAACACGTTTTTGTCTTCCTGGTGGGTCAGTTGTCAAACCGGCTTTCTAAAACCTACTTTGAAAAATTTGTTTGTCACCTCACTTTTGTATTTGATACCTATTGTTTGGCCCTCAAATGTCAATTTCATTACATTATTTTTTAAAAGATTATTTAGATTCCAACTGTTGGAACTGGTAGGCTAGGCAATCCAGACTAGCCATTCCACTGAGGACAAGACATAGAACAAATCATGATTTTTAATCTGCTGGAAGGCCTAGGAGTAACAGGTTGGTGAGAAATTACCACATCATCACCTTGGAGAGCAAGGTGAGGATTGAAAGAGACATCTAGGAAGAGAAGAAGGCCTTTTGATAGCTTAGAAGGGCTAATGGAACAGCTTGTAAGTCTGGGAGTTTCTCTGTAAAACTCCTGGAGAACTTTGCCCTAGGAGAAAAGGCAGCCTTGAGGTAAATCAGCTGTTGCATGGACTGCAGATCAGTTCAGAGTCTTCTCAGTGACTCAGGAATTTTTAGGCCCTAAAATTGTACTAAGGTGATCCCTGATAGTAGTTCCCATAGGCACCTGGATGAAACTAATAAAGTCCTATGTCTAGGAAATTAACATTATTATATGAACATTTCCATAAGTATTTTTTGAAATACAATGTCTTGTATAGAATCAAAGAATAAAAGAATGCAGAATAAAAAATATATAAATTAGAAACAGTAGAAACACAGAAAATAGAAAAAAGACCAACAAGGAGTCCAGATATTAGAATTTAAAACAATTTTGCTTATCACTTACATAGAAACAAAAGATAAGATTCAAAATATTGGCAGAAAATTCAAAACTCTGAGAAGTGACACAACATATTTGAAAAGGAACCAATATAAATTCTCAAACTGAAAATGCACTAAGCAAAATTAAAAATTCAGTGGATTTGTTTAACAGTATATTTCACATAGGTGAAGAGAAGTTTAGTGAACTGGGATATAGGTTGAAAGGAAATATCTACAAAAAAGCACAAAGAGACAAAAGAATGAAAACTTCAGGAAAGTGAGTAAGAAAAACATGACTCAGTTGGCTCTAATATATGCTTAAGATAGAAGGAACATATACTATACCTGAAGTGTTAATGGCTAAAAATATTTGAAAACTGATGAAAGACCTCAACAGATTCAAAAAGTCGACAGCATAATAAAATAAAATCAATACCTAGACAAATCACAATGAAATCACAGAAAACAAAAGGAGGTATCATCTTAAAAATAACCAGAAGGGGAGAAGATTCCCTTTAAAGAAGCAACAGTTTGACTGAAAGCTGACCTCTACAAAGCATGATAGCTTTTGAAAATCGGAAGAAAGTAATGAATATGTTTAGAATGCTGAAAGAAAATAACTGGCAACCTAAAATTTTAGCCCAGTGACATAGCCTTCAATAGTAAAGGTGAACATGACAACTAAATGCAACATTTGGTCCTAGACTAATTCTGGATAAGGAAAAAATAATGCTATGAAAGATATTATTGATACTACTGGAAATATGTGAATATGTACATTACATACTTGTCATTCATAGTGCTATCTATGGATCAGTTGCATCAGGCTCACCTGTAAGTTTATTAAACTATGAACATAAACACAGGCACTATTCCAGACCTAGTAGATCAGGTTCACATTTTGACAAGATCCCCAAATGATTGTATGTGCATTAAAGTTTGGGTAGCACTGTTTAGTTAGTTATAGTTTATTTATGTTAAATTTCCTGAATTTGAAAACAAAATGTGGTATGTTGGAAAATGTCTTTGCTCTCTTGAGATGTATGCAGAGATATATTAATCTTTAAAGTTGAAGGATCACAATGTTTGCAACTTAATCTGAAATGAAGAATGACATCAAAATGAAGAATGACAATAAGTAAACATATATAGTGAAAATTATAAGGAATCATATATTAAAATGAGAACGTGCAAGTGTGGCAAAGTGTTTATAATTGGTGAATCTAGGTGAAGAGATGAGTGTTCAGCATGCTATTCTTGTAATTTGGAAAAATCACTTTAGAACATAGTTTTGAAAACATTTTCATTAGAGTTGAAGATACACATAATCAACAATTCCACTGCTAGATAGGTATTCAAGAAAAATATTTGTACACATCTGCTAAGAGACACATACAAGAATGTTCGAAGCAATATTATTTGCAATGATCCCAAACTGGAAACACTCAAATTACCATCAACAATGCAGTGGATAAATTGTGACACAAATACACAATGGAATACTATAGAATATTATAAAGCAATGGAAATAAATTACCTACAACTACAGACAACAATTTTCATGATTCTTATAAATACAATGTTGAATAAAAGAAGCCAGAGTTAAAAGAATGCATACTGTATAATTTTATTTTTGTGTATATTTTTACTCAGTTGACAGATACATAATTATGTGCTAAAAGTATAAGTAAAAACTAGCAATTTATTATCGCATTTGTCAAGATAGTAGTTATTGGTAGGAGAGAGGGAGATGGTTGGGCATTGGGGAGAAAATATATATGTTGGTAAAAGTCTAAGCCTTGAACTGGATGTTGTTACATAGATTTTTGCTTTATATTAATTTACTGAACTGAACAATTATGTTTTATGTACTTTCTGTATATGTGTTTATTTTAGGACAAAAGAAAAGTTTAAAAATAAGAAAAAAATGATTCCTCTGATTGCTATATGGAAAATAGACTTGAAGAGACAATGGAAACAGGGGGACAGTAGAAACTCGCCATGCTCTGTGCACCAGATGGTAGTGGTATGGACCCGAGGGGTAGCAGGGAAACAGAGAGAAGTGGGTGGACTCCAGACACAGTTTGGCAACAGAATCAACGGACTTGTTAATAGAAAGTACGTGCAGACTGAGCCCCATTCCCTCTAGAAAATGGTATAAAGAGTAGCATCTTGGTTTTTGGATTAACTATGTAGATGATGGGGCCGTTGACTGAGAAGGAGAACAAGGGGGGAACAACTTTCAAGGGAGGAAATATCAGTTCATTTTTGGAGTGTATAGGGAGAAGACAATGGGATCAGGACCAAATCCTAGGGCATGCAGGTGAATGTGGTGTCATGGAAGCAAACAGAAAAGAGTGTCTCAAGAAGGAAGGGTCAGTTGAGCAAGAGGAAGACAAACTTTTTGCTTTGGCAAGATGAAGGTTATTAGCAATTATACCAAAAGTAGTTCTGGTGAAAAAGTGGGTAGGAATACAAGCCTGCCCGAAATGGGTCATAGAGACAATGGAAGTGAGGAAGTCACGAAATCAAGAATTTAAAACTTTTAAGACATTTTGCTGTTAAAACTGAAAAGATAAATAGTTTGTAGCTACAGAGGGACATGAGGTCAAAAACTTTTTTTTTTTAATACAGAAGAAACAAGACCTATTTCTAGATTATGAGAATAATCCAATGAAAGGAAAATGATGATGACAGAAGATAGGTGAAATACTTCCAGGGATAAGGCCCTTGAGTGGAAAAGAGAATACAGAGTGTAGTGAGCATTTGTTCTGTGGTAGACATCCTTCAAAGAACTAAATGTATGTAGCATAAAAACTGATTTTCTGCCCTTAAAGACAGCACAGAGCAGTGGGAGAAAGATTAGTAAACTAACAATTGTAACATAGTGTGCTGTTAAAATATAGCAATGCGTGGAATTACCCCAGAAGTACAGAGCTCAGCCTTGGAAACAGGATGAGAGAAGATATTCTCAAAGCATTCAAAGGATGCATCATCTAATCTAACTGGGTATGAAAGGAATAGTAAAAGTTCTTTCACAAGTTCACTACTGCTAAACTTTCCAACTTTACCGCTTGTCACAAAATCTTTGCTTCCAAACATGCACAGGTGAAGCTTCATCTGCATTAAAATGCCTGTCATTTGTCTAACATGTCATGCTATTTTATTACGCAGGTGCTGTTGGTTTTCTGTGAAACTCTCGTTCCTTTCTGGTGAATTTCTACATCTCTCTCAAAATTCATCTTAAAAGACACTTATTCTCTAATTTTCTTTCTAACTTTACAAGGCAGAAAAAATTGCTTTTGCCTCTGGGCTCCTGTGGTACTTTATGAGTGCTTTTGATGGCACGAGCTGATTTGTGACTTTTTAGGGAGGGAGTTACCATGATTAAACTTGTGGACTCTGGTGCCAGGTTCCCTGGGTTCAAATTATAGTTCTGCCATTTACCAGTTGTGTCACCTTGGGAAAGTTCCTCAATCTCTCTCTATGTCCCAGTTTCCTTTTTTCTAAAATGTGGGCAAACTAACTCACTGGAGTGGAAGTGAGAAAGATATAAAAAGGGGGGAAAGGCACAGAGGATGTAGAAACAAGGAACACCCGAGGTGAAAGTTCCAGACCTTGTGGGTTTGCTTGCAGACCTGTCCTGCTCCCCTTAACCACGCTGGCACCACTTTCCTAAAGGGGAGATGAATATATGTGCTGGAGGAAAAATTGTTCCTGGTTTCTATCTTTGAAAACATAACTGCATTGCCTATGAATTATGTGTAATTCCAGAAATGAAACTGATTTTATTTTTGACAAGGTCTTTTTTGTCTTCTGCATTCTATTTTTTTTTTTACATGCACTGTCCATTTTACCAATGTGTTCCCATAGAAACCACTGAAAATTTACAGCTTGTTTAAGTGGATCTGAGAAGTGGCACAGGTTGCTGTGGGTATTAAATGAGTTTACATTGCAAAGCACTTAGAGTGGTGTCCGGCATGTGAAAATATGCTCGCTAAAATCTTGGCTATTATTATGATATTTACATGTTTTTCCACTAGGATGATAAAAATATCTCTTATTTATTTTTATTTATTTTTTTGTATCCTGCCACTTTTCCAACACCCACCCAACTTGCTCTTACATGACATGAAGGAGCTCAATAAAGACGTATGGAAGGAACAAATGAGTGAGTATCCCTACTCCTACCCAGATGGTTTTATGGCAAGACTGTTTTCTTGGTGTCTCCTTTGGGCTTAGCATAGGTTTGTACATAAAGCACAGAGCCATTTGAATGATATCTACAAATACTGTCCCCTAAAGATTTCTAAAATTGCGAGAATAACAGGAAGGGTAGTACCTTATAACACTTTATTGTGACTGATAACAAATCAAATGTTGCCAGAATAAAACTTAAAGCTCAACAAAGTTGAGTTTCCTTTTTTTGTGAGAGCATCTCTCCTCAACATCCATGATGCATGGTCAGTCATTTAATCTCTGCCTAAAAGTAGGTTATTAGGAAACTTCTCTCTGGGGAGAATGTGAATAATGGATACCAGAGAGGGAGTAAGAGAGAAAGAAAAAGAAAGGGAAGGGGAAGAGAGGAGGGAAAGAAGGAACACACAGGACAAAAATTCCAGATCTTTTGGGTTTGGCACATGTCCTGCCCACTTCCTCTTGGCCAGCCTGCCCAGCTTCCCTGGAGAAGGAAGAATGTATGCACTAGGGTAAAATGTGGTCTTCATTTCTACCTTTTGAAATCATTAGTATAATGACAGTGACATCTGTGTGATTTTAGAAAGAAACCTGATTTTATTTTTTTTATTTCAGCATATTATGGGGGTACAAATGTTTAGGTTACATATATTGCCCTTGCCCCCCACCCCCTGTATCCCCCTCCCCTAGTCAGAGCTTCAAGCATGTCCATCCCCCAGACGGTGCACATTGCACTCATTATGTATGTATACACCCATCCCCTCCTCCCCCCTCCCATCTGCCCGACATCCAATGAATGTTATTCCTATATGTACTCTTAGGTGTTGATCAGTTAAAACCAATTTGATGGTGAGTACATGCGGTGCTTATTTTTCCATTCTTGGGATACTTCACTTAGTAGAATGGCTTCCAGCTCTATCCAGGATAATAAAAGGGGTGCTAGATCACCATTGTTTCTTATAGCTGAATAGTACTCCATGGTATATATATATATACGACATTTTATTAATCCACATTTTTAACAAGGTCCTTTTGGTCTTTTGCATTCTCTCTTTTTATTTTTAAGTGCACTGTTACTGTCTATTTTGCCAATTTGTTTCCATGGACACCATTGACAATTTACAGGTTGCTCAAGAGAGCAAGAGGCAGTAGTAAAAAATAAAGATCTGATACTGATCGGATAAAAAATACTGTAAAAATAGTAAAAAATACTGATCTGAGAAGAGGCAATAGTAAAAAATAAAGCCCTGAGATGGACTAAAAATAGCAAGAGAGCTTGGGAATCCCATCTTCCACCTGTTTACTTACCACTTTGTAAATCAGGTTTTATAATAATACCAAAGAATACTAGGCTTTTATTTATTTATTTCTTTTACATGGATGCCAGTGGTAGAAAAGAGATGAAGATATGCCAGTCCTTATCTCTTCAGATATTATAATGGAAGTTGTGTCCAATCTAAGGAGAAGGGGACGTTCTCAAAGAAATCTACGGACTATTAGTTGGTGTCTGGCCCACGCACAGCTGTTAGTATTTACTCTGTCTCAGGGTAGCTAGGGAAACTGACTCCTAAAATGATTGCAAACAGCAGGGAAGAAAGAGCCTGGGATTGTGTCATTTTCACTGACAGTATGGGGGGTGGATAGAACAGAAAAGAGATGGTTGCTGAGAACTACAGCAGACAAATGCCAAGAGTAGGTGGCTGAAACCCACCAGGGCAATCTCTGGAACTGCAGAGGGAGCATCCCCATTAGCATCTGCAACAAATAGGGTGAGGCAGAGAGAACAGGGGAACTGGACCACCAGGGACGAAGTCTGGCTCAAAGGAAGAGGGTTTTCTCCATTCAGATAAGTGAATCTTTTACTCCATTGCCACTCCCTGTTCCTGAATAGACCAGGTGTTTAGATACCATTCCCTGTTGCTCACATTTAAATTAAGAGGGAGAAGGTAAAGGAAGGCTGAGACTCATAAGAAATTTAAAAAGGAAAGGAAAGAAGGATGGGAGAAAAAATAGAATTGGAGATGATAGACATAAACATAGGTAAAAATTCAAAACTATGTTCAAGGAAAAAAATAAATAAACAGTAAGTACCAAAGGAATATCTTGTAAGACTGACTAATGAAAAATTAATGATTGTCTACCCACCATTTTCCCAACATTCTTCTAGGCACAGTGGGGGGAAAAAGGTCAAAATTTCTTCCCTCAAAAATTTACAAAGGATGAAAGAAAGCTTGAATGTCAAAGTTTATTCGTCCAATACCACAACAAGTCTTTTATGTTGGGGAAGAAAGAGTTACAGTGCATCAGAAATTGATAGAGAGTCAGAATTCAAGTGAAGCCTAACAGTCCTTGAGAATGCTGCCACTCTTGTTATTGTAGATTACTGCTGAATCAGTACCAATCTTGGATGTAAAAATGTCCCCTGGTCAAACACTTTGGAGAATAAAGGAGTTGAAGAAAAAGTTTTACATTTCTGACAGGGTAATGAGTAAACCAGGTTAACTTTAGCAATCACCCTTCTTCTCCAGTCTTGAGCCAAATGCTTGCTTTAAGGCGTAGTTTGGATTTTACCTAGCAACACCCAAGAGGTGGCAAAATTGGGGAGTTAAGGAGATTGTATCATGCTGGATAACTTAGAGTTTTGCTCACAAGCTGGATATTTCAATTGGCTCAGTATAGAGGAGGGTGGAATCTAGGGACATTTTGTCTGCCTACTTCCTGCACCCTCGTACGCACCAAGATTAGAATCTCCAAGTAGTGTGGAGATGGTACTTTCATTGTTAAGAGTGCTGAAAGGGATAGAATTTGGTGGAGTGTTTTAAAGGATGACAAAATATTCTATTTATCAATTCTAGTAGCCTGAAGTTGCACCGTGATTATATAAGGTAAGAGGCTTTGAGTAAGTACCAGAGTGATGGAATATATAACTTAGGACCTTGGTCTACATCAGTGATACGAATAATTAGATAGAATTAAAGGTCTAATTGAGGCCTAAACCTCAATAGGAAGCAAGGGAAACTCCTTAGGAAGGGCTTGTAAATATGGACTACCACTTTAAGAAACTCAAGTAAAGAGCATTCCTCTGTTGGAGCCAAGGGGACAAAGTGGATAAAATATCCACTGAATGATACATTCCCATACAAGACGCTGAGAAACTTGTCTATTGACAATCCCAACAGCGAGAGACAGAAGACACAAAAACAGATGAATAGCCAGATAAATATTGCATATAGTAATTATGCACCAGCTATAAATATGGTGAGTTGATGTTTTCTGCCTCCAGGGAAGTGCAGTTAAAATTAGGATAGTGATTTTGATGAGAAGGGTATCAGAACTCAGGGAACTTGAGTTCAGAATTTTAAATAGCCCTGGAGATTGGGCCATGATAATAGAGCATTACATACCACCAAGGAGAATTTTATTTTCCTGTGTCACTCCCCTGAGGTTTGCATGATAAGAGGTTAAAATTCTTTCCTGTCTCTTTGTTTCTGGCAGCAGGATTCATTGGGCTATGGTGTCCATTTGTGTTAAAATATTTAGCCACAGGCAATCTAGTCTAGTTGCTTTTTCTTTGCTGAAATGCTCCACTGAAGTAATAAGAAGATTAACTCCAAAAATCCCAAAATCTTGAACCCCTGTCTTTGCTGAAACTTGTTCTCTAATGTTAAGGAAGTGTAAATTCTGAAGCTAAATCCTGTGTTATAGGGGGGAAAATCCCTAAGCATACCTCAGAAAGTTTTATCTCTGCTAGTGATTTATGTTTTCTGCTTTGTAAGCTGTGATAGAAATATGGTCTTAGATATGAGGATAAAGTGTAATATCCTAGTGTTCGAAATATATATCCCCAGTGCAAACTTTTCCCACTCTGAGTTTCTGTAATTTTGGTTAACTGTTTTCTTTCTTTTATTTTTGAAAAATCTATGTTTCCTGTTATATGATACCAGTAGGTCAATGATGATCCTATTGACTGCTCTCCCTCCATCTTGGTAAGGGAAACAAATAGAGAAAGTGATTCTCATTGACATGCTTTTATCTATTGTGGATTAGTCCAGAGCTTTTGGGGGAGGGGAACTTGGACCCTTGGGCTCATGCTTGCATTGCACATTCTTGTGCATCTGTCTGTTGGAGTTATTCCTAAACATGAGAGTGCTCAGGACACATCTCTACTAGAAAATATTACCTTGGTTTCTTATCGTTTGCTGGCTCAAGTCTAGATTTCTCAGCATGGCATCCAAAGTCCTTCTTAATGCTAGGCCTTACTGTTTCTCTCTGTTCGCTGATCACTCAACCCTAGAACTGCATCCAGCCCACCTCACCTTCATTTCTTCTTGCCTTTGACTAGTCTGCCTAATCTGCTTAATTCTGTAGCATATCTCCTCTCCAACTTCTCTTCCTTACCCACTCATCCTCAAAGATCCAGCTTAAAAGTCACCTCTGTGAAGTGCTCTTAAGCACTTGATCCTGATGTAATAAAATGATCCACTTACTTGTCTCTTCTCTAATAAACTGGCTCATTCATGGTCAAAGATGGTTCTATTAACTCCTATTCCCCAGTACCCAGGAGAGCACTTAACACATACTAAGTACCCAGTAAGAAAAAAAAATTGATAAAATAATGGATAGATATTAGTGAAACACAAATATAGGTGAAAAAGGAGCTACTTTAATAATTACATAATATTTTAAACAAGAAATTCATATTTAACTTATACAATTTCATTAGTCATATTTGTTTTGTTACTGGAAAATAAACCATTGAAATTCAAAAGTAAATCACTAAGTCCAATCTTTTTTGTTAGTCCACAGAACTTTACATTTACATGATATGGATAATTGTTTTGATTATCTATTTCTTCATAACAAGCCACTCTAGAGCCTAGAAACTTAAAATAAAATTTATTATTTTCTTCAAAATATTGTGGGTCAAGAATTCAGGAAGAATTTGACTAGATGGTTGGTCTCTATAGTTAAGGCTGTACGATCTCCTTTAAGATAGTTGCTTTACACATGGGCATTTTGATGCTTCGTGGCTTCTCTCTCTCTCTACCTCTCTATGTAACATCTTATCCTCCAGGGCCTCCTGACATAGCTTGGACTTCTCATGTGATGTTTTCTGAGTCGGTGCACTTCTTACCTGATGACTGGCCTTGCAGAGGCAGAAGGCGAGCGCTGTAAGGCCAGTTAAGGGCTGTCACTGAAACTGGCACTGGTAAATTCCTCCACACATCATTGGTCAGAGCAGTAACAAAGCCTACCCAGCTTTGATGGAGTGGAGAAGTAGACACCACCTCTTAATGAGATGTGGTGAGATCCTTTGAAGAAAAGCATGTATGATGCTGTAGCCATTTTTGAGAAACATAATTGTGATACGATTGATATAATATTTAATAAATCAGTGCCTAAAGGTCCTAGTCATAAAAGTCAATTAATCCTCTAGAAAAGTTCAATGTCTCTCACTATGAAAATGTATAATATAGCACAAGTTTATTTTTGTAGCCTTTCTGTCACAGAGATGGAATCTGAGGAAAAGCACCCAAGCCTACTGCCTTTCACCTTTTGACTGCATTTATCTTATCTAAAATACTACAGTATCAGAAGAGTCAGTTTTGCTTCACATTGTGAGTATTTACCTTTGCAGAACTTATTTCTCCACAAGGTAGCTGTAGGTAAATTCATGGGTAATAGATCCTCACTGGGTTAAAGATAAATAGGAGTATTAGAGATACATCCCAAGCCTTTGAGGCCGACAGCAAATAGAGCAAGATTTTTCAATCTGTGAGTTGAGATCTTATTAGTGCATTATAAAATCAGTTTAGTGGGTTGAGGCCAGTAGTTAAAAAAAAAAAAAAAGAATAGAATAGGATACAAAGTGTTAGTTTTATATACATAAGTATGCATAGGTGTGTTTTTGTGCATGCGTGTGAGTGTGAGAATTGGATTATAATGCAAACTATTTCTAACTGTGAGCCACAATCAAAAAATTTTTAAAGCCACTAAAATAGAGCATCTGTGTCCTCTCATGAACCCTCTCTTGGCACCACTTTCAAAGACAAAACATGGGACTAGAGGGACCATTGGTTTGATCCAGCATGGCATTTCTGATGTTCTTATAAAAAATGTTTTGTTTGGGGCGCAGAATGACAAGTAGCTCAGAGTCTAATAGAACATCATTTTCTAAGAGAAGAGATTGCCTAGCAGACAGTGTACAGCAAAATAAAATATCTCACCTCTGCAGCTTGTGCCCTCCATCTCCTATAAAGAGTTTCTATATAAGATTTTTTTTCTTTCCCTCTTTTCAAACTTACAATTGGTTGAATAGATTTCCCAAGAGCTAATTTTTCACCTACCTAATGTTTCTGACCCTTGATAGGCTACAAGACTTGGTTTGGGGTAGACCCCGAAGTACTGAGAAATGCATAGTTGTGCAGTGACGGCTGTGTCTGATTAGAGTGGGATACCCTTTCGGCACCATCCTCAGCTCAGGTGTGGGGATTTTTACATAGAGATGTTTTGTCAGTCTCTGATCTTCCACATGCCACTCAGTCTCCTTCTTTCCTAAAAAATATTTCACCACTCCTATCTTACCCACATCTATAAAGGCAGAATGATTTATGTGTGTGCATTTTTGACTCTCTAAATCAGGACACTTTAAGATTATAATTTGTTATGAAGAGTAAATATAGTTTACAAAGTATTTTTCAAATAAATGATTTCACTTAATATTCAGAACTTGTGTGCTAGTTGTCAAAAATATTTTCATTTTAAAGTTGGAGAAGTTGAGACTCAAATTGCTTGTCCAAGGTCATCCATGTACATTAAGTGGCAAACCCAAGACTTGACTTTTAACTCCAAATCCCACACCATGCTACCCTTGGCCGGAGAAAAATGGGCCTGAGTGAACTCTCTGGACTTGTGAAATTTGCTTGACTTTATTTTAAGTTTCTTTCCTAAGGATGCCTTCAGGGCACTTATCCCTCTATTAATCCAACTCTCAAAATCAGGAGATAGTTCAAATTTTGCCCTACTTCTACAAGTCAATGTCACTGCAAAAAACTAAAAGTGATATAAGGGAAAGAATCTCATCATGGCCAAAGAAAGATAGATAGAGACCTTTCCTGTTCGGGGCCTGCCACATTTCTACACCTCTGCTTGGTCCTTAATTTGGGAATGTGGTGATTGAGCCCCCAAAGCTTTGGTATGTATCTTAGTCTTTTTGTGTGCTATAACAAAATACCTGGCCCTGGGTAATTTGTAAAGAACAGAAATTTGTTTCCTGACAGTTCTGGAGACTGGAAGACCAAGATCAAGGCAATGGCAGATTTAGTGTCTGGTGAGATCCTATTCCTCACCTGGTGCAGTGCAGATGTCCTCAGATGGCAGAGGGACACAAGGGCAAAAAGGGGATGAGTGCTGTGTCCTCACATGGTAGAAGAACAGAAGGGAGAAAATCCACTCTTCCTCAATACTTTTTATAAGAGCCCCAATTCCATTCATGAGGGCTCCACCCTCCTGACTTAATTATCTCATAAACTCTTCACTTCTTAATACTCTTACATTGGTGATTAAGTTTCAAAACATGGATTTTGGGGGACACATTCAGATAATAGCATTTTGTCTCTGGCCCCCAAAATTCATATCCTTGTTGCATACAAAATACATTCATTCCATCCCCATAGTTCCAGAAGTTTTAACTCATTCCAACAATAACTCAAAAGTCTCAAGTTCAGAGTCTCATCTAAATCAGATATGGGTGAGACCCAAGGTAAGGTTTATCATAAGGCAAATTGCTCTCCAGCTGTGAACCTAGAGTTCATGTATAACAAACAAGTTATATACTTCCAAGACACAGTGGTGGGACAGGGATAGGATAGACATTTTCATTTCAAAAGAAAGCAATAGGAAAGAGGAAAGGAGTAGCAGGTCCGAAGTAAATCCAAAATCTAGCAAGACAAACAACATTAGATCTTAAGGATTGAGAATAATCTTTTTTGACTTCACACCCTTCCTTCCAGACACTGGGGCAGATGTTGGGCAGCTAAGGTCCTAGGGACTCTTCCACCAAGTCTTTGCTGGGTTCAGCCCACATAGTAGCTCCATAGGTTGGAGTCAGATACATGCAGCTCTCTCAGGCTGGCATTGCATGTTGGTGGCTACAGTTAGGGGGTGAAGGCCCTGCCCCCACAGCTCCTCTCTAGGCATTGCTTTTGTGGAGATTCTCCGACATGGCCTCAAACCCACAATTCCACAGGGCACTGCCCTAGTGGGGACTTTCTGTGGTAGCCCTGATGCTATGACAGTTCTCTGCCTGTGCCTCAAGGTTCTCCAAGGCATCCTTTGAAATCTAGGTGGAGGTAGCCATGCCTCCACAGTTCTCCTACTTTGCATGCCTACAGAGTTAGCACCATCTGGATGCCACCAAGGTTTAGCACTTGTATCCGTTAGTGTGGTGGCCTGAACCACATCTGGGCCTGCTTTAGCCACAGCTGGGGCAGCCAAGGAGTGCTGCACTGGAATTTAGGGAGCAGATGCTTGAGACAGGCCTGGGCAGCAAATCCCAAGGTCCCATGGGCACTTTAGGCCCCTCCCTTGAATATGTCCTGTTCTCAAGGCCCTGGTACTCTGGGTCCATGATGGTAGTAGCCTCCTTGAAGATCTCCAAAATGCCTTTGCATCATTCTTCCATTGTCTAGATGAATGACATCTGTCTTTCTCCTACCCATCCTAATCTCCCTATCAAATGTTCACTTGGCTACACCCCTGGTATTCTCTCTCAAACACACTTTGTTTCTACTTTACTTTTTCAAATCTTTTAAGTTCTACTTTTTTTATTATAAATCCTGTCTTTAATTCATTTATTTCTTCTCACATTTTACTATAATCAGTCACGAGAAGCCATGCAGCACCCTAAACACTTTGCTTAGAGATTTCTTCTGCCAAATATCATAGTTCATCACTTTTATATAAATTCTGTCTTCTACAAAATACTAGGACACAGACACAATTCAGTCAAATTCTTTGCCACTTGGTGACAAGGATGATCTTTCCTCCAGTTTCCAATAAGATATTCCTCATTTCTAAGACCTCATCAGAATGGTCTTTACTGTCCCTATTTCTACCAACACCACTCAAGTAATCTCTAAGATGTTCCAGCCTTTCCCTACAGCTCTTCTCTTCTTTTGAGCCCTCTCTAGAATTCCCTTCAGGCTCTGTTCAGGGAAAGCTAGGCTTTTTCTAGCATGCACTTCAAAACTGTTCCAGTTTCTTACTAATTATCCAGTTCTATACTTGCTTCCACATTTTTAAGCATTTTTTGTAGCAACACATGTTTTCTTAGTACTAATTTCTGTATTAGTCTTTTTGTGCTGCTATAACAGAATATCTAGGACTGGGTAATTTATAAAGAATATAAATTTATTTTCTTAAAATTCTGGAAGTTGGGAAGTTCAAGATCAAGGCATCAGCAGATTTGGTGTCTGGTTAAGGCTCATTCCTCACAGATAGCACTGTCTAGGTTCTTTACATGACAGAAGGGATGAAAGGCCAAAAAGGTGATGAACACTGTGTCCTCATATGGTGGAAGAGAGTGAACCCATCCTTTCTCAAGCCCTTTCCATGCAGGCTCTGCCCTCATGGTTCAATGAATTCTAAAGGCCCTACTTCTTAATACCATTACATTGACAATTAAGGTTTAACATATGAATTTTGGGGGACACATTTAGACTATGACAGTATGTGATAAAAAAGTCAATGCATGACACCTCTACATTGTTCTCAGAGATGTGCATTCTTAGGGAATGTGTAATACGTGAAGAAGAGGGATAGGACTTGGTTAGACTTTTTTTACTGTTGATTTCCTAGGAAAGTGCCTTAGGAGCTTGTCAATTTGGTATAATCATAGTAAGTTAATATATAAGGGTTCTTCTAAGCATTCTGTACTATGGAGTAAACTATATCTAGTTAACTAAATACCTTAAGCATAATTAAAACATAAAAGCTACATTATTAGACACTATATTCCAGTGCTAACGTTTCCTTCCTAACAGAATATTGATGAAATCTTCATCTCTATGTGACCTAAGGAAATGTCTCTCTCACCTTTTATATACTTTTTTCATACTTCTTTTAGTATCCTATGTGAGTGCACATCACATCCTTATCTGCATAATAGGAATCTCCTTATATTAGGGCTGATACCTTAATTACAGTTATTAAATATAACTCCCATGTCTTAGGCCTGAATAGTATGAGTCTACAAAGTAATGATACAATTACACTAATATCCAAGTTATTGTGGAGAGCTCCTATCCCACTTAAGTTCAGAAAATCTAATCTTTTTACCAGATTCTGCTGATACCCATAGAACACTTAAGTCTTACAGCCTGATGTTCTCTTCCTACTCAGCCAGCCTCTGGCTCCTGGCTGCCATTTGAGCTTCTGCCTGTCACCTCTTGTCTTCTTGCATCTGATTTTAGGTTCACCAGCTTTTTTGTATCACATCTCCAGGCCAGTGACCCTTTGCAGATCACCACTTTGCTGGTGGACATTGCTAATATCTCTACTCTGGCCTCTGGAAGGGATACTATTTTCTCCTGAGTTACTTTGAAGTATGAACAAGGTCTTCCAACTACTGCAAAAACAGGCAAATTCTAAAGACCATATGACCAAATCAAACTTTAGAATCCATTGGTGTATGAGTTCCTTACCTAGCTCCCTGTTGTTCACTACACCTCAGGAACCAGCTTACATCATCCCCATTTTGCATAGATCACTAACAATCTCCAGAGCTCTCTACACTTTACAATTCAGACCCAGCAACACCCCCCTCCCAATCCAGAAAGAGAGCTGTTGCTGCCCCTAAGAAAAATGGTTACTGCTTGCTTTACATATGTGTAATCACATGGGCTTTGCAAATCATCCCTTCCTAGAACAACCACTCCTGTCCCAAAGGCAAACCCTAGAAGCAGAAATGACTTAATATCTTCTAAAATGGAAGGTTTTTTTTATTGCTCTGAGAAAATGGTTGCCTTAGTCTTTGCTGGTTATACCATTATGCAGAGAATTCTACATCTTGCAATGCAATTACCCAGAAGTTCAAAACCTTCACAGCTATCAGGCAGTTGTTTCTATATTTGTCAGTTGAGTGTTTAAAAGTTGGGAATACCAATTTTTGCAAAATTTGGGAAATAGACAAAACAAATGTGTTCCTGTAAGACTGGAGGTACTGATCTTCAACTGTTTACATTTCTGAAATCTTCTAATAAGTTTCCATTTTATTTTATTTTTCATTCATCTCCTATCTCCTGCAGTCTCTTCATCCTGCACCCTCCATAAGGTACAGAGCATGTTGGTGTTATAGCCAAAGGCACATGGTTCTATTTTCCACTGTCTCTTTCCCCAAGATTCTGGAGCCTGAAGATGAGCTGGAGAAGTGTCTTTTCAGCGCCCCTGCCTGGCCTCAGTTCTGTCTGCCTAGGCCTGGAAGTCCATCGGCAGGCCAGTAATGTCTCTCCCTGTATATATTGATCAGATTACCCAAATAACAGCTGAATTGCCAATTCATTTCTGTCAACCTTGTTCCTCACTCAGGGTATACCACCTGGAAGAGGTCCAAGTCGTCTTTCCTAACATTTATTGTGAAGGACAGCTGTCTCTGTAACTTCCAAGATCCCTCTCACTAGCTGAGCTGAGATCCTGGGCCAAATTCCCACATGCACTTACCCCATCTAGTGTCAATGTGCTGACAGCTGACATTTCTCACTGCCAATCATTCATAGTAGCATAGCCTATCTGGTTAAGAAGTAGTAGGTCTTGGGAAAAGGTGAGGAACAGGACTGGATGAGTGAGGAAAAAATGTGATTCTAAAATTATGACAGAAATAGTAACTAAAATGATTGAACACATAAGAGCCAGTCTCTTTGAATTATATTTTCAGTATGTCTGTTTTATTCAGGCATTTCTCTCTTTTCTCTCCTTCTTGCTCTCTCATCTTTCCTTCCTTCCCTCCCTTTCTCTCTCTCTCTCTCTCTCTCACACACACACACACACACAGCTAAACATAAATTGTAAAAAGTCATGTCATCACTTGAGGCCACTAAACCAACCTATCTAGCTCAAAAAGCAAACTCAGTATCATCACGATAGTCTTCCTTGCTTACCTGATTCTCATTAGGACTTTAGCCTTTTGTGACACTTACTGCTATGAATGAGGATTAGATTGGTTGATGAGACTTTGTAAGTGTTTCCTTCCTGCCTGCCTTCTTATATTCCTTCCTCTGCCCTTTCCTTCTTTTAAAACAGTCATTGGAGAAAAAGCTAAGATGGCCAACTAGAGACATACCTTGTCAGACTTTCCTGGCTGAAGGACAAAAGACTTGACTGAGGAGAGTGCAGAACAATTGTGGCTTGGATATGGATCACAGGGAGAGACAGCAGAAGCATCCAGGGACCCCACCGAGAAGAGCTTCGGGGCTGATAAAGAGGAAGAGAGAGAAGAGAGGACAGTGGTGCAGACCAAATCCAGAGAGGCCCAGAGCCCAGGGAAAGGGTAAGGGGGGCTCCCCTCCCCTACATGGGTAACTCTGGCAAGCAGCGGGACACAGAACTCTCACCCACTGGGAGAGTGCCATGAGAGACCGGAGGGCAGGCATTCTTACACATAGATGCCTCCTTCTCTGCACTCCTCCATTCCTGGCATCACAGAAAGCAATTTTGGCTCAAGATGGCTTGGGGCCATGGCATAGCAACCGTGAGAGTGCTTGGTGCTGATAAGCCTGTTTCTCTGTGGGGGGGGGGGGGTGCATCCCAGCCGAGCCCACCATTTAGGAAAGAGATGCCACAGTGGTGTTTCATGGGACCACCTGTTAGCAACTTGCACAGGGGAGCAGGACTGGCCCCCCTGGACACAAAGTGCTGCAGGTAGACCATGGCCCCTGCCCCGCATAACAACCATGAGAGTGCTTGGTGCTTAGAAATCTGTTTATCTACAGCAGGGAAATGTTCCCAGCTGAGGCTGCCACTGGGAGCAGAGCCATTGCAGTGGCATTTCACAGTATTGCCTGCTGGCAGCTTGGACAGGTGGGTAGGAGCTGGTGCTCCCAGGTCATGAGAGCTGTGTAGGGAGACCACAGCCCCTCCCCTCCATAGCAACCATGAGAGTGCTCGGTGCTGAGAAGTCTGTTTCTCTGTGGTCTAAATGCCCATAAGTTTTTTAATGAATAATATCCTAACATTTCCTTTTTAAGAGCTGCTTATAAACTTGGAATCAATATTTCTTTTATTATAATCAAGGGACCTTAAATTAGGATAAGGTGACTTGTGATTTGTTCAATTCTAGCTCAATACCACAGCCAATGTTAGTCTATGAGGCCCAAACCCACATCTGTATAAGTTCTCAACTTTTAAGTGAAAAAAAATTAAGAAACAACCTTTCAAAATGTTCTATTTACCTAACATTATGGTAGCTACATAGTAAATAAAACAATAATATTCTTTACCCATGAGCCTTTTTCTTTCCTTGTGGTGAACTTGGTTCAATCTAGATGGAAGAATTGTCTTTCACCCTTCCTGCTTGCAAATAGTAATATGTAATCTGATTGGTTCAGCTGTCAATAGTTTCACATTTCTTTCCCGACAACATAGTTGCACACATGCCCCAAAGTTTGAGATCTTATTGCTAATTTGTCAGATTTATTGAGTTATTTTTTATTACACTCTTCAGGGGCAAAAATAGAAAAAAAATCCAATTTCTGATGCAGTTTTAATCTAGTGAATATTGTTGGGAACTAATAGAAACACAGCCATAAATTCAAAATGTACAAAGAGTGCTGGGTGGGGGATGGAGCTGGAAAGATTTGTTCAAGTCACCTAGACTTAGAAAGCTGGTGTGCACATCTCCCAATGATAAGGGAGACAGAATATTAGGCAGGTACAGAAGTGCACAAATGTCATGGGAATTTAGGACTCATCTATTCATTTTCTTGGGTCTACAACAATTATTAGGTGAGTTTGATGTTATGTTCTTTAATTATGAAGCTTTAGGGCCCAGAATGCCCAGGGAGTGTACCTGCTTCTGATAAGACTTGGATTGAGTGGCTGATAATATCTTCCCAAGTTACACTCTTGGGCAGCTCTCATCAGTGACCCTGATTGTGAGGTGACTGTGAGGTGAGAAAATGAGTCATCTTTACTCAGGGGCTTCACAACCTGCTTTCTTTCTTTCTGTATCTGTAGTGCCTAGAACCGTACCTGGGACAAAGGAGGCCTGCAGTACATGTTCCTTGAACTGAGTACAGCTTTTAATGCCCAAGAGAAGCTGCTGCTGTGGCTTTGCCTTTATGAGTTTAACAAATGTGCATAGACTGAGTGAATCCCCCCCCCAAAACTAACAGTGCTATGATGGTTAATTTTTATGTGTCAGCTTGACTGGGTTAAGGGCTACCCAGATAGTTGGTAAAATGTTATTTGTGGGTGTGTTTGTGAAGGTGTTTCTGGAAGAGATTAGTATTTGAATCAGTCAGTACACTGAGTAAAGAAGATACAGCCCCACCAATGTGGGCAGGCGTTATCAAATCTATTGGGGGCCCAAATAGAACAAAAAGGTGGAGGAAGGGTGAATTTTCTCTCTCTCTTCTTGACCTGAGACATCCATATTCTCTTGTCCTCAGACATTCAGAGATTTTGGTTCTCAGGCTTTTGAACCCCAGGACTTACCCCAGTGGCTCTCTTGGCCTAGCACGGGGAGTTAGAGCATTGGCTCCACTGGTTTTCATTCCTTCAGACTCAAAGTGAATTATACCACCAGATTTTCTGGTTCTTCATCTCACAGCTGGCATCTTGTGGGGCTTCTTTGCCTCCATAATTGTGTGAATCAATTCCCATAATAAATCTACTCATATGTGTACATATAGCTCCTACTGGTTCTGTTTCTCTGAAGAACTCTGATTAGTATAAGTATTAAATACTATTTAACTTCTCATCATCGCTAACTGGGCTGGAAGGAGTAAAAAGAAGAGAGGATACTCTCTTTGTTTTCACTATCAAAGCACTGTATGAGTCCTGATGAATTGTAGAAAAATTCCAAGCAAAAACTCCATTGCTTTTCTAGAGTGTTTTTTAAATGGCCTTTTCCAGCCTTGAACCTTAATCTACTCACTGAAATCATGCCCCTGGCCATCTTAAATGGTCCTAAACAGACACCAAGGAAGCTGAGTTTATAATGTTCATGTCCATAACACTCAAATGTAAATGGTAGTGAGAAAATATGGCATACTGAGGCAGTTCCCAGAATGCTCCACACTCTCTCACCCCTGTGCCTTAGCACAAGTTCTGTCTAGAACCCCAGATGCTGCTGGTTACTGCCTGCTGGATCCACAACACTCAGCCCAGGATCATGTCTTCTAGGAACATTTTAGTGCACTACACTGTGGGATAGGTGCCACTCTGTCACACTCTATAAATTCCTATGTGTTCACCAACCCTATTATTTGCTTTTCTGACTTAGGCTGCCGACTTCAGTTTCCCTTATACACACACACACACACACACACACACACACTGAATTATGAACTTCCTAAAGGCAGGTCATACATTTTATTCATCTCTGTTGTTTCTTTAATGAGCACATCTGGCAGATATTGGGGATGCAATACATGTTTTTGAATAAAAGAGTGAGGTGGTTCCAAAGAAATTATCCAGTGTGATTTGGCAAATGAAGATATGGTAGAAGGAGATGAAGAGTGGACAGGATGTTTCAGGTATTTCTGGGATTGATCAAATTTTTAAAATCAATTAAAGTTCTGAGTCATGTATGGTAGGCCTGGGGGCTCTACTCACTGGGATGATGCTTTTCCCGTTTCACAAACTGTTTCCCTGAGACGAACGGAACAGTTCTTGTCACTTTCCTTAGCATAGAGACAAACACCTCCCCAGATTGTTCTGTGCACTAGATGATTAAGAACTAGGGTACTCAAGGCCAGACTCATAGTAAAAGGGAAAGACAGCATCTTTTATTCCTCAGTCCCACCTTACCATCTCGAGCACATGGCTACACTGGATCTGTCCACATGGGCTGACAATCACTTAAGGGAAAAGAAGGTACAGTGAACCACAAAGGACAAAAAACCTTTACAGACCTGAGGGAAAAGATAATACTATTTCCACAAGCATATTAATACTTATTGAGCCCCTCTTATCCAGATCTGTGCCAGGTCCTACTCTTGTTAGTTGTGTGAGGTTGTGCAGATGAGCAATGCTAAAAGGATATATGACCCAATTCCTTCTGTCCTGGGGCCCAGAGCTTACAATATGGCCAAAGATAGAAACAGTAAAAAGCCATATATGCTGACATATTTATGGAAAGGTAAATACAATCAAGTGTCATGAATGTATGTTCAGTAAATCACTGTAAGTGTTCCGGATGAGGAAGGTCTATAGTGACTAAGGTTATCAGGAGATGAAAGGTGAGATTATTATCTTTTTCAGGTCCCAAGGACATCCTAGCCCTTCAGCTCTGTTTGGTTATTTTTTTATCTTTTCATTTTTATTTTTTTGAGACAGGGTCTCATTATGTTGCTCAGGCTGGACTCAAAACACCTGGACTCAACCAACCCTCCCAACTCAGCCTTCCAAATTGCTAGAACTATAGGCATGTACCCTGGAACTCAGCTTCTGTTTGCTTCTTACTATTAGGCTTTCTCATATATGCCTCCAATTTTGTCTCCAAACTCATCAAATAATCTGGAAGCTGGCTCATAGCTGTTATCTTCACCCCACTGCCTGCCACATTTTTGGATCATGTCAAGGTCTGTGTGGGCAACTTTCCCCAAACATTTCACTCTTGGTTTCTTAACCTACTCAATCTTAGTGACATTCATATCTATCCTTCTTCAAAAATCCCTACTCAGATCTATCTATATCATGATGTTATTGGAACTGTTCCTACCCTAAAACCCTAAATCCAAGCTCTATGATCACCCAGGGAGAGAGAGGGGTATAGATGGATAATAAAAGAGGGCAGAGGTGGAGCTCTTGGGTACCACAGCATTCAAACATCAAGTAGAGGAGAAGGAATTGGCAAAGGATGGTGAGATAGGATAAAAACCAGTAGGGCATGGTGCATACCAAGACAAAACAAGTATTTGGAAGCACAGTGGGATCAACTGTGTCAATGCTATTGAGGTTGATTAGGATACTGAAAGGAAAATGGCTGTTGGATTTGGCAGTATTAATACCTTTGGTGTCAAAAGATAAAATTATAACAAATTTAATTTAAAGATTTTAATTGCCTTTTATTTGTGATTTTATAAAGTAGAATGAGTGTTCTGATGAGCTGAGCAGAGGAGGTAGGCTTTATAGATAGAAAAGGGCTGAGGAAACCAGAAATAGAATGAAAAGCTGATTGGTTATTTCCAAGTTACTTTTCTTGAAAAGATAAAAGGAGAGGGGACTTCTTTATCATGCCAACTAAAACTGACCAAATAGGGATTTGGCTATTACCTCTCTCTTTCCTGATTTCTCAGAAGGTCAGATAAACAACTTAGTTTTGGCTTGGTGGCCTGGAACTTCAGCATGAGTAACTCTGTTTTGATTTGGTTTTTTGGGGCCTAGTGCAGGCTCAGTCGAAACGAATGGCCTCCTAAATATTGTATTTAAAATTGATAAACTTGTAAAGTACAATTGAAAGCCTGAGAATGATATCCTGAACCATGCAAGGCTCTGAGTGAGTACTCTGGGAAAGGTGCTGCTGACTGGAGGCAGAGGGGACAGCAGAAAATGAACCAGCTTGCACACCATGGGGAGTGTGATTTTTGACAAATTGTAACGATTAATCAAGTAGGGAGATTATATTGATGTCTTTGGTTGATATCCTAAAAATATTAGGGGAAATTAAGTACCTTAAAGAGGGCAGAAAAACCAAAACAATTATCAATTGGTTAGAGACAGGCGGACAGCAATACTGAACAGGAGTTCAAATGAGAGCTAGAACTGGAACTAAATATTTCCTGAAGATATGCTAGCCATTGCTCATTAAGTAAAGAGGAGCCTGAAGCTGGATTAGAGAAAGAATTTCAAGGAGAGAAGGAAATGTATAGAAAGGAAGAAGAAAGATATGAGGCTGCTGAGGAATTGAATGGGTCAAAGCCAGGCTCTGAAAGGGTTTTGTCACAAGGCAGAACAAGTGGATGGAATGGATATAATCTCCTTAGCTGACCACAACCCTACGTTCAGACTTTCAGTGTTATATAGAGATAGGAGAGATTAGATAAAGCACTCTGCTTAAGACCAGGAGAGTCACACTCTCTTCTGAATTACAATTAGACCCTCAAGTGCAATGTTGCTTTTGGCCATCTAATGAATTTTCTGATCCTCAGTGTATTCATATGTAAATGGAGGAGTGATTTACCCAGTAAATCACAGTGAGACATTTAGTTTCCCATCTTTTCACTGGCCTGCCTAAAAGAGGATAATTATCAAACTGACCAAACCCAGAACAAACTTTTTTCCAATGAGGTATATATACTATTGCTATGGAGCTGTGGGCCCAGCAGAAGGAGGCTTGAAATAGCAATATCCAGAAAAGAGGTGCTGCTGAGGCTCCATCTTTAGCCTCATGCATTATGCCTTTGTTTTAAAAGAGGCAGAAATCTAAGGAAGGAACTGGAATGATTTGCTCTGGGCTGGTGACAAATCCTGTGGGCTGGTTCATGGCAAGAGGAATTGCTATCTCCTTGTCAGCTCCCTCTTCTCTGTTCTGATGTGTCAAGACAATGTAGAAACTGTATTTTTTAAACTTATGTCATCCTTTATTCAAAGGTGAATTAGGAACCTACTGTGTGCTGGGTACAGAAAAATAAATTTGGATGACGTGGTCTCTGCCCTTGAGGAATTCACTGTTTAGTGAGGGGATTGTGAATATATATCAGAGAGGTAAAATAATTGTAGGTGCTATAACACATGTATAGTGCACATGGCAGGTGTTTCTCCAACCTCCATTCTACCTGGCCTGTACTGAACAGTAGGGATGACTGACCCTAGCCCATGGAGGGGGTTTTGTTAACCCTGCCCACATCTACATCTTCATTGGACTCTCCTTAATTTAACATTTTGTCATCTGTAATTCTGTAAGAACATTTACTAGGTAGATAGCAAGGGATTCCTGGTCTCCTAGGGACGAAAGTGGGTACCTTGCCTTGGTGCTGCCTCGAGCAATTGTTCCACCTGGAGAAGAAGGACAAGGGCAGGCTCCAGGCCCCCATCTTGGTACTGCTCCACCTTAATCCTATCCTGACTGACTGCCATACCTGGGGGAGGAGGGAACACTCTGTCAATGTACCAATCAGAACTTAGCATGCCAACTGCAATAGAATATAGAGGACTCTCTAGCCCAGAGACCAAGCAGCATAGGTACAATAAGAGTACAGAAGGTGATTTAGGACAGCCTAAGGCTAATTATCATGTCATTACCTTAAATCTACATTGTAGTTCAGCCCCCCAAATGGACTTTCAGAGAGGCTCATGGACAATCTTCATGTGCAGTAAGACTCAGGTCATATAACTGCCAAATGTCCATCAAAGTGTTTCCATGATGATGTCTGAACCATGGGGAAATCACTATCCAGACACTACAAAACAGGCCCAGACCATAACCAAGATCTCTTTTGCTCTGACAACGGTTCTGGTCATCATCTGTGGCATACGTATCTTGCTCTTGCTCTATAGTCCTATCTTGTACTCCCTCAATAAATTGCACCTTGTGCTTGTCTGACTTTGGTGTGTCTGGTCATTCCTTGGACAAGAGCACAACAAGAACTGTGAATACAGAACAAGATTGCCAAACCCGACACCTTCAGACTGATATAAGCAGCAAACATTTAAAGAACCTACCTCAAACCATGGATAATCCATAAGGCAGGCATCATCCACAATACCATCAGAATAGCTAAATAGTAAAAAGGAGAGCTTTATTGGTAATACTGGTTTGCAAACAAAAAAGAGTCTCTAACATGTGCTAAAGGTGCTCTCTCTTTAAAGAGTGGAAGGATAGGCTGGGTTTTATGCCTCATGGGGCCTGTATCACACAATAGAGTCATACATATTCCGCGGATTTGGGGGAAAAGCTAAATATATTTATGAGGGGAGCTGAATGTAAACAGATATGTAACATACACCCCGTGTTCACTTTGGGGTGGGGTTGTAGCATTGAAATGAGGTGGAATTTGGCTCTTTATGTCAAAAAATGAACTATAGGACACAAAGACAATTTGTGTGCCGTCTCTATAAACTGGCTGAAATTGGCTTAAGGTCTGCAATTGCTTATCAGAAAAGAACGTAAGGCTGGTCCTATGTCCAATCAGAGTCGTAGTGGTAGTGGTCTGGGTTGTAAATCAGAGTTAGGAGGGATCTGATAGCTCCTATTGTTAGGGATGTCGCAGCCTGAGGAATTTAGAAATTTGTTATGCAAGCTGGGTCCTGAACCCCTAACCCATAGGTAACTTTGTTTCTTTTAACCTTAGGGTCTGTCTTAGTTTATAAAGGGTATCTCTTTTGGTCACTTAGATCACACAGGTTATTAGTGTCATTTCACAAATAGGTAAACTGAGGCTCTGAGAGTTCATTTATTTGAACTGAGAGGTCAAATAAAATGCTTGATTTGGTGTGTTTCAGAATCATCTGGAAGGTTTGTTAAGCACACAGTGCTGGTCTCTATTTCCAGAATTTCTAATTCAGTAGGTCTGGGGTGAGGTGGTAAAATTTGCATTTCCAACAAATTTCCAGATGATACTAACTCTGCTCGTCTGGGGACCACACTTTGAGAACCACTGCTCTAGTATTTGTTAGTATCTGCGAGAGCTGGATTATGAGACTAAGTCTGTCTGCCTATGATAACTATGCCCTTTCCTTTACACCACACTTTCTCCTCTCATGCAAGTATTGCTCTGAATGTTTGTGTCATGGAAGTGTTAAATTTAGCATAAAGCTACCTCTTTACATACTTTAAATGAAGCCTAAAGGTTTCCTGAAAGTAGTGAATCATTTCCTAACTGGATGTGTAAACAGACTGTAACCGACTCTTGTACCAATCACTGAGTTTCAGCCAATCAAAGGAGGCCAAATGTTCAAACTGTATACGAATAAGGCAAATGCTAAGCTGTAACCAATCCAGCTGTTTCTGTACCTTGCTTCTGTTTTCTGTAAGTCACTTTCCCTTTTCTGTTCACAAATCCTCTCTGCCCATGTGGCAGTGCTGAAGTCTCTCTGAATCTATTCTTGTTCAGAAGAGAGGGGTGGGGAGCTACCTGATTCACAAATTGTTTTTTGCTCAGTTAAACTCTGTTGAATTTAATTTGCCCAAAGTTTTTTATTTGAATATAAACTTAGCTTGACAAAAAGTTACATGGAATAAGTTTGGCAAACTTTACTGCCTTTTCAAACGGGGTGACCATACATCCCAGATTGCCTGAAATAGTTCTGTTTTGTATGTTAGTCTGGCACACACATATTAGTTTTCCCTTTTCTTCCAATTAGGATTCCAGGTTGGATATTACATTATATAGCTACTCTACTTTCAGAGATTCACAGCTCAATAACTCACATTCACATTTTAAAAACTCCAGGAAGTACTTGAAAAGGTTATTGAACTTTGTTTAACCCTGTTTTTCAAATTTATGTGAGCATGGGACCTTTTAATTTTACTCAGGTAACACCTTTCAATACTTTGGTGAATGTCGATGCACATGCATCTTCTTGTGTTATCTATCTATCCTTTTATATATGTGTACAACTAGAGTGTGGACTCCTACGTATTATATCTTTTACTCTATATCCTTCCATAGTAACTTTCTGGGTGCATGCCAGGTTTTCAGTCAATGATTGTTAATTTAAATTGATTTAGGCAAAAGTAAAACCCATATTCCTGAGTAGAGACTTTATGGGGCAGGGCGAAATTTCATTGTTCACTCACACTCTACAGAGAAGTGAACTGTGAGCAGAGCATTGCATTTGGGTGAAAGCAGAACTCTGATCATTTGAGGTGAGATAGACAAATAAGAGCTTCCTCATGCCAGTGGGTTTGTGACTGTGAAATTCATCACCCTGGAAACTCCCTCTCTTTGTAAGCCAGTGTAAGAGGAAGGAGCCTCAACCTTGAACAGCTATGCCATATCCATGTTTCTTCCTGGTGGCTTTGCTACTTACCACTTGGCTATTTACTGATAGGTTGAGACAAAGGGCAAGAAATGCTAGAGATTTAACACATTTTGGGGTAGGGTAGGATTTGTTCACTGACATTGTTCATACAAATAAACTAATAAATCTAAAATTCCATACTTATATCATGCTTGCTATGTTTCTAGTACTCTGCAGAATTGGTATACATATATACATGCACACGTATGCGCGCACGCACACACACGCATTCTAGCCTTATCCTATTTATAAAAGTTGATTTGTAAAAGGTTGCTTAGGTTGTACAATCACTGTATGCATGAGCCAATTATATTGGCAAAAGGAGAAAATTTTTCTCATTCCAAGTCTATCTCATTATACCCAACAAACAAATCTCAAATGGTTGAATGTCCAAATGAGAAGGCATAATTTAAAACCAATTCAAAATCTATATCATCCTTAAAGATTAGCTTAACTATCCACTTTTCTTTGGTTAATTTTCTTAACTTCATGAATCAATTTACCTGCCCTCTCTAGGATATCTTTCTTCAGCCTCCATCTGGGCTGATAACCCTCCTATAGGGAATGAGGGCATCCCGTACTAAACTGTATTCTACCACTTACTGTGTTATATTGTAATTGTCTGTTTACTACATCTGTCTCCTAGAGAGTGCCAGATAGCGATGATGTAGTACTCATATATGTACATAGTGCGACCAGGGTTTAGCACAGTGCCTGACACATAATTTGTGCTCACTGAATTTCAATTGAACCTAGCTGAGCTTTCTATGATGGTTTCATCTGTCACTGAACCCCCAGAACATGGGTGATATTTCAGCAGGGATGAAATGCTCCCCCAAGAGGGTGAATATTAATTCTTGGAAGGTGAAAATAATGTAGACATTAAAATGACTGTGCCTTTCAAAGGGCCACATAAATAGACATAGAGTATATTTATGTGTATTTGTGGTATTATAATTTTATGAGGGAATGTGAATAGGGAAAAAAAAATCTGAAAAATTTCTTCAGGTGGTGGTAATTGAAAAGGCTGAGAAACACTCTTCCAGAATAGTGTTTCTGGAAAAATAGTCAGAAGATCATCACCCCGGAATCAGTTCAAGAATTTGCTAAAATGCAGATTACAGGCTCCAGTCCAGATTTCCTGCTTCCCTCACTTGGAAGGAGAGAGAGACTGGCACACAGTAGGTGCTCAATAAATGGCTGCTAAATAATTATTTGCTCCCTTAACTTCCAATTTTCAGAACAGTCACAGGATATCTTTCCTTAATAGATTTACTCTTGCCAAGTATGGTTTACATTCTCACCGGCTGCCTCATATTTGCTGTATTCGTTACTCAAGGAAAACAAAGTAGCCCTAGTTGAATATTTTTTGGACAATGGAACAACATTCACGGTGTGAAATAAATCCTGCTTATTCAGCTCTGGCTGGGTCAAAATGTTTAGGTGGGATAGATGCCACATTCTCAGGCCCCACTGTTAACGTCAAAAGTGTGGTATCTCAAGTCTAGAAAGAAATCTAAAATTCCATTCTTTCTATTCTCAGCCAGAGGCACTACTTCCAGAAGTTTCTGTTTGCCCCATTGCCACTGACTTAACTGCTCCAAAGGGTCTCTGGCTGGGGCAGAGAAATCAGCTTTCTGAAGGAATTACAAACTTATTTCATCATAAGGAGCCCCCCCACCCAGAGTCTCTTCAGAGGGTGTCAGGAAATTATGATCTATTTCTTTACAATTCTATATGTAGTTATTAACATTCCTACCAGGACTAGCAATGCCTTGTCCCTTAGGTAAGCTCTTTCATCTCCTTCTTTCCATTCTATTTTTTCCTTCTGCTATATACCTTCAACTATTTATTTCCTTCATTCCCATTTAGTGTTTGTTTTCCTTTGGACAATTATCCTTAATTATTTAAATGTTTTTCCATTTTTTTTCTTGCTCACTCCATCCCTCTTGCTTTCTTCCCTTGTTGGTTAGTCTAGGTTTCATTCTATCCTTGTACAAAACTCATCTAGCAATCTTCCTCTTTCTAAATCATAAATCATGGCAGAGAAAATTGTGTTTGAAAACTAGACAGGAGTGATGCAGCCCCAGGTGGGTGGGTAGGGGAGGAGCATGCATCAGCGACTTGCTTTTAGGAGGTAAGAGATTTGATCATTTTTCAGGGAGCATAGCAGGCAGCCTGGTATTTTAATGAATATTCATCTTTTCATCAATTTGCTAGACTGTATAGAACTTGGGTTCACTGTATTTACAATTTTCACACTTTTCCACTGAGATTTTCTCCTGGCATCTCTGTGTTAAGGTAAATGGAAAATAATTTTGTTATTAAGAAAAATCTTATTCTAACTTTTTGAGGTTTTCATGTTTGTCAATAGCTGAAAAAAGTAGTTTTCGAAAAAAGAAATCCTTTTTACACACAGCTCCACACAAATACATATACCCACACACACATTTGGGAAATCTCAAACCTGGAAAAAAGAGAACCATAGGATAAAATGACTAGGATGGAAAAAGAGCCTCCCACCAAGGAAGGCTGCAACTAAGAGGCATAAGAAAGAAGCCTAAACCAAAGGAAAGAACCTCTATAAGAATTTTAAACTTCTGGCAATCCAGCGGGAGAGAAACTTTAGCAGTAATGATAGGTCACATTTATGTTTCCTAAATTCTTGCTGTTATTTTCTCCTACTAGAGCAGTAAACTGAAGAGGAATCAGGCACATTCCTTCTGCTGTTCTTTGTCAACTGCTGGTTACACTGCTCTTTGGCCTAGTTTTGTGATAGGGATGCTACTCAGTTGGATACCTATAAGTGAGCACTTCCAAAGTCAAGCTTTGTCGAAGAGCATCCAAAGTTTACGTTCTGTAAGTAGCCATTTATGTACTCTTTACTCAACTATAAATTTTATTTATTCAACCAACATTTTCTAAGTTCCTATATGCAAAGCAGGGGGTAAAGCAAAGCACTGAGTGACAAAGATTAACAAAGTCTAGTCTTATGCCTCTATATTCATGGCCAAATCTCTGTCCTCCATTGGAGAGATAATATATTCCAGTCTTTTCTAAATTATAGTCCCTTTAGAACACTAGAGCCATGTGGTGATAATGAGTATTTGGGGAAAAAATGGGTTCCAGGGTGAAATAAATGGGGGAAACACTGGGAAAAATCATGGAGAAAAACACTGGGAAGTTAAAAAATATTTCTTCAAGGGGTATGGGGCAAAAGAGAACCGATGCATTACAGACTCTCAGTGCACCCACCCCTTCCCTGATGGATCAATCATCCAGAGTAGGACACAAAAATGCAATCTAAGGACGTTTCCTTCATCTCACTAAATAGGAGGAGAGTTCCCAGCAAAGAAGAGGTGCCATGAAAAATCTATCAGTCCTGAGCTGAGAGAATAGGATTCAAATGAGAAGAAACCAGTAAAAGATCTCTGGCAACATGAAAAAACAGAAGAGTTCAACACTCACAAAGGATCATAGTGGATCTACAGCAATGGAACCCAACCAAAAGAAAATTGTCAAAATGTCAGAAATAGCATTCAGAATATGGATGGCAAATAAGATGAATGGAATTGAAGAGAATGTTGAAAACCAACAAAAAGAAGCCAAAAAAAATATTTCAGGACATCATTGAAAAAGATTAAACAGTCACTAAAATCTAAGCAACATAAGAAAGGATATAATAGAACTTAAAGAAATGAAAGAGTCATACAGGGAACTTCAAAATACAGCAGAAAGCTTCAACAATAGGCTAAACCAAGTGGAAGAAAGCATCTCAGAGCTTGAAGTCAAGGGTCTCAAGCTAACTCAGTCATTCAAACATGTAGAAAACAGAGTAAAGAAGAATGCACAATCACTCAGAGAAATATGGGACTATGTGAAACAAACTAATATGTGAATTATAGGTATCCCTTAGGGAGAGGAAGAAAAAGCAAAAAGCATTGCAAATCTATTCTATGGAATTATTGAGGGAAACTTCCCTGTTATTGCCAGAGATTCAGATATCCAGATACAAGATGGTCATTGAACACCAGGAAGATTCATAGCAAATAGGACATCTCCAAGATCCATAGTCATTAACCTGGCCAAAGACAAAATGAAGAAAAGTCTATAAGCTGAAAGATGAAAGCAACAACTAACCTGCAAAGAAAAACCCATCAGGCTAATAGCAGACTTCTCAGTGGAGACCTTACAAGCCAGAAGGGATTAGGGCCCCATTTTTAGTCTTCTTAAACAGAACAACTGTCAGCCAAGAATTTTATATCCTGAAAAATTAAGTTTCATAACTGATGGAGAAATACTTTCTAGACAAGCAAAGGCTGTATGAATTTGTGACTATTACAGCTGCCCTACAGGAAATACTAAGAACTGTATTATACATAAATTAGCACAATAGATACCCATCAGGGCAAAAAAGCACGGAGTTAAGGTTCACAGCTCTAATAAAACAGCACAAAAGGGAAAACAAAACAATAAGGTATCACCCAACATGATGAACAGAACAACATCCCACATGTCAAAACAGTCAAATGACCAGAATGCTCCACTTTAAAGATGGCTGAATAGATGAAAAAACACAACCAAATTATCTGCTGTCTCCAGGAAACAAATCTAATCCACAAGGACTCACACAGACTGAAGGTGAAGGGACACACAAAAAATTCCACACAAATGGAAACGTCAAGAGAACAAGTATAGCCACTCTTATATCAGATAAAATAAAACTTAAATCAACAATAGTATAGAAAGGCAAAGATGATCATTATTTAATGGTAAAGGAAGAAATTCAACACAAAGACTTAATAGAATATATATACACCTAACACAGGACTTCCCAGATTTGTAAAGCAAATCCTACTAGATCTAAGCAAAGAGATAAACAGTAGCATTGTAATTGTCTAGAAATTCAACACCCCACTGGCAGAGCTGGACAGATCATTGAAGCAGAAAAATTAATAAAGAGACACTGGACTTAAACAGGACTCTAGAACAAATGGACCTAACAGACGTTTATAGAACATTCTACCCCAAAACTACCGCATATACATTCTTCTCATCAGCACATGAGACATTCTCCAAGATTGATCATATCTTTGGCCACAAAACATGTCTCAACAAATACAAAAAAAAAAAAAATCAAAATCATACCATGGATCTTCTCAGACCACAGTGGAATAAAGCTAGAAATCAATTCCAAGAAAAACACTCAAATCTACACAAAGTCATGGAAATTGAACAACCGGATTCTCCTTGGGTAAATAATCAAAAGATTATTGAGGAATCAAAAGATTCCTTGAATTAAATAACAAATGAGAAACAAGCTATAAAAATCTGTGGGATACAGAGAAAGCACTCCTAAGGGGAAAATTTATAGCCTTAAATGCCTACATTAAAAAGACAGAAAGATCACAAAATTAGCAACCTAAAGTCACATCTGAAGGAACTAGAAAAGGAAGAGCAAACCAAACCCAAAGCCAGCAGAAGAAAAAAAATAACAAAGTTCAGACCAGTTCTAAATGAAATAGAATCCAAAAACATAATACAAAGGATCAATGAAACAAAAAGCTGGTTCTTTGAAAAGATAAACAAAATCGATAGACCTCTAGCTAGATTAACCAGAAATAGAAGAGAAAGGAACAAAATAAGCTCAATCAGAAATTTAAAAGGAAATGTTACAATTGCCAACATACAAAATATCTCTGGTGGGGCAACGGCAACATACGTAACCTAAACATTTGTACCCTTCATAATGTGCCACAATAAAAAAATTAAAAAAAAAAAGAAATACAAAATATCATCTGGGAACACTATGAAATTCTCTATACACATAAACCTTCCAAGCCTAAATTAGAAAGAAACAGAAATCTTGAACTGACCACTTTCAAGTATCAAATGCACAGATGGGCCTAGGAGAAGGTTCAGGAGTCTGACTAAAGTTTGGTCACCCAACAAATGAATTAGCTGAAGGTGGCATTTATGTTTTCTGAAGATATTGGTACTGGAAAACCATTCCCATTGGTGAGATGCTGGAACAGCCCTGTCTCCTGCTCTTCCCGTAGCAATTCCTTGCATTTCGAAAAAAGAATTTTCTACTTCAATTTTCCAGCATAAACCTGCTTCCACTGGTGCCATTTTAATTTGGTTCTAGAAAACTCCTCAATTTTGCCTGCTTTAATCTCATCACAGCATGTTCCAGTAATGTTTCTTGGCTCATGATTTTGCTACTTGGCATCATCAACTCTAAAATGAATGCTGCATTTCATAGAGCAGCACATGATTAAGCAGTAGGCAAAACATCACACTATTTCAGGGGGTACTCTAATAGGCTTTAAGTTTCTGAAACAAACTTCACGCATGGAGATTTAGTCAATTCACCTGCATTACAATTTTGATTAATGATTAAGCTGTGGTTCCAATTAATGTCTTCAAAATGTATCCTCTCCAGAAAATGTCAATGATAACCTGCCGTGATTTAGTCTTAGGACTTTCTCTAAAATCCCATGTGTAAATGAGAAACATCTGAGTTTGAGGGCCTTATTTCTCCAGTTTGTAAGCTGTATCATTTTTTTTTTGTAATTCATGAATAACTGAGGCCAAAATGGAGGAATTTTTCAAAGCCATTCTAAAGACAGAGAAAATTAAACTATCTGTTTACCTACCACATCCTGTCAAGGATAGAGTTAATTCTAATTACCAAAGATTGAGATATGAACAGCAATACTATAGGTGTGGCTGTCCACAGCACAATTAAATTATGTAAAGATTAGCCTCCAGGTTCAGACACCTCTATATTTCCTCCCATACTGCTGTTCAAAATGCTACGATGGGATATTGGGACCAGCATTCCCAAGTTGGCTGTCCTGCAGGAAAATGTTTAAAGGCATAGTTCCCTATCCAGACTACTTCCACTGCTTCCATTGGAATCTGCTGAACTGGTCTGTCTTTACTCCTTAGAACACACTTGTAGTTTTCATTTTAACTGCTTTTTTGTTTTCAGTCTATTTTTACAAAGACTTTTCTCTGATGTCATTCCAGACTAAGACACAGTGATTATTTATGTCATTGACAGCCTGTTGGTGCCCCTCATATCTCTGGGGGTCTTTTATTTTCCCTCCTCCCATCTTATGCAAAGACAAATGTTATTCCTCATCTCAAAGGTTAATGTGGATGGTGAAATCCCATGATCTCAAAGGCAGTCCGGTGATTTTCAGCAGCATTAATATTTGCATTGTTTACAGAGTACAGCAGGGATGGGTTAGCTCACCGCCACATGAAAGCTGAGAAAATTAGGACAAGTCCACGCTTAATCATTTCCCAGAGAAATAAAAATGCTATCCTTTTCAAATGTTCCTTTGAGAAGGATGTGCTAAATGTTAAAAATTTAGGTATCCAATTACGAAAGGAAAACTGAGCTACATACTCAGTGTATCCTTTCCCCTAAAAGGTTCCATGCATAAGGATCTTGCCATCTTTTCAATGTTTCCCTCCCTCTCTTCTATTGTTCTATCCTTCCAGACAAGTGAGTGAATTCCCTATTGGCAGTTCAGTAAGCTTTTGACAGAATGGAACCTTTTGTTACAAAAGAATATGCCTGAGGTTCCCTCTGGTACTCACAGCCAAAGGTGGGGAGGGGTGGTAAACACAACATGGGGCAATATTCAAATACTGGAGTCAAGTATTCACTCACCTCCTTGAATGATTTTTCTCTATCAATTGTGCCCTTTTGCAGGGATAACACATTGACCACAACAAGAGTGCAAAATATTGAATACTTATCTTAAATCTACTTCTCTTAATCTCCACAACCAAGCCTTGATTTCTTGCATGTATTACGGTCCTAATTGGTCTCCTGGCTTCCACTATTACCTGTTCTGCAATCCATTGCACAGCTTCTACATTAAGCATTTATGAACACAAACCAGATCACATCACAACATGTACACTCAGAATAAAATCCAATCCCCTCTCTTGGCTTACAAAGCTCTACAGGATCTGGTCCCCATTGACCTCTTCTCCCATCTCATTTCCTCACTTTATACCTCTGCTACCATGCTCTCATTACACTGACTTCCTTTCTATATTTCCAACACCTAAGTGGGCTCCCACAGTAGAACCTTTGCATATGGCCTTTCCCTCTGTCTGAACACTTTATTCATCCTTTACCTTTACGTGGCTGGGTCATTCTTGTCTTTCAGATCTCAGCATAAATATCACCTTGTCGCAGAGGCTTTTCTTGACCACCCTAAATGTGTCAGCTGCCCAATTAATCTTTCTCACATTACCTGATTTTAATTCTCTGAATAGCTCTGAGCATTATTTGATTTGTTCTTATTTATTTGGTTTTTGTGTGTGCATGTGTGTGTTTGTGGTTTATGAAAGCTTGGTTTCTCCCTGACCACAATGTAACTCTATGACATGAGGGAATTTTTGTTTTGCTCAATATTATATCCTAAGTGCTTACAATGGTACATGGCACATATAGAGATATGCAATAAGTATTTGGCAAATGAATAAATACATGCAAGAAATGAAAACATGCCATATGCAAAGAGAAATCTGTCACGTGCCCTTGATTCCCTCCTTACCCAGCTTAGATTTCATCACCATAATAATCAGTACCTGCATATACCTTAGCTCCTTTGCCCCTCTCTCTTTTCAGCCGTTATACCTTGGTAAAACTCCAATGCTGGACACATCTAACGACCTACCTACTTTTCACCTGAATCCAAGCAGCTGAATATGAATAGAGAGAAACACACAGTTAGGCCAGTTGATTCCACTTTAAACCCATAATCAAAAACTTCAAATAAGACCTTGGTGCATCCCTGCAAGTATGCATATAACCCATCCTAAGATTCATAGTTTTTCGCATTTTAATATTTTTGAAATCAAGATGCAAGTTATAGTCAGTGGCAAACTCTGTCATCAAAATGGTAGAAAAGCAGCCTGAAACTTCAGAATGGGTGTCGGCATTGACACTCTCCAATCTTCTCCTCTTGTTCTCTAATTGTTTCCATGGAGATCTTAATAAAGTATTTTGGATTATAATATGTTTACATAGTTCAAAAGTGAAAATAATTAAAAAGTTTGCAGTGAGAAATCTTGCTTCTGTCTCTGTCTCATCTTCCTGGTTCCTTCTCCCTCCTCCAGTAGGAAATCTATCTTATTACATTTTTTATGTATCTTTCTGATGATTCTTTATACAAATAGAGCCAAAATAAGCATATATCATATTTTATCTTTCTTACCCAGAAGGCCAATGTTTTTTCTCTTTGCTGTTTTTGCATAACAATAGATATTAGAGGTCATTGGTATTAGTGCATAGAGTTTCCTCCATCATGTCTTTAGCTATACACACTCCATTGTGCAGATATTCTATGGCTGGTTTGGCCTTTATTTGTAGACTCCTCAGTTATTTTTAATCAATTGTGGTTACAAAATATGCTGCAATAGCTTTATATACACATAATTTCATGTAGATATAAATGTGTAAGATAAATCCCCCTAAATGCTATTGATGGGTCAAAGGGAAAATGTATGTTATAGGTTGAATTTTGTCCTTAGAAAGATATGTTCAAGTCCTAACCTTTGGAACCTGTGAATGTGACCTTCCTTGGAAATAGGTTCAAAGACATAATCAAGCTGAGATGAGGTTATGCTGGATTAGGGTGGGGTCTGATCCAATGACTGGTATCCTTATAAAAAGAGGGAAATTTGGGCAGAGATATATAGAGAAGAATGCCATGTGAGATGGAAGCAGAGACTGGAGTGATTCATCTACAGACCAAAGAACACCAAGGATTGCCAGCAACCACCAGAATCTAGCAAGAGGCATGGGAGGAGTGTTCTCCCGAGCCTTCTCCATGGCTTGCCAACATCTTGATTTTGGACTTCTAACCTCCAGAACTGTGAAAGAATAAATTTCTGTTATTTTAGGTTACTAAATTTGTGGCACACGGTTATGGTAGCCTAGGAAACAAATATGATGCCTTTATAATTTTGATAAAGATTCCTGGGTTATGCTCCATGGACATCATACCATGCTGTCCTCTCACCAGCAAAGCGTGGCAATGCTCACTGTCCTTTAGCGTCACCAGCAGAGTATACTGTCAAATTTCTGGATTGCCGTCCATCTGATTGGGGATAATAAATGCTACTTCAGTATAATTTTAATTTATGATGTTTTTATGAGTGTTTTACCACATATTTAGGGGCTATTAATATGTCTTTTCTGTGAATTCTGTTTATATCTTGTGTCATTTTTCCCATTTAGTTAGTTAATTTGTTTCAATTTATAATTATATTAGAGGATTAGTTCTTTGTTATATATATTGAAAATATCTTTCCAGTTTATCATTTGTCTTTTGAAGTACTGATTTGTTTTTGTTTAGACTAATTTATTAATCTTTTATGTAGTTTCTGGAATTTGAATGTTAGGAAAGATTTCTCTACTCCAAATTTATAAAATAATTCACTCATGTTTTCTTTCAGAATTTTTTTCCTTCATCAAAGCAGTTCATTGGAAATCTTGAAAGGATAAAGTATCCAACTTTATCTTTTTCCAGATGGCACATAGTTTATTTCAACACCATTTACACTTGAAATGTTACCTTTATCCTATACTGAATTCTCATATATATTTGAATCTATTTCTGGAAATTCTATTTTGTTATATTGGCCTGACTTTCTATTCGTGTGCCAATAGAAACCTATCTTACTTTTTGAAGTTCTGTAATATGTTTTAATATGTAAGCAGGCTAGTCAATTTCACTACCCACTCTGTCTAATGAACCCACTCCTTTTAAGTCTCCATCTGCACCACTTTACCCAAACTGCTCTTATCAAGATTGCTAATGGACTCCACGTTTCTCAGACAAATGGTCCACCTGGGTCTAGTGTGGCTCCTGCCATTTCCTTATGGTGTCATCTGTTCTTCCTACAGCTGGTACTATCTCCTAAGGCAAGACTCTCATGTGCTGGGGAGGTAAGGCCGTCTCCAACTTTCGCCAGTCTTCTGCCTTTAGTCTCCTGCAGTGCTATTGATGTTGTCACTCTTTATTTCACTTATTCAGGATAGGTTCTTTTTTCTCAGTAGAGAAGGGCCTGGGTAATTTCATTGGGGACTGGGATGGAAGATAATTCGATAGAGGATAACATATCACTGCTCCATGCTTCTGTGGTAGGAATGAAACCACTTAACTTTGGGGGTACACAAGAATTGCTATGTTTCTTTATTTCCTTTCAATCAGATTAACTCCAACTCAGAGGCTCAGCCCACATAGACGACACAAAATTAACGCTCATTGTTCATTGGGGATCCCTCCCTGAACTGAAATAAGCAAAGTTTTTCATTTAGGGGTTTTATATGATCGAAAGAGTATCTTGGCCCAGCTTTCTGAGATCACAAGGCTCCCACACATGACTGGTCAGGGAGCAGCATGCCCACAGACTGTGATACCAATGGTAACCCTTGGGAAGAATGATTATTTAATAAAACTATATATAAGTAAATAAAATAAGTAAATAAAGCAGTTAGTTAATAAATAAATCAATCTAGATGCTCTTTCCTACTGTGATGTATGATCCCCACTCTCCCCTGGACTCAGTCCAAATTCCCCACGTGTCTGTTTTCTGTGGCCTGCATTAGTGGTACATGACACTGTAACATAGGACCAGAGAGATCTCTGTGTTTACCTGTCAAAATCCAGTCCTCACACTACCCTAGTAGACAGGGGCTATTATTTTCTCCATTTTCCAGAGATACAGAGATGTTAGATAACTAGTGCAAGGTTACACAGCAAGTAAGTGGCAAAGCCAGGATTTGAGCCCAGATGCTGTGGCTCCAGAGCCTACTCTGAGCACGTGCCACTCTTTTTCAATCTCACATAAGCCTGAGAAGTCAGCAGGATTCTGACTCCTACTTTACAATGGCAGAACTGAGGCAGGTATGGGTTCTGTCACTTGCTCACGTTACTCAACCATGAGAGTAAGAATCGAGTCCAGACCCAAACCCAGACATTTCCAGTCCCATAGTCCTCATTTTTTCCCCTTTAAATCCTGTTGCTATAGACTGAATATTTGTGTCCCCTCCAAATTAATATGTTAAACCCTAACCCCCAAAGTGATGATATTTGAAGGAGAGGGTCTTTGGGAGTTGATTGGGTTTTGAGGGTAGCGCCTCATAAATGGGATTAGTGCCTTTATAAAAGAGACCCCAGAGAGCTTGCTTGCTCCTTCTGCTGTGTGAGGATGCAGTGAAAAGATGGCTGTTTATGAAGAAAAAAGCAGGCCCTTACCAGACACTGAATCTGCCGGCACCTTATCTTGGACTTCCCAGCCTCCAGAACTGTGAGAAATCAATTTCTCTGGTTTATAAATGACTCAGTCAATGGATTTTGTTACAGCAGCCCAAATGAACCAAGATACCTGCATTCTTCCTGGTTCCAATTAAAAAAAAAATAATCAGATTCCCCTGAGAAGGTAATGGAGCATCTTGACTGCCTGTAGTGTTTCTCAGCTCACTCTGACCTGCAGAGATGAGCACAGGTGGGAGGTGCAGGGTGTTCAAGGAAATGTGTGCAGTGGAGGGGCCCAAGGGGATTCCAGGGACTAAGGTCACCTGTGCCCCATGCATGCTCTGCTATGGCCCCATTTCTTAGCATTTATAATCAGATACAGGCCAACACGATGCAGACAAATACCTGAAGAGACAGAGAGACATCTGTTGTAGAGCACACAGAGAGAATACTGTCTCAAGCCAGGCTAAAAATAAACTCTGTTTACAGTACACACATCCTCCCTCATGCTGCAGTATCTCAGGAACAGAGGCAGAATTTAATCATTTTATCTTCTGATGTGAAGGCCTCTGTGGTTTAATATGCACACATCACAGATTTCAAATTTTGCTGTTAAATTCAGTCTTCAGCAAAAACCTAACTGTCTCTTTGACTTGAAATGTGTTCTAAAATATATAATAAAGGTCTATTGAAACCAATAAAGCTTCTCCGGAAAATGCTGGTTTAACCCACACAGGCAATTCTCTTTTTCATAAATTCAATTTGTATTATTTGGTTGAAGAGACTGTTCTCTGAGCCCTGACCTAAGCCAGTGCTGAGGCTGACACTCAGGCCAGAGTTTGTGTGGAAAAATCCATGGGAATAAATCACATAATTGATCTCATTTGTTAGGTTTGTCAGTCCCTGCCTTTGGTCCCAAGTCTCTGTACGCCTTTTTCCCCCCAGAGCTGAAGGCTACTTGACTGGCACGGTGGGTTCTTGCTAATCCCAGGATCCAGGGAACTCCAGTCTTCCTTTGGACAGGATGGGAGTCTATGTGTGGTGGTGGAGGGGCTTGGGCCTAGAATGAGACTTCGTTTCTAGAGTGTGCTCCAGTTCTTATAAATAGACCCATGCTGTTTCTGAGACCTGATCCTCACACTGAACCTTGGCCCTAGTACTGAACTCCCAGCTCCTTATGCTCGAGTTCTTGCTTGCTGCTCAGTCCTCTAATTCTTCAGAGAATGGAGCAATTTACATGCTTATGCTAATCCTCCTAATCCCCAAGTCCAGGGTTTTTCAACCTTGGCACTATTAATATTTTAGGTCTGATAAATCCCTGTTTTGAGGACTGTCCTGGGCATTGTGGGATATTTAGCAACATCCCTGACCCCTACCCATTAGATGCCAGTGGCACCCCCACCCCAGTCATGACAGTCAAAAATGTCTCCAGACATTAACAAATCCTCCATGAAGGCGGTAGAGCAAATTGCCCCTGGCTGAGAACTGGTGTTTTAATTCCACCCGGGGACCCATGCATTGTCCTTGCATGCCAGTATGGTTGCCAGCAATCACCAAGAGGCTTTTCTGACGTCAGCGCTGCCCGATGGAAATACAATGTAAACCTCAAATGTGAGTCACTAATGTCATTTTAAATTTTCTGGTAGATACATTAGAAAAGTAAAAAGGAACAAGTGAAATTAATTTTAATAGTACGTTTTATTTTATCCAATATATCCAAATTATTATTATTTCTATTATAAATCTTTGACATCTGGTGTGTATTTTACACTTAATAGCACATCTCAATTTGGACTAGCCATATTTCGAGTGCCTCATAGCCACATGTGCTTGTGGCGATTGTATGGGCAGCACTGATCTAGATTTTTAAAATCCCCCTCCTTTACAACTCATTTTGAGAATCAGCATCTCATAGTGTTATATGGAGGGGCTTTGGTGTCAGATGTACCTGATTTAAATATTTCTGTATCTCTTTCTGACACTGTGAGCTTGAAATAATTATTTAATCTCTTTGAACCTCAGTTTCAATATTTGCATTAAGGAAATAGTAGTTGTTCTTCAAAGAGTTATTATGAGAGTGACATGAAATAATGCATACAGTGCCTGGTATAGAGCAGGCACTTGATAAATGGGATAGCTCTGTCTGTGCCTTTGCTGTCATCAGAGAACTTTAGTATTAAGTTCCCCTTGTGCTAGCCCCTTGCTTGAAACAGCACTCATGCTCCTTCCTTTGGACACCATGTTCTGTGCCTAACTGGACACTCAGTGTGCTTGCAAAAGACTGCATCTTCCCAAAGAACCCAAGTTCATTTCTGCTTACTTCTGTCCAACAGCTGTGAATTAAGTCATGTTTAGCTGTGTCTAAAAAAAATGAAAATTAAAAAAAAATCACTAAGCCCTTTCAGTTTCTTTTTAACTGATATTTGTTCCACCTTCATTGCAAGTCAAATAACAAAAAGTAGGGGGAAGGGGGAAGAATGCTTGAATGCATCCTCCCATCAAGCAGGTTCACCTGCACAGCATAATCCATTAGGCCATATATCATATTGCTGTCAGGCTTCCTCTGCAGACACACAAAATCAACATTTTGGCCAATGTTAAGAAGAGAACAAATGGCTGGGCCAATCTGGCTAGATAAATGGCTAACTAATCCATTCATTTTGTCTTCAGTGGGTGTGATGCATAAAAGATACAAACTCATTATCATGTCAAAAGCAGCCCATATTAAAAGTATATCTATTACATTTTCATAAATATTTGTTTTTTCAGAACTCATATCCAGGCATACTCAGGTCAACTGCTTATGATGGAAAACTGATAGTTTTTCTGTCTAACATTTATTTTGTCCATTTTCCAACTTTGGCAAGAGAATTTCTCCTCTCTGTCAATCCCCTTTCACCTGTGTGCAAACATGCACTGTCCAACACAATGTGCTAACTAAAACTTACCTATTTTGCTTGAGTTGTCTTTGACAAAGCCTGAGAGAAGGTTATGGTTTTCCTGGATCACCATGAGGTTATTGTGAGAAATCCATCAGGATTAGTTGAGAGGCATATTCTAAGTGTTTACCATGTGTCAGGTGCTGGGAGTAGCCAGATGATTAAAGGACAGTTTCTACTCTCAAGGACTTCACGGCCCAGGAAGAAACAGCATGTAAATAAATGATCAAAGAAGGATATGCAACTCATAATATAGAAGACTGTGGGTACACAGAAAAAGGAGCAACTTTTTATTAACTCACACATTTATTGAGCACCAACTATGGGCTAGACAGGCACAGTGTGGAGAGGAAAAGTGATATTAAAAATAAATTAAAAGATCAAAGGTAAGAAAGGCATATATTCTGGTTTTTTTCCCCTGTAAAATTGTTCCTTTAAAGAAATCTTTTGATCTCTGTGTTCCATCACATAAGCATTTTTTAGATTGTACCTTTTCTAACTGCTATTTACCTTTGATATTGACTTCATGTGTACACTCAAACCACACAATCAAAAGAAAGACCCCCAAATTTACCAGATTTATTAGAGGCAATTATAAACATTCATTTCTTGGGTCAAATTAATGAAGAGGTGGCTCTCGTTAATAGAGTAACTGTCTATATTCATAATATAATTTGATGATCTGCTTTCAGTTAAAGATTATAATAAAATGAACTTAACTCTTAATCTAAATTTAAAATGAATTTATTCTCTTATTGCTAAATTAAAATATTCTTTAGTATCTTGCAGGGTGTTAGAGTCTGCACTGTATATTTCAATAATAATTTTACAATAGAAATGTGGACTTATGGTGAGTTGTATATTTTTAGAAAAGAATTACATCCTAGGTAAAGTCTTTTCATAGCAAGATTTTCCTCTTCAAATTAGTTTTTAATTCAGTCTCACAGTAGTCCTATAAGGTTAAAACTTTATTACACTACTATTTTTCTCATTTTACAGATAGGTCAACAGAACACAAAAAGATTAAGTGACTTGCCTGGGGATACGTAGGATAACTTTACTGGCAATAACTTTGCGGGCAAAGCCAGGACTATATTGCAGGTTTCCTGAGTTTCGGTCTTTTAGCCTAATCAGAGAATCTCTGTTTGACTTATCTAAAATGTATCTAATTTTTAAAAGATTTTTTTCAACAAATCTCTAGCCTTTAAATATTCTAACATCATTCCTATTTACCTACTATTTGTGAAACTTCACAGTTTAAGATAATCAATCATTGATTACCTATTAGGCATAGGATGGCCAGCTACAAAACATGCAGCAAAATTGCTTTTCTCAAAAATCTTAGACTATAACTATTGATGTATAAGATCACCTTCCTATGGGGTAGACTAATTGTAATACTCAGCTTGAACACTTATTAGTTGTCCTAACCAATGAGAGAGTTATTGGTCACAATTCACTATAAAGTTATTCCATCTTTGGTCCTAGAGCTAGTGTAATATTGGCAAGGGGATAAACAAACAGACCAATAGAATAGAGAGTCCAAAAATACACCCTCATATCTATAGTTATTAAATATCTGATATGCAGCAAAGATATCATTACAAATTCAGGGAGAAATGGATGGTCTTCTTAATAAATAATGCTTAGTTGCAAGGAAATTCAGATGTGAAATAAATATAACTTAGGACCTCTACCTCATACCATACAAAAAGTAATTTTGGATAAACTATAACCTAAGTGTAAAAGGAAAAACAATAAAGCATCTCCACAACCTAAGAGAATAACTTCATGCCTTTGGGGAGGCCCAACCTAATCACACAGGTCCTTAACTTTGGAAAGGAAAGGAATAAGAGTAGTCAGAGAAAAGCACTCAATCCACTACTGCCGGCTTCGAAGACGGAGGAAGGGGGCTGTGAGCCAAGCAATGTGGGCAGCTTACAAACTGGAAAAGGCAAGGGAATAGATTGTCTCCTAAACTTCCAGAAAGCAGTGTCATCCTGATGACACCACTATTTCAGCCCTATGACACTCATGTCAGACTTCTGATCTAAAGAACTGTAAAGTGACACATTTGCTTTGTTTGAAACCACTTAGTTTATGGTAATTTGTTATGGCAGCAATAGAAAACTAATATACCTAAAACAGAAGAAATTAAAAACAAAACATGCCTATTCCTCTTTTATGAAGTATCTTAAAGGTGACACTCACCTGCTTCCCCTAAAGCTGGTTACTCTGAGTACTCACAAAACTCCATTCTACTACCATTCATCTTTTTGTATCTCATATCCCTACCAGATTGTGAGTTCTCCGAGGGCATCTGTATATCATCCAACGTACATATGCCAGGCACCGTACATATGTACATTTTATATACTAGGTACTCTATGCATGTTTGGAAAATTAAATTAAATTGAACCATTTATCTGCATGAGAAGCAGTGACTAGGACAGACACAATCCCACTAATGTGTTCTCGTAGCCTACTTAGCAAGCTTTCCCCTGCAAAGATACATTAACGTTAGTGGTTCTGAATAATGAGGCTGAGGTTGTTTAAAACAGCAGGCTGGCATCAGATGAAACATTTCCATATCATTCTACATTAAATAAAACATTTACCATTTCATGCTTTCTTTCCTGGTAATTTTGCCTTGTCCTTCACATTAGTGATTTGTTCCACATGGCCACTCATTTAGGATAATAGCAGGCCAAGAGAGGCATGACAGACGGAGACGGGGCCGTACCTGATCACCAATATTCCATTATGCTCCTTTGAGCTGTGGGCCTGGTAAAACTGTCAGTATCTTGAAACAAAGGAACTGTGCTTGAGTCCACATATTAGGAATTCAATGGCTGCTGTAGCAGTGATCACATTATGTAGCAAGTGGACAGACAGGGGTATAAAGGGAGACCACAGTCAAAGGAAACTGCTTTTCTGTGTCCAAACAACAAATATTTTTTCAGCACCTATTATGTGTGTAGCCCTGTGATAAGCACTGCTGGAGATACGAGGGAGAGAAGATAGATGCTTTATACTTCAAAAAACGTATAATACAGCTGAGGAAATAAAATATTTAAGAAAAGTAAGTCTGGAGTGAAACCAGTACATACTATAAAAATTCAGAAGAGGGAGGGAGCATTTCGCTAGGAAAGCTTTGGGAAGTTGGACGGAATAAAGGCAGGAGTAACACTTAAGCATTAAAGATGGAAAGCTGAAGATGCCTAGTGTTAAGTATGTGCACAGAACACTCAAGAAGCAACTCCCAGCCTCATTTGTCTGCAGCAGGGTTTCTCAGCTTCAGCACTATTGACATTCCAGACTGTATAATTCTTTGCTTGGCAGGGGCAGGGAGATGTCTTGGGCATTGTAGGATGTTTAGCAGCATCTCTAGGTGTCAGTGACTCTCCTCCCCCCTGGAGTTGTGACAACCAAATGTACCCTGAGAAGCAAAATTGCCCCCCAGTCGAGAACCATTGTGCTGCAGTAAAAGTTTATGGTGGGGAGACATGGGAGCCACAAGCCATGTCAATGAGCTGGAAATTTTATTCTACATATAATGAGGAACCACCGAAAACATTTGCCCTGGAGAATAGCAGGCTGAAAATTGTTTGAAGATATTTTATTTGATGGAAGTATCCGGGAAAAATTCGAGGGAGGCATTGTGGAAAAAGAAAGAATGACCCAAAAGCTATCACGATAGTTCGAGCATAAAATGATGAGGTTTGGTGGCAGTAGGACGAGAGAGCACTTGGGGGCTGCAGGTATTCTAAATGCCCTATAACTTAAAAGTACTTGTATTTTTATAGAGGCACTCCATATTTTACTTTTTATTGGCATGTCAAATTCTCAGACATACTTCTTTTATGAAAACGAGGCAGCAGAAATCCCTGCACCCACTTGTGGGCTTCCCTGGAGAGAGGAACAGGCACAAGCAGCCTCTAAACCAATCTGTAGCTTGGGAACCTTGGCTGGGAACGATTCACAGCCTGATGGTAAGAAAAAGCAGTGTAGTAGCAGAGTGTAGAGCATGTGGTGCAAATCCTCTGGGACCATCCTTCAGGCCCATGGAGAGAAAACTAGCAGCAACTTCGAAGCCACCAGAACAACAGACGCTTCTAAGGCAATACTTTTTCACTCTCATTCCATTCTCTCTATAAATTTCAAATTTATATCCAATTATAATAAAAATATTTTAATGAGTTTTTTTTCCCCTAGCAAAAGAGCAGCAAGAGGAAAAGCAGAGAAAATGTACCCTGTGTCCTCCATTCTGACGACCATTTCCAAAGCTTACTGAATCAGGCTAGAATATTGGGTAACCTGTTGGTGTGTCTGAGCTCCATGGAGGGATGCCTCTTTTGTTACTGAAAAGCAACGCTGAAAGTCAACAGACAGGATTCAAGAGATTTCCTCAACTGATTAAAAATTCCACAAGGGCAATGAGCACATGATATTTTCCATCATTCTCCACATCCTCACTCAGTAAGGAGATGGGCAAATAACAGCTTACAATTGGCGTCTGTCTGAAATAAAATTCACTATGTCCCATCAATAAAATGACTTGTCAAAAGAATGAAATTCTTGAGTGTCACAGTATCATATCACAGATTGAGGAAATGTTCTACCCAACAGAGATACAGTGTATTGTCTTGTGCATGAGATCAGAGATCAAACTGAATTGAAATCCTGCTTTCGCCACCTCCTACATGTGTGAATTTAGGAGATTTGTTTAACCCCAGTGCCCTAACTCCTTTACTTACAAAATGGGGCTAAAACAGAACCCACCTTACAGGGGGATTGTAAAGAGATAATGGCACAATATGTATAAAATACATAAGTGCTTGATAGATAAAAATTATTATTGGAATGGTGAAGACAAATTAAATATTTGAATATTTATTTTTAAAATTTTAGTATTTTAAATGTGCTGACTGTTTAAAGGGACCCATTAGGAAATCCTTTGGTACTATGAAGAATCACCTAATTTGTTATTTAATGGTTATGGATCTTCATATGCTGATTTGCTAAAAGTAGAGTTCTAACCAATCATTGGTCATCTAGGAGTGAGCAGAGTAGAAAAAACAAAGTCTAGGGTCAGACCTCAGCTGTGACACTGATTCTCTCTATGAACTTGCTTCGACGAGCCTCATGTCCTTGCCTATAATAAGGAGATGACAACCACCTCTTTTGTTAAGGTTATTAATGTGCATAAGTCATCTATTCCAGGATCTGGGTTGTAGATAATTTTAGTGTCCTGTTGACCTGTCTCAAGAACAGAGACTTTGGTCTGTGTGTCCACATAGGTCCTGGTCCCTCCTAATCCTAGAAGACATCAAAAATCTGAGAACTTCTGGTAGAAAAGTTCTCATTTTCCACAATAATTCAAAAATATTTTCATTTCAATGATAATCGACCCGAAATGCATGTCTCTCAATTATCTCTACTTCTTCCATCACATACATCAAGTAAATGGGCCTGATTCAAGTGGCCTGCAAAGCTTGCTGGGGAAAGAAGCAGCCAAAACATTACAGAATAAAGCCCTGCACTATGATTTTTGAGGAAGAGGTATATCTGCTTTGTAGCAATCACTTCTATGAAACATTTTTTTATTGGTTATAGAATGTAGACATACAGTCAAAGGATTTAAATCAATTTTATACAATCACTTTCTTGAACTATCATTACTCCAACAAGACTCACATCTGCAGCTGATTTGGAGAGAATTGTGACTAGAATATCAGAGATGCAGTTCTTATTGAAAAATTCCTCTCTGTAGATTATTTTTCTGACACTTAAAAGCTTAATGCTAGAAAGAAATGAAATCCCATTTTGCATCTGCTTCTTTAAATGTGGGCTTTTAACTATCACAATTCCTAAGCCTGGGTTCACACATATCACCTTACTCCAAACAGAACATTGGGATTAATGGCCTGGTATTAAAAGTAGAAACAAAAAGCAATTGCTTTGGGAAGTACTTAAGTACAGTGATACCTAGCAGAAGAAAAGGGTTTGATACATATATGAAAAGCTAGTTTTGCATTAGTTATCAATACAATAATGCTGGAAAGTAATAGATTATTCTTCAATTTACTGGCATCCTAAAAATATGGATGTAATTTATGTGTTTAACCCTTGATAAATTGGGTTTATTTCTGAAGCATTGAAAATCAATAGAAAAGACCAACCCAGGTATCTCTACATATTCACCCTTGCTAAATACTAAGCTTCTTGACAACTGGGATTCCATTTTATTAGCCCACATAAGAGCCACAACACTCAACCCATACCAGATCCTCAGCATGCCTGTCCAATACTGTCCAGGCACTGGGAACATGAAGAGAAAGAAGAAATGCTTCCTGTCCTCATATTCTAGGAGGAAAGGGAGAATACAGATGCCTTAAAATACAAGTAATAGAAAATTGATGTCTAGTTCTAGACCAGTAGGAAAACAAGCAGAGGCTACTGGCTGACATCTCTAGAATCTTGGAACTGTCACAAAAGGGATAAGAAGGTTAATGGGTTTCAGAACAAGTGTACCAAACAAAATAAAAACATTATGAAACACTTTTGGAATAAGATGATTTGATTTGTGGATGTTTGTTTTGGGGATGGGAATTGGAGTGCGGCTGAAGACCAAAAGAAGGATGAGGGAATAGAAAATGGATTACAACATGAGAGGGGTAAGGGCACACTGAGGGCTGCCAGGAACAGTTTTCTAATCATACCCTTCCCTCTCTATTATATTGCTTTGAGTGAAACACAACATGTCTAGTAGCTACAATGGGAGAGAGAAGTAGTAGATCCAGTCCAGAACCTACCATAGACAGTGAGCACATAACATCATGGAAACTGGATGGGGATGGATAGATGCTATATGAAAGATTTCATGCATATGGTTCTGTCTCAGACCATCCTTCACCTTGCTTGCTTGTCCTTCCATCATGCCTGGTGGAGCCAATTAAATATAAGGGATAGTGAAGGAGCTAGAGAAGAGTATTACCTGGGATTGAGGTATTGGGAAATTCCCTGGAGTCAGAAGATGCCTATGGGAAGGTGAGAGATGTAAAAAAGAAAGGTTAAACTATAACCCCAACTAATGTGTTGGATGATTGGGTTGAGAATTATCTCAGAAGACATCAAGAATGGATAGTCCAGAAATTCCACAATGAGAATAGGGGCTCTAGGATCTCTGAGGACATGTTTTTCAGAGAAATAACATAACTAGTGAATATTATCACCTATCTATCATTGATTGATTAAACCACTTAGCATCTCTGGAAATAATTCAAAACGCATACAACAAATGAAGAAGCATTCATTCAAGAAAATCTACTAAATATTAGTTTGAAAAGCCAGAGTATGACACTTGAGTTACAACACACTTCTTCTCTAACTGACCTCAGTTTAGCATGACCAAAGTTCTATTCTGGTCAAGTTTGGCTAAGAAGACAGGGATCCATCTCCTCTTAGCTCCCAGTCAAAGAATATAGTACCTCACTGAGAGGAGCAGGGAACTAACATTTCTCATCACTCCTACTTCCAAGTTACAGAGGCTAAATTCCTTGTAAGTGTGGCTTAGAGGTTAGGAGCTCCCTTCTTCCACTCAGCCCCAACTTGTAAAGTAAAGGCTCTATCTCAGTTGTCGTAAGTGGAGAATACTGGGGCCCCATTACCCTTGCCCCAGGGCCTAGGTTCTGTAGCAGCCTCTGAGTAGAGGTTTTTCCAAGTTTTGGTGATTGTGGGGACAAGAATTTCAGGATGCACCATGTAAGTCAAGCAAGCAGCTTTTTTATTGTAAGATTAAAAGCAAAAATGCACTCTCAGAGACAGCAGGCAGGTTCAAAAAGAGCAGTTGCACCAAAAGGAAGTAAGTGGTTTTGGTCTTTTGAAGTCTCCTTGATTTAGGGGAGGAATATTCAAGGCAACGGGTTCACTTTTACCAATAATTTGGGTAGTAATTCCTAGAATTGTGTTCCCTTCCAATTTCATACTTTATATCAGCAGTCCCCAACAATTTTGGCACCAGGGACCAGTTACATGGACAATTTTTCCATGGATCAGGAGTGGGGGGAGCAATAGCAGAGTTGCTGTAAATACAGATGAAGCTTCACTTTCTTGCCCACTGCTCATCTCCTGCTGTGTGGCCCCGGATGGCAGGGTGGGGAGGTGGGAGGATGGCGGAGCTCAGGCCGTGATGCCTGGCCCAGTTCCTAACAGGCCCCAGACTGGAGCAGTATTGGGCTGAAGCCCAGGGGTTGGGGACCGCAGCTTTATATGGTTTTTACAGAACTGTTATGATGATTTCAAAGGTAGAGAAACTTAAAAACTGCAATGTAAGTGATATTGTAATTATCCAAAGATCATGTAAGGTAAAAGAGATAGCTGACAAATCCTTTGAAGCCAGTGGTTATCAGCCCCCTTTGTTAGATATTGCCTGAGGGTTGTTTACTTTAACAGCTGCACCCAATATTCAAACCCCTGTGTCTGGTCTCAGCCCTGTCTCCTAGTCTCCTGTCCAATAGTTTCACACTGGGAAAGGTATGCTGAGAAGACCAGAGGCCAGTGCCCCCAGCAAACACGATGCTGGCAAAGCAGGGATGCCATTTGAGAGAAGCCAATCATTGCTCCCACTCCCAACTCCAGAGCTCTGGCTCAGAGATTTTTCTCAAGTAGGATAAACACAAAGGGATCCCCACCAAGACATATGATAGTAAAAATGCTGAAAAGTCAAAGATAAAGAAATTATGAAAGCAAAAAGAGAAAAAAGCTCCTTGCAAACAAAGAAACCTTAACTCAACAGTTGACATCTCATCAGAAACAATGGAGGCCAAAATGCAGTAAATGACATATTCAAGCACTGAAAGAAAAAACTCAACCAAGAATCTTATATCAAGTAAATACATATTTTAAAAATAAAGACAAAAGCATACTTCCAGATATAAAAAAACTAAAATAATTTATTTTTTTAAACACAAAAATCAGTCGTGTTTCTATCCACTAACAATGAATAATCCAAAAAGGAAATTAAGAAATAATTCCATGGTATACGTATATCACAGTTTACTAATCCATTCACGTATTGATGGGCATTTGGGTTGTTTTCACATCTTTGCAATTGTGAATTGTGCTGCTATAAACATTCGGGTACATGTGTCTTTGTTACAGAATGACCTTTTTTCCTTTGGGTATATGCCCAATAATGGGATTGCTGGATCAAATGGTAGGTCTACTTGAATCTGTTTAAGATATCTCCATAATGCTTTCCACAGGGGTTGCACTAGTTTGCAGTCCCACCAGCAGTTTATGAGTGTTCCTGTCTTTCCACATCCACGCCAATATGTGTTGTTTTGGGATTTTTTGATAAAGGCCATTCTCACTGGAGTTAAGTGATATCTCATTGTGGTTTTGATTTGCATTTTCCTAATGATTAGGGATGTTGACCATTTTTTCATATGTTTGTTAGCCATTCTTATATCTTCTTTTGAGAAATTTCTATTCATGTCATTTGCCCACTTTTTGATAGGGTTGCATGGAATATTACTCAGCTATAAGAAATAACGGAGATACGACATCTCTACGGTTCTCCTGGAGAGAGTTGGAACCCATTATATTAAGTGGAGTATCCCAAGAATGGAAAAACAAGCATCACATGTACTCACCAGAAAATTGGTTTCCCTGATCATCACCTAAATTCACATCTGGGAACGATACCAATTGGATACCAGACTGAGGTGGGGGGTGTGAGGAGGGGATGGGTATATACCTACATGATGAGTGCAACGTGCACTGCCTGGGGAACGGACACGCCTGGAGCTTTGACTTGGGGGGACAGGCGGTACATGGGCAATGTATGTAACCTGAAATTCTGTATCCCCCATAATAAGATGAAATAAAAAAAAAAGAAAAGAATTCCAATTATAATAGCATCAAAATGAATAAAATACTTAAGAATTAACCAAGGAGGTAAAATACTTGTAGACTGAAAATTACAAAACATTGCTGAAATTTAAAAAGACATCAATAAATGGAAAATACATCTCATGCTCATGGATTGAGAGACTTAAAATTGTTAGATGTCAGTACTACTCAAAGCAATCTATAGTTTTAATACAATTGCTATCAAAATCCCAACAATGTTTTTTTGAAGAAATAGCAAAATCCATTCAAAACTTCATATTGAATTTCAAGGGACCTAGAATAGCCAAAACAATCTTGAAAAAGAGGAACAAAGTTGGATTATTCACACTTTCATCTCCCAAAATTGACCGTAAAGCTAATGTAATCAAAATGATATGGTACTGACATAAAGATAGACATATAAGAGCAACAGAATTGAGAATCGAGAAATCAACCCTCATTACATAAGGTTGAATGATTTTCGACAAGGGTGCCAACAACTACTCAATGGAGAAATGATAGTCTTTTCAATAAATGGTGCTGGGAAAACTGGACATCCACGTGTAAAAGAATGGACCTTTATCTAACACTGTATGGAAAAATTAACTCAAAATGTATCAAAGACCTAAATGTAAGGGCTAACCCTATAAAACTATAAAAAGAAAGCTAACCCTATAAAACTATTTAAAAAAGCATTTTAGAAGAGCTTTATGATATTGGAATAGGCAATACTTTCTTGGTTATGACATCAAAGTTACACACAACAAAAGAAAAGATAGACAAATTGGACTTCATCAAAATCTAAACTTTTTTGCATCAAAAGACACTATCAACAGAGTAAAAAGGCAACCAACAAAATGGGAAAAATGTTTGCAAATCACATATCTGATAAAGAATTAATGTCTAGAATATATACAGAACTCTTAAAGCTCAACAGCAATAAAACAACCTAATTCAAAAATGGGCAAAAGACTTAGAAATTTTTCTGAAGAAGATATATAAATGGTTAATAAATACATGAAAAAGATGCTCAAGATTACTGATATGTAGAAATATGCAAATCAAAACAAGATACTACTCATGACCATTATTAGATGGCTATTACTAGGAAAACAGAAAATAACAAGTGTTGATACAGATGCGAAAAAAATTGGAAACCTTTGGCACAGCTGGTGGGAATATAAAATGGTGTAGCTTTGGTGATAAACAGTATGGTGTTTCCTCAAAAATTAAACATAGAATGCCATTTTATCTAGTAATTTCAGTTTGGGGTATATACACAAAAGAATTGAAAGCAAAGACTCAAACAGATATTTGCACACCCATATTAATAGCAGCATTATTCACAATAGCCAAAGGTAGAAACAACACAAATGTCCATCAATAGATAAACAAAGCGTGATACACACATGCAATGGAATATTATTAAGCCTTAAAATGGTAAATTTTATGTTGTGTATATTTTAACACAAAGTTTTTAAAAAGTAAAAAGAAGCCAGCCTCAATTAATTTCAGAAATTAGTAACTTAAATAATATGTCCTCTGATAGAATGCTATGAAATTTAAAATTCCTAATAAAAGCATAGCTAACAAAAAAAAAAATCTCATATTTCTTGAAATAAAATAACCTCTCACTAAGTAACATTTGGTTTAAGAAAAAGAAATCTAAAAATACTTAGAGCTGAATGCCAATTAAAGCACTAAATGTCAGTTATTAGTTATTAGTTTGAATTCACACATCAGAAAAGTAGCAAACAACAATAACAATGAATTAATCTAAACTTTCTACACAAAAAACTAGAAAAACAGCAAAAGATAAGAAGACAATAAATATTAAAGTTAAGGGCACAAATTGAGAAATTTTTAAAAAAGCCTCTAAAGGTGATCAATAATTTAAGAAGCTGATTCTTTAGAAAGATTAATGGGATAGAAAAAATTTGGCACAACTTAATGGAAACAAAATTCATACAAATAAATATTTAGAGTATTAAAATGTAGAAATATCTACATATAAAGCAACTATTATGAATAACAATATAACAATTTATTTGAAAATCTAATTAATAAAAACTTTTAGAATAAAGATAAAATAAATATATTCATTTTAAAAATATGAACAGACCAATAAACATTTATGAAATTTAAATGGAAATCAAAACATTTATTTATAGAAAGATTTAAACCCAGATAACTTTATGGTTGAGTTCTATAAAATTTTCAAGAAACAGATAATCCTTTTTTAATGAAGGTTTTACTGTTATAGAATTAAGAAAAACAAGGCAATATGAACAAGTGAAAAAAGACAATCCAGTAAAGTAAAAGTAAAGCCAATTTTATAGGTGTATATAAATGAAAAAAATCCTAAATGAACTATTAAGTACCTGAGGATAAATGTTAGCATACATATCACAAGCAAAAAGGATTAATCCCAAGAAGGCAATAATAGTTCAAGTCAGAAAATGTATTGTTATTATTTTTCCCATTAAGAAATAAAGGAGAAAAATACATGATTATGCCATAGGTACAAATAAAGCAACTGAAAGTTCAACACCTATTATTATTTAAAAAAATACAAACTTTTAGAAAACTAGAAATAGAAGGAATAGAAGGTAATTTTCTTATTATGATAAAGGTTATCCAATGAGTGCTACAGCAAATATCATACTTAATGAGAAAATTTAAACATTTCCCGTTAAG